>NC_090224.1:12025000-12625000 GCF_024489055.1 Chanodichthys erythropterus | reverse complement strand
TTGCAGGGCATCAGTCATAATTTCTGGATGTTTTTTTCCCCTCTCTTTTTCTACAGTGACTCTACCTTTGACTGAATATCTGATTGAAATTCAGATCAATAGTGTGGATAGTAGCATCACTGATCAGCTGAGGACCCTTCTGATGTCTTTTAATTTGCCCTACATAATCAGTGACAGCACTAACATTACAGAAGTCAACATAACTACTGGTATGAGCTCTGCCTCTGCTTTGTAATGTTAAATAGCTAAGATTAAACTTTATACATCCTGAGTGTTGCTATAAATTATTTGATATTTGAACTGTTCTTCTGCATTTCAGTGTGTTCACTGAACCAAACGCAGTATCAGTGTAAATGTGAGGGTCTGTTTTTTTGGCCGAATGACACGTGTCACTTGTACGAGGCCTGTGATGTCATCACTGATGGTTCATGTACATGTATCAATGGCCTTCCAGTCGATGGACAGTTCTGTCAAGGTGAGACACTGACATCATTCTACAACAACATCAGTTTTCTCCCTTTAATTAAATTGTTCTGTTCTTCTGCTTTGATTTTACTGCATTTTGCTACTGGGATTGACAGACTGATCATGTGCTTGTACTTTATTTGCAAATAACTCTTGGTAAGACACATGGTCTATTGCATGGAGTTTTGTAATGGAAATATTAACTACACAGTAATGTTTTATTATATTATTACAGCTTAGGCTACAAAGAAGCTAATTTTTTTTAAAAAGTAATGTTTTTTATTTTTATTTTAAATATTTAATTAACTGTACTAATTGTTGTGCTCAACCTGCTTCTGTTTGTTCTTGCAGTACTACCTTCTAACTATGTGATTGACATTGACGTGAGATTCTTTGACTTGTTCGTGGTGAACTACTTACGAAATATCATCAGAAATATCAGCCTGCCTTTGACTCTGAGCAACAGCATAAATGTCACAGATATCGACATGACTACTGGTGAGAGCAGAATGATTCATCATGTCACGCACTAAGATGAGTTCAGTATTTGGACAAATTGACAGTTTGAACAAAGATGAATAAATCCTATTCTATTACAGTGTGTGGGTTAAATGGGACAGAATATGAGTGCAAGTGTGAGGAGCATCATGTTTGGCCCAATGACACCTGCAGGGCCTATCAGGTGTGTGATGGCATTGTGGGAGGCACTTGTGGATGTATTCAAGCTCTCCCTTCAGAGGGTCCGCTTTGCCAGAGAGGTGAGAAATCACATTACATCACAAATGTACTGATTGTAATTGTAGTAACATGACCAGTATTAGTTTACTCAGTGACACTTGACACGTTTGGTTGTTTGGAGACTTTGGATTTTAACATTTATTTAATGTCGCTCTTTTTTTCCAGACATCAATGAATGTGAAGATGCAGTGTCAGTTTGTGGGCAATACTCAGATTGTATTAACATCATTGGGAGTCACATGTGTTCATGCTGGAGTGGATATAATACCTCCAATAAAGACAGTCCTGTGAGCCGCAACAACTCATGTCAGGGTAAGAATTATCAACTGATTTTGTTTATATTTTATGAAATTGAGAGTACAGAGCTGCTGTATCTTTACAGTTTGTGTGAAAACTGCTGTGAGCTTTAGCTGTTCCTGTTTGAGGTGTACCATCACCAAACAAATAATTATTTTTTTCTTTTCCCATCTTGGAATTATTATGTGAATACTTTTGTTTATGTACCAGAAGTCTTTCATGTCTTTAGCCTTTTTTTGCCTAATTTAATACTGTGAAAATGAGAGTTTTATTTATTTATTTATTTTTTCCCATAGATATAAATGAATGTCTGTTCAGTCCATCTGTATGTGGTCCAAATTCCAACTGCACAAATGAAATAGGAAGTTACAATTGCTCATGTTTGGATGGATTCACTCCAACAAACTCCAGTCTCACCATCAGCATCAATAACACATGTACAGGTAAATCGCACAATAACATTTATATAGAGTCTAATTTTGGAAATGTTGTTTAACAGTAGAACAGCAGTTTATTTTTTCAACTGTTGCATATAAAATTTTATTCATTCTGTATTTATGAAGATACCAAAACATAAGAAAAAATTGATTTGAATTAAAGTGACATTCATATTTGAGTGTTCCTAATAGCAACAATACCCTTTTTTCCTCTCTTCCTGTAATATAGATGTGCATGAATGTCTAAACACATCAGAGTTCTGTGGTCCAAACTCTCGCTGCACCAACTTATTTGGGAGTTACAACTGTTCCTGCTTGAGTGGGTTTACTGTAACAAATGTGAATCAACCAGTCAGCACCAGTAACCCATGCAATGGTAAGGATTTTTCTTTTTAAGTTTGATTGATTTGATATCAGTTTTCATACTTCTGTTTTCTCCAAATCTGAGGACAGTTGAACCAAACCTGTCTGTCACGTGATGAATCTGGTTCTTAGAGAACTGATTCCAGTCATAACTGAATTTCGTCAAAAGGTTTTGCAGGGCATCAGTCATAATTTCTGGATGTTTTTTTTCCCTCTCTTTTTCTACAGTGACTCTACCTTTGACTGAATATCTGATTGAAATTCAGATCAATAGTGTGGATAGTAGCATCACTGATCAGCTGAGGACCCTTCTGATGTCTTTTAATTTGCCCTACATAATCAGTGACAGCACTAACATTACAGAAATCAACATAACTACTGGTATGAGCTCTGCCTCTGCTTTGTAATGTTAAATAGCTAAGATTAAACTTTATACATCATCAATGTTGCTATAAATTATTTGATATTTGAACTGTTCTTCTGCATTTCAGTGTGTTCACTGAACCAAACGCAGTATCAGTGTAAATGTGAGGGTCTGTTTGTTTGGCCGAATGACACGTGTCACTTGTACGAGGCCTGTGATGTCATCACTGATGGTTCATGTACATGTATCAATGGCCTTCCAGTCGATGGACAGTTCTGTCAAGGTGAGACATTGACATCATTCTATGACAACATCAGTTTTCTCCCTTTAATTAAATTGTTCTGTTCTTCTGCTTTGATTTTACTGCATTTTGCTACTGGAATTGACAGACTGATCATGTGCTTGTATTTTATTTGCAAATAACTCTGTGTAAGACACATGGTCTATTGCATGGAGTTTTGTAATGGAAATATTAACCACACAGTAATGTTTTATTATATTATTACAGCTTAGGCTACAAAGAAGCTAATTTTTTTTTAAAAGTAATGTTTTTTATTTTTATTTTAAATATTTAATTAACTATACTAATTGTTGTGCTCAACCTGCTTCTGTTTGTTCTTGCAGTACTACCTTCTAACTATGTGATTGACATTGACGTGAGATTCTTTGACTTGTTCGTGGTGAACTACTTACGGAATATCATCAGAAATATCAGCCTGCCTTTGACTCTGAGCAACAGCATAAATGTCACAGATATCGACATGACTACTGGTGAGAGCAGAATGTTTAATCATGTGACATACTAAGATGAGTTCAGTATTTGGACAAATTGACAGTTTGAACAAAGATGAATAAATCCTATTCTATTACAGTGTGTGGGTTAAATGGGACAGAATATGAGTGCAAGTGTGAGGAGCATCATGTTTGGCCCAATGACACCTGCAGGGCCTATCAGGTGTGTGATGGCATTGTGGGAGGCACTTGTGGATGTATTCAAGCTCTCCCTTCAGAGGGTCCGCTTTGCCAGAGAGGTGAGAAATCACATTACATCACAAATGTACTGATTGTAATTGTAGTAACATGACCAGTATTAGTTTACTCAGTGACACTTGACACGTTTGGTTGTTTGGAAACTTTGGATTTTAACATTTATGTAATGTCGCTCTTTTTTTCCAGACATCAATGAATGTGAAGATGCAGTGTCAGTTTGTGGGCAATACTCAGATTGTATTAACATCATTGGGAGTCACATGTGTTCATGCTGGAGTGGATATAATACCTCCAATAAAGACAGTCCTGTGAGCCGCAACAACTCATGTCAGGGTAAGAATTATCAACTGATTTTGTTTTCTGTTTTTATTTTATGAAATTGAGAGTACAGAGCTGCTGTATCTTTACAGTTTGTGTGAAAACTGCTGTGAGCTTTAGCTGTTCCTGTTTGAGGTGTAACATCACCAAACAAATAATTATTTTTTTTCTTTTTCCCATCTTGGAATTATTATGTGAATACTTTTGTTTATATACCAGAAGTCTTTCATGTCTTTAGCCTTGTTTTGCCTAATTCAATACTGTGAAAATAAGAGGGTTTTTTTTTTTTTTCATTTATTTAATTTATTTTTTCCCATAGATATAAATGAATGTCTGTTCAGTCCATCTGTATGTGGTCCAAATTCCAACTGCACAAATGAAATAGGAAGTTACAATTGCTCATGTTTGGATGGATTCACTCCAACAAACTCCAGTCTCACCATCAGCATCAATAACACATGTACAGGTAAATCGCATAATCACATTTATATAGAGTCTAATTTTGGAAAATTTTGTTTAACAGTAGAACAGCAGTTTATTTTTTCAACTGTTGCATATAAAATTAATTTTATTCATCCTGTATTTATGAAGATACCAAAACATAAGAAAAAATTGATTTGAATTAAAGTGACATTCATATTTGAGTGTTCCTAATAGCAACAATATCCTTTTTTCCTCTCTTCCTGTAATATAGATGTGCATGAATGTCTAAACACATCAGAGTTCTGTGGTCCAAACTCTCGTTGCACCAACTTATTTGGGAGTTACAACTGTTCCTGCTTGAGTGGGTTTACTGTAACAAATACGAATCAACCAGTCAGCACCAGTAACCCATGCAATGGTAAGGATTTTTTTTTTAAAGTGTGATTTGATTTGATTTGATATCAGTTTTCAACTTCTGTTTTCTCCAAATCCATGGACAGTTCAACCAAACCTGTCTGTCACATGACGAAACTTGTTCTTAGAGAACTGATTCCAGTCATAACTGAATTTTGTCAAAAGGTTTTGCAGGGCATCAGTCATAATTTCTGGATGTTTTTTTCCCTCTCTTTTTCTACAGTGACTCTACCTTTGACTGAATATCTGATTGAAATTCAGATCAATAGTGTGGATAGTAGCATCACTGATCAGCTGAGGACCCTTCTGATGTCTTTTAATTTGCCCTACATAATCAGTGACAGCACTAACATTACAGAAATCAACATAACTACTGGTATGAGCTCTGCCTCTGCTTTGTAATGTTAAATAGCTAAGATTAAACTTTATACATCATCAATGTTGCTATAAATTATTTGATATTTGAACTGTTCTTCTGCATTTCAGTGTGTTCACTGAACCAAACGCAGTATCAGTGTAAATGTGAGGGTCTGTTTGTTTGGCCAAATGACACGTGTCACTCGTACGAGGCCTGTGATGTCATCACTGATGGTTCATGTACATGTATCAATGGCCTTCCAGACGATGGACAGTTCTGTCAAGGTGAGACACTGACATCATTCTATGACAACATCACTTTTCTCCCTTTAATTAAATTGTTCTGTTCTTCTGCTTTGATTTTACTGCATTTTGCTACAGGAATTGACAGACTGATCATGTGCTTGTATTTTATTTGCAAATAACTCTGTGTAAGACACATGGTCTATTGCATGGAGTTTTGTAATGGAAATATTAACAACACAGTAATGTTTTATTATATTATTACAGCTTAGGCTACAAAGAAGCTAATTTTTTTTTAAATTAATGTTTTTTTTTTTTTTTTTAAATATTTAATTAACTGTACTAATTGTTGTGCTCAACCTGCTTCTGTTTGTTCTTGCAGTACTACCTTCTAACTATGTGATTGACATTGACGTGAGATTCTTTGACTTGTTCGTGGTGAACTACTTACGGAATATCATCAGAAATATCAGCCTGCCTTTGACTCTGAGCAACAGCATAAATGTCACAGATATCGACATGACTACTGGTGAGAGAAGAATGTTTAATCATGTGACATACTAAGATGAGTTCAGTATTTGGACAAATTGACAGTTTGAACACAGATGAATAAATCCTATTCTGTTACAGTGTGTGGGTTAAATGGAACAGAATATGAGTGCAAGTGTGAGGAGCATCATGTTTGGCCCAATGACACCTGCAGGGCCTATCAGGTGTGTGATGGCATTGTGGGAGGCACTTGTGGATGTATTCAAGCTCTCCCTTCAGAGGGTCCGCTTTGCCAGAGAGGTGAGAAATCACATTACATCACAAATGTACTGATTGTAATTGTAGTAACATGACCAGTATTAGTTTACTCAGTGACACTTGACACGTTTGGTTGTTTGGAAACTTTGGATTTTAACATTTATGTAATGCCGCTCTTTTTTTCCAGACATCAATGAATGTGAAGATGCAGTGTCAGTTTGTGGGCAATACTCAGATTGTATTAACATCATTGGGAGTCACATGTGTTCATGCTGGAGTGGATATAATACCTCCAATAAAGACAGTCCTGTGAGCCGCAACAACTCATGTCAGGGTAAGAATTATCAACTGATTTTGTTTTCTGTTTTTATTTTATGAAATTGAGAGTACAGAGCTGCTGTATCTTTACAGTTTGTGTGAAAACTGCTGTGAGCTTTAGCTGTTCCTGTTTGAGGTGTACCATCACCAAACAAATAATAATTTTTTTCTTTTCCCATCTTGGAATTATTATGTGAATACTTTTGTTTATGTACCAGAAGTCTTTCATGTCTTTAGCCTTTTTTTGCCTAATTTAATACTGTGAAAATAAGAGGTTTTTTTTTTTTTTTTTTTCATTTATTTAATTTCTTTTTTCCATAGATATAAATGAATGTCTGTTCAGTCCATCTGTATGTGGTCTAAATTCCAACTGCACAAATGAAATAGGAAGTTACAATTGCTCATGTTTGGATGGATTCACTCCAACAAACTCCAGTCTCACCATCAGCATCAATAACACATGTACAGGTAAATCGCATAATCACATTTATATAGAGTCTAATTTTGGAAATGTTGTTTAACAGTAGAACAGCAGTTTATTTTTTCAACTGTTGCATATAAAATTTTATTCATTCTGTATTTATGAAGATACCAAAACATAAGAAAAAATTTATTTGAATTAAAGTGACATTCATATTTGAGTGTTCCTAATAGCAACAATACCCTTTTTTTTTCTCTCTTCCTGTAATGTAGATGTGCATGAATGTCTAAACACATCAGAGTTCTGTGGTCCAAACTCTCGTTGCACCAACTTATTTGGGAGTTACAACTGTTCCTGCTTGAGTGGGTTTACTGTAACAAATGTGAATCAACCAGTCAGCACCAGTAACCCATGCAATGGTAAGGATTTTTCTTTTTAAGTTTGATTGATTTGATATCAGTTTTCATACTTCTGTTTTCTCCAAATCTGAGGACAGTTGAACCAAACCTGTCTGTTACGTGATGAATCTGGTTCTTAGAAAACTGATTCCAGTCATAACTGAATTTCGTCAAAAGGTTTTGCAGGGCATCAGTCATAATTTCTGCATGTTTTTTTTCCCTCTCTTTTTCTACAGTGACTCTGCCTTTGACTGAATATCTGATTGAAATTCAGATCAATAGTGTGGATAGTAGCATCACTGATCAGCTGAGGACCCTTCTGATGTCTTTTAATTTGCCCTACATAATCAGTGACAGCACTAACATTACAGAAGTCAACATAACTACTGGTATGAGCTCTGCCTCTGCTTTGTAATGTTAAATAGCTAAGATTAAACTTTATACATCATCAATGTTGCTATAAATTATTTGATATTTGAACTGTTCTTCTGCATTTCAGTGTGTTCACTGAACCAAACGCAGTATCAGTGTAAATGTGAGGGTCTGTTTGTTTGGCCGAATGACACATGTCACTTGTACAAGGCCTGTGATGTCATCACTGATGGTTCATGTACATGTATCAATGGCCTTCCAGTCGATGGACAGTTCTGTCAAGGTGAGACACTGACATCATTCTATGACAACATCACTTTTCTCCCTTTAATTAAATTGTTCTGTTCTTCTGCTTTGATTTTACTGCATTTTGCTACTGGGATTGACAGACTGATCATGTGCTTGTTTTTGTTTGTAATTAACTGTGTAAGTCACATGGTCTATTGCATATATATATATATATATATATATATATATATATATATATATATATATATATATATATATATATATACACAGCTTAGGCTACAACAAAGCTAATTTAAAAAAAAAAAGTTTTTCATTTTTATTTTAAATATTTAATTAACTGTGCTAATTGTTGTGCTCAACCTGCTTCTGTTTGTTCTTGCAGTACTACCTTCTAACTATGTGATTGACATTGACGTGAGATTCTTTGACTTGTTCGTGGTGAACTACTTACGGAATATCATCAGAAATATCAGCCTGCCTTTGACTCTGAGCAACAGCATAAATGTCACAGATATCGACATGACTACTGGTGAGAGCAGAATGTTTCATCATGTCACGCACTAAGATGAGTTCAGTATTTGGACAAATTGACAGTTTGAACAAAGATGAATAAATCCTATTCTATTACAGTGTGTGGGTTAAATGGGACAGAATATGAGTGCAAGTGTGAGGAGCATCATGTTTGGCCCAATGACACCTGCAGGGCCTATCAGGTGTGTGATGGCATTGTGGGAGGCACTTGTGGATGTATTCAAGCTCTCCCTTCAGAGGGTCCGCTTTGCCAGAGAGGTGAGAAATCACATTACATTACAAATGTACTGATTGTAATTGTAGTAACATGACCAGTATTAGTTTACTCAGTGACACTTGACACGTTTGGTTGTTTGGAAACTTTGGATTTTAACATTTATGTAATGCCGCTCTTTTTTCCCAGACATCAATGAATGTGAAGATGCAGTGTCAGTTTGTGGGCAATACTCAGATTGTATTAACATCATTGGGAGTCACATGTGTTCATGCTGGAGTGGATATAATACCTCCAATAAAGACAGTCCTGTGAGCCGCAACAACTCATGTCAGGGTAAGAATTATCAACTGATTTTGTTTTCTGTTTTTATTTTATGAAATTGAGAGTACAGAGCTGCTGTATCTTTACAGTTTGTGTGAAAACTGCTGTGAGCTTTAGCTGTTCCTGTTTGAGGTGTACCATCACCAAACAAATATTAGTTTTTTCTTTTTCCCATCTTGGAATTATTATGTGAATACTTTTGTTTATATACCAGAAGTCTTTCATGTCTTTAGCCTTGTTTTGCTTAATTTAATACTGTGAAAATAAGAGGTTTTTTTTTTTTTTTTTTTTAATTTATTTAATTTCTTTTTTCCATAGATATAAATGAATGTCTGTTCAGTCCATCTGTATGTGGTCTAAATTCCAACTGCACAAATGAAATAGGAAGTTACAATTGCTCATGTTTGGATGGATTCACTCCAACAAACTCCAGTCTCACCATCAGCATCAATAACACATGTACAGGTAAATCGCATAATCACATTTATATAGAGTCTAATTTTGGAAAATTTTGTTTAACAGTAGAACAGCAGTTTATTTTTTCAACTGTTGCATATAAAATTAATTTTATTCATCCTGTATTTATGAAGATACCAAAACATAAGAAAAAATTGATTTGAATTAAAGTGACATTCATATTTGAGTGTTCCTAATAGCAACAATATCCTTTTTTCCTCTCTTCCTGTAATATAGATGTGCATGAATGTCTAAACACATCAGAGTTCTGTGGTCCAAACTCTCGTTGCACCAACTTATTTGGGAGTTACAACTGTTCCTGCTTGAGTGGGTTTACTGTAACTAATGTGAATCAACCAGTCAGCACCAGTAACCCATGCAATGGTAAGGATTTTTTTTTTTAAAGTGTGATTTGATTTGATTTGATATCAGTTTTCAACTTCTGTTTTCTCCAAATCCATGGACTGTTCAACCACACCTGTCTGTCACATGACGAAACTTGTTCTTAGAGAACTGATTCCAGTCATAACTGAATTTTGTCAAAAGGTTTTGCAGGGCATCAGTCATAATTTCTGGATGTTTTTTCCCTCTCTTTTTCTACAGTGACTCTACCTTTGACTGAATATCTGATTGAAATTCAGATCAATAGTGTGGATAGTAGCATCACTGATCAGCTGAGGACCCTTCTGATGTCTTTTAATTTGCCCTACATAATCAGTGACAGCACTAACATTACAGAAGTCAACATAACTACTGGTATGAGTTCTGCCTCTGCTTTGTAATGTTAAATAGCTAAGATTAAACTTTATACATCATCAATGTTGCTATAAATTATTTGATATTTGAACTGTTCTTCTGCATTTCAGTGTGTTCACTGAACCAAACGCAGTATCAGTGTAAATGTGAGGGTCTGTTTGTTTGGCCGAATGACACATGTCACTTGTACAAGGCCTGTGATGTCATCACTGATGGTTCATGTACATGTATCAATGGCCTTCCAGTCGATGGACAGTTCTGTCAAGGTGAGACACTGACATCATTCTATGACAACATCAGTTTTCTCCCTTTAATTAAATTGTTCTGTTCTTCTGCTTTGATTTTACTGCATTTTGCTACTGGGATTGACAGACTGATCATGTGCTTGTTTTTGTTTGTAATTAACTGTGTAAGTCACATGGTCTATTGCATATATATATATATATATATATATATATATATATATATATATATATATATATATATATATATATATATATATATATATATATATATATATATACACAGCTTAGGCTACAACAAAGCTAATTTTAAAAAAAAAACTTTTTCATTTTTATTTTAAATATTTAATTAACTGTACTAATTGTTGTGCTCAACCTGCTTCTGTTTGTTCTTGCAGTACTACCTTCTAACTATGTGATTGACATTGACGTGAGATTCTTTGACTTGTTCGTGGTGAACTACTTACGGAATATCATCAGAAATATCAGCCTGCCTTTGACTCTGAGCAACAGCATAAATGTCACAGATATCGACATGACTACTGGTGAGAGCAGAATGTTTCATCATGTCACGCACTAAGATGAGTTCAGTATTTGGACAAATTGACAGTTTGAACAAAGATGAATAAATCCTATTCTATTACAGTGTGTGGGTTAAATGGGACAGAATATGAGTGCAAGTGTGAGGAGCATCATGTTTGGCCCAATGACACCTGCAGGGCCTATCAGGTGTGTGATGGCATTGTGGGAGGCACTTGTGGATGTATTCAAGCTCTCCCTTCAGAGGGTCCGCTTTGCCAGAGAGGTGAGAAATCACATTACATTACAAATGTACTGATTGTAATTGTAGTAACATGACCAGTATTAGTTTACTCAGTGACACTTGACACGTTTGGTTGTTTGGAAACTTTGGATTTTAACATTTATGTAATGCCGCTCTTTTTTCCCAGACATCAATGAATGTGAAGATGCAGTGTCAGTTTGTGGGCAATACTCAGATTGTATTAACATCATTGGGAGTCACATGTGTTCATGCTGGAGTGGATATAATACCTCCAATAAAGACAGTCCTGTGAGCCGCAACAACTCATGTCAGGGTAAGAATTATCAACTGATTTTGTTTTCTGTTTTTATTTTATGAAATTGAGAGTACAGAGCTGCTGTATCTTTACAGTTTGTGTGAAAACTGCTGTGAGCTTTAGCTGTTCCTGTTTGAGGTGTACCATCACCAAACAAATATTAGTTTTTTTTTCTTTTTCCCATCTTGGAATTATTATGTGAATACTTTTGTTTATATACCAGAAGTCTTTCATGTCTTTAGCCTTGTTTTGCTTAATTTAATACTGTGAAAATAAGAGTTTTTTTTTTTTTTTTTCATTTATTTAATTTCTTTTTTCCATAGATATAAATGAATGTCTGTTCAGTCCATCTGTATGTGGTCTAAATTCCAACTGCACAAATGAAATAGGAAGTTACAATTGCTCATGTTTGGATGGATTCACTCCAACAAACTCCAGTCTCACCATCAGCATCAATAACACATGTACAGGTAAATTGCATAATCACATTTATATAGAGTCTAATTTTGGAAAATTTTGTTTAACAGTAGAACAGCAGTTTATTTTTTCAACTGTTGCATATAAAATTAATTTTATTCATCCTGTATTTATGAAGATACCAAAACATAAGAAAA
Organism: Chanodichthys erythropterus; assembly: GCF_024489055.1. NCBI lineage: Eukaryota > Metazoa > Chordata > Actinopteri > Cypriniformes > Xenocyprididae > Chanodichthys > Chanodichthys erythropterus. The sequence continues at coordinate 12,612,870 of NC_090224.1, read as the reverse complement.
AATTGATTTGAATTAAAGTGACATTCATATTTGAGTGTTCCTAATAGCAACAATACCCTTTTTTCCTCTCTTCCTGTAATATAGATGTGCATGAATGTCTAAACACATCAGAGTTCTGTGGTCCAAACTCTCGTTGCACCAACTTATTTGGGAGTTACAACTGTTCCTGCTTGAGTGGGTTTACTGTAACAAATACGAATCAACCAGTCAGCACCAGTAACCCATGCAATGGTAAGGATTTTTTTTTTTAAAGTGTGATTTGATTTGATTTGATATCAGTTTTCAACTTCTGTTTTCTCCAAATCCATGGACAGTTCAACCAAACCTGTCTGTCACATGACGAAACTTGTTCTTAGAGAACTGATTCCAGTCATAACTGAATTTTGTCAAAAGGTTTTGCAGGGCATCAGTCATAATTTCTGGATGTTTTTTCCCTCTCTTTTTCTACAGTGACTCTACCTTTGACTGAATATCTGATTGAAATTCAGATCAATAGTGTGGATAGTAGCATCACTGATCAGCTGAGGACCCTTCTGATGTCTTTTAATTTGCCCTACATAATCAGTGACAGCACTAACATTACAGAAGTCAACATAACTACTGGTATGAGTTCTGCCTCTGCTTTGTAATGTTAAATAGCTAAGATTAAACTTTATACATCATCAATGTTGCTATAAATTATTTGATATTTGAACTGTTCTTCTGCATTTCAGTGTGTTCACTGAACCAAACGCAGTATCAGTGTAAATGTGAGGGTCTGTTTGTTTGGCCAAATGACACGTGTCACTTGTACGAGGCCTGTGATGTCATCACTGATGGTTCATGTACATGTATCAATGGCCTTCCAGACGATGGACAGTTCTGTCAAGGTGAGACACTGACATCATTCTACGACAACGTCAATTTTCTCCCTTTAATTAAATTGTTCTATTTTTCTGCTTTGATTTTACTGCATTTTGCTACTGGAATTGACAGACTGATCATGTGCTTGTATTTTATTTGCAAATAACTCTGTGTAAGACACATGGTCTATTGCATGGAGTTTTGTAATGGAAATATTAACAACACAGTAATGTTTTATTATATTATTACAGCTTAGGCTACAAAGAAGCTAATTTTTTTTTAAATTAATGTTTTTTTATTTTTATTTTAAATATTTAATTAACTGTACTAATTGTTGTGCTCAACCTGCTTCTGTTTGTTCTTGCAGTACTACCTTCTAACTATGTGATTGACATTGACGTGAGATTCTTTGACTTGATCCTGGTGAGCTACTTACGGAATATCATCAGAAATATCAGCCTGCCTTTGACTCTGAGCAACAGCATAAATGTCACAGATATCGACATGACTACTGGTGAGAGAAGAATGTTTAATCATGTGACATACTAAGATGAGTTCAGTATTTGGACAAATTGACAGTTTGAACACAGATGAATAAATCCTATTCTGTTACAGTGTGTGGGTTAAATGGAACAGAATATGAGTGCAAGTGTGAGGAGCATCATGTTTGGCCCAATGACACCTGCAGGGCCTATCAGGTGTGTGATGGCATTGTGGGAGGCACTTGTGGATGTATTCAAGCTCTCCCTTCAGAGGGTCCGCTTTGCCAGAGAGGTGAGAAATCACATTACATTACAAATGTACTGATTGTAATTGTAGTAACATGACCAGTATTAGTTTACTCAGTGACACTTGACACGTTTGGTTGTTTGGAAACTTTGGATTTTAACATTTATGTAATGCCGCTCTTTTTTCCCAGACATCAATGAATGTGAAGATGCAGTGTCAGTTTGTGGGCAATACTCAGATTGTATTAACATCATTGGGAGTCACATGTGTTCATGCTGGAGTGGATATAATACCTCCAATAAAGACAGTCCTGTGAGCCGCAACAACTCATGTCAGGGTAAGAATTATCAACTGATTTTGTTTATATTTTATGAAATTGAGAGTACAGAGCTGCTGTATCTTTACAGTTTGTGTGAAAACTGCTGTGAGCTTTAGCTGTTCCTGTTTGAGGTATACCATCACCAAACAAATAATTATTTTTTTCTTTTCCCATCTTGGAATTATTATGTGAATACTTTTGTTTATGTACCAGAAGTCTTTCTTGTCTTTAGCCTTTTTTTGCCTAATTTAATACTGTGAAAATGAGAGTTTTATTTATTTATTTATTTATTTATTTTTTCCCATAGATATAAATGAATGTCTGTTCAGTCCATCTGTATGTGGTCCAAATTCCAACTGCACAAATGAAATAGGAAGTTACAATTGCTCATGTTTGGATGGATTCACTCCAACAAACTCCAGTCTCACCATCAGCATCAATAACACATGTACAGGTAAATCGCATAATCACATCTATATAGTCTAATTTTGGAAATGTTGTTTAACAGTAGAACAGCAGTTTATTTTTTCAACTGTTGCATATAAAATTTTATTCATTCTGTATTTATGAAGATACCAAAACATAAGAAAAAATTTATTTGAATTAAAGTGACATTCATATTTGAGTGTTCCTAATAGCAACAATACCCTTTTTTTTTCTCTCTTCCTGTAATATAGATGTGCATGAATGTCTAAACACATCAGAGTTCTGTGGTCCAAACTCTCGTTGCACCAACTTATTTGGGAGTTACAACTGTTCCTGCTTGAGTGGGTTTACTGTAACTAATGTGAATCAAGCAGTCAGCACCAGTAACCCATGCAATGGTAAGGATTTTTCTTTTTAAGTTTGATTGATTTGATATCAGTTTTCATACTTCTGTTTTCTCCAAATCTGAGGACAGTTGAACCAAACCTGTCTGTTACGTGATGAATCTGGTTCTTAGAGAACTGATTCCAGTCATAACTGAATTTCGTCAAAAGGTTTTGCAGGGCATCAGTCATAATTTCTGGATGTTTTTTCCCTCTCTTTTTCTACAGTGACTCTACCTTTGACTGAATATCTGATTGAAATTCAGATCAATAGTGTGGATAGTAGCATCACTGATCAGCTGAGGACCCTTCTGATGTCTTTTAATTTGCCCTACATAATCAGTGACAGCACTAACATTACAGAAATCAACATAACTACTGGTATGAGCTCTGCCTCTGCTTTGTAATGTTAAATAGCTAAGATTAAACTTTATACATCATCAATGTTGCTATAAATTATTTGATATTTGAACTGTTCTTCTGCATTTCAGTGTGTTCACTGAACCAAACGCAGTATCAGTGTAAATGTGAGGGTCTGTTTGTTTGGCCGAATGACACGTGTCACTTGTACGAGGCCTGTGATGTCATCACTGATGGTTCATGTACATGTATCAATGGCCTTCCAGTCGATGGACAGTTCTGTCAAGGTGAGACATTGACATCATTCTATGACAACATCAGTTTTCTCCCTTTAATTAAATTGTTCTGTTCTTCTGCTTTGATTTTACTGCATTTTGCTACTGGGATTGACAGACTGATCATGTGCTTGTTTTTGTTTGTAATTAACTGTGTAAGTCACATGGTCTATTGCATATATATATATATATATATATATATATATATATATATATATATATATATATACAGCTTAGGCTACAACAAAGCTAATTTAAAAAAAAAACTTTTTCATTTTTATTTTAAATATTTAATTAACTGTGCTAATTGTTGTGCTCAACCTGCTTCTGTTTGTTCTTGCAGTACTACCTTCTAACTATGTGATTGACATTGACGTGAGATTCTTTGACTTGTTCGTGGTGAACTACTTACGGAATATCATCAGAAATATCAGCCTGCCTTTGACTCTGAGCAACAGCATAAATGTCACAGATATCGACATGACTACTGGTGAGAGCAGAATGTTTAATCATGTGACATACTAAGATGAGTTCAGTATTTGGACAAATTGACAGTTTGAACAAAGATGAATAAATCCTATTCTATTACAGTGTGTGGGTTAAATGGGACAGAATATGAGTGCAAGTGTGAGGAGCATCATGTTTGGCCCAATGACACCTGCAGGGCCTATCAGGTGTGTGATGGCATTGTGGGAGGCACTTGTGGATGTATTCAAGCTCTCCCTTCAGAGGGTCCGCTTTGCCAGAGAGGTGAGAAATCACATTACATTACAAATGTACTGATTGTAATTGTAGTAACATGACCAGTATTAGTTTACTCAGTGACACTTGACACCTTCGGTTGTTTGGAAACTTTGGATTTTAACATTTATGTAATGCCGCTCTTTTTTCCCAGACATCAATGAATGTGAAGATGCAGTGTCAGTTTGTGGGCAATACTCAGATTGTATTAACATCATTGGGAGTCACATGTGTTCATGCTGGAGTGGATATAATACCTCCAATAAAGACAGTCCTGTGAGCCGCAACAACTCATGTCAGGGTAAGAATTATCAACTGATTTTGTTTTCTGTTTTTATTTTATGAAATTGAGAGTACAGAGCTGCTGTATCTTTACAGTTTGTGTGAAAACTGCTGTGAGCTTTAGCTGTTCCTGTTTGAGGTGTACCATCACCAAACAAATATTAGTTTTTTTTTCTTTTTCCCGTCTTGGAATTATTATGTGAATACTTTTGTTTATATACCAGAAGTCTTTCATGTCTTTAGCCTTTTTTTGCCTAATTTAATACTGTGAAAATAAGAGTTTTTTTTTTTTTTTTTCATTTATTTAATTTCTTTTTTCCATAGATATAAATGAATGTCTGTTCAGTCCATCTGTATGTGGTCTAAATTCCAACTGCACAAATGAAATAGGAAGTTACAATTGCTCATGTTTGGATGGATTCACTCCAACAAACTCCAGTCTCACCATCAGCATCAATAACACATGTACAGGTAAATCGCATAATCACATTTATATAGAGTCTAATTTTGGAAAATTTTGTTTAACAGTAGAACAGCAGTTTATTTTTTCAACTGTTGCATATAAAATTAATTTTATTCATCCTGTATTTATGAAGATACCAAAACATAAGAAAAAATTGATTTGAATTAAAGTGACATTCATATTTGAGTGTTCCTAATAGCAACAATATCCTTTTTTCCTCTCTTCCTGTAATATAGATGTGCATGAATGTCTAAACACATCAGAGTTCTGTGGTCCAAACTCTCGTTGCATCAACTTATTTGGGAGTTACAACTGTTCCTGCTTGAGTGGGTTTACTGTAACAAATACGAATCAACCAGTCAGCATCAGTAACCCATGCAATGGTAAGGATTTTTTTTTTTAAGTGTGATTTGATTTGATTTGATATCAGTTTTCAACTTCTGTTTTCTCCAAATCCATGGACAGTTCAACCAAACCTGTCTGTCACATGACGAAACTTGTTCTTAGAGAACTGATTCCAGTCATAACTGAATTTTGTCAAAAGGTTTTGCAGGGCATCAGTCATAATTTCTGGATGTTTTTTCCCTCTCTTTTTCTACAGTGACTCTACCTTTGACTGAATATCTGATTGAAATTCAGATCAATAGTGTGGATAGTAGCATAACTGATCAGCTGAGGACCCTTCTGATGTCTTTTAATTTGCCCTACATAATCAGTGACAGCACTAACATTACAGAAATCAACATAACTACTGGTATGAGCTCTGCCTCTGCTTTGTAATGTTAAATAGCTAAGATTAAACTTTATACATCATCAATGTTGCTATAAATTATTTGATATTTGAACTGTTCTTCTGCATTTCAGTGTGTTCACTGAACCAAACGCAGTATCAGTGTAAATGTGAGGGTCTGTTTGTTTGGCCGAATGACACGTGTCACTTGTACGAGGCCTGTGATGTCATCACTGATGGTTCATGTACATGTATCAATGGCCTTCCAGTCGATGGACAGTTCTGTCAAGGTGAGACATTGACATCATTCTACAACAACATCAGTTTTCTCCCTTTAATTAAATTGTTCTGTCCTTCTGCTTTGATTTTACTGCATTTTGCTACTGGAATTGACAGACTGATTATGTGCTTGTGCTTTATTTGCAAATAACTCTGTGTAAGACACATGGTCTATTGCATGGAGTTTTGTAATGAAAATATTAACAACACAGTAATGTTTTATTATATTATACAGCTTAGGCTACAAAAAAGCTAATTTAAAAAAAAAAACTTTTTTTGCAGTACTACCTTCTAAGTACATGATTGACATTGACGTGAGATTCTTTGACTTGTTCGTGGTGAACTACTTACGAAATATCATCAGAAATATCAGCCTGCCTTTGTCTCTGAGCAACAGCATAAATGTCACAGATATCGACATGACTACTGGTGAGAGCAGAATGTTTAATCATGTGACATACTAAGATGAGTTCAGTATTTGGACAAATTGACAGTTTGAACACAGATGAATAAATCCTATTCTGTTACAGTGTGTGGGTTAAATGGGACAGAATATGAGTGCAAGTGTGAGGAGCATCATGTTTGGCCCAATGACACCTGCAGGGCCTATCAGGTGTGTGATGGCATTGTGGGAGGCACTTGTGGATGTATTCAAGCTCTCCCTTCAGAGGGTCCGCTTTGCCAGAGAGGTGAGAAATCACATTACATTACAAATGTACTGATTGTAATTGTAGTAACATGACCAGTATTAGTTTACTCAGTGACACTTGACACCTTCGGTTGTTTGGAGACTTTGGATTTTAACATTTATGTAATGCCGCTCTTTTTTTCCAGACATCAATGAATGTGAAGATGCAGTGTCAGTTTGTGGTCAATACTCAGATTGTATTAACATCATTGGGAGTCACATGTGTTCATGCTGGAGTGGATATAATACCTCCAATAAAGACAGTCCTGTGAGCCGCAACAACTCATGTCAGGGTAAGAATTATCAACTGATTTTGTTTATATTTTATGAAATTGAGAGTACAGAGCTGCTGTATCTTTACAGTTTGTGTGAAAACTGCTGTGAGCTTTAGCTGTTCCTGTTTGAGGTGTACCATCACCAAACAAATAATTATTTTTTTCTTTTCCCATCTTGGAATTATTATGTGAATACTTTTGTTTATATACCAGAAGTCTTTCATGTCTTTAGCCTTTTTTTGCCTAATTTAATACTGTGAAAATGAGAGTTTTATTTATTTATTTATTTTTTCCCATAGATATAAATGAATGTCTGTTCAGTCCATCTGTATGTGGTCCAAATTCCAACTGCACAAATGAAATAGGAAGTTACAATTGCTCATGTTTGGATGGATTCACTCCAACAAACTCCAGTCTCACCATCAGCATCAATAACACATGTACAGGTAAATCGCATAATCACATCTATATAGAGTCTAATTTTGGAAATGTTGTTTAACAGTAGAACAGCAGTTTATTTTTTCAACTGTTGCATACAAAATTTTATTCATTCTGTATTTATGAAGATACCAAAACATAAGAAAAGATTGATTTGAATTAAAGTGACATTCATATTTGAGTGTTCCTAATAGCAACAATACCCTTTTTTTTCTCTCTTCCTGTAATATAGATGTGCATGAATGTCTAAACACATCAGAGTTCTGTGGTCCAAACTCTCGTTGCACCAACTTATTTGGGAGTTACAACTGTTCCTGCTTGAGTGGGTTTACTGTAACTAATGTGAATCAAGCAGTCAGCACCAGTAACCCATGCAATGGTAAGGATTTTTCTTTTTAAGTTTGATTGATTTGATATCAGTTTTCATACTTCTGTTTTCTCCAAATCTGAGGACAGTTGAACCAAACCTGTCTGTTACGTGATGAATCTGGTTCTTAGAGAACTGATTCCAGTCATAACTGAATTTCGTCAAAAGGTTTTGCAGGGCATCAGTCATAATTTCTGGATGTTTTTTTTCCCTCTCTTTTTCTACAGTGACTCTACCTTTGACTGAATATCTGATTGAAATTCAGATCAATAGTGTGGATAGTAGCATCACTGATCAGCTGAGGACCCTTCTGATGTCTTTTAATTTGCCCTACATAATCAGTGACAGCACTAACATTACAGAAATCAACATAACTACTGGTATGAGCTCTGCCTCTGCTTTGTAATGTTAAATAGCTAAGATTAAACTTTATACATCATCAATGTTGCTATAAATTATTTGATATTTGAACTGTTCTTCTGCATTTCAGTGTGTTCATTGAACCAAACGCAGTATCAGTGTAAATGTGAGGGTCTGTTTGTTTGGCCGAATGACACGTGTCACTTGTACGAGGCCTGTGATGTCATCACTGATGGTTCATGTACATGTATCAATGGCCTTCCAGTCGATGGACAGTTCTGTCAAGGTGAGACATTGACATCATTCTATGACAACATCAGTTTTCTCCCTTTAATTAAATTGTTCTGTTCTTCTGCTTTGATTTTACTGCATTTTGCTACTGGGATTGACAGACTGATCATGTGCTTGTTTTTGTTTGTAATTAACTGTGTAAGTCACATGGTCTATTGCATATATATATATATATACACAGCTTAGGCTACAACAAAGCTAATTTAAAAAAAAAACTTTTTCATTTTTATTTTAAATATTTAATTAACTGTGCTAATTGTTGTGCTCAACCTGCTTCTGTTTGTTCTTGCAGTACTACCTTCTAACTATGTGATTGACATTGACGTGAGATTCTTTGACTTGTTCGTGGTGAACTACTTACGGAATATCATCAGAAATATCAGCCTGCCTTTGACTCTGAGCAACAGCATAAATGTCACAGATATCGACATGACTACTGGTGAGAGCAGAATTATTCATCATGTCACGCACTAAGATGAGTTCAGTATTTGGACAAATTGACAGTTTGAACAAAGATGAATAAATCCTATTCTATTACAGTGTGTGGGTTAAATGGGACAAAATATGAGTGCAAGTGTGAGGAGCATCATGTTTGGCCCAATGACACCTGCAGGGCCTATCAGGTGTGTGATGGCATTGTGGGAGGCACTTGTGGATGTATTCAAGCTCTCCCTTCAGAGGGTCCGCTTTGCCAGAGAGGTGAGAAATCACATTACATTACAAATGTACTGATTGTAATTGTAGTAACATGACCAGTATTAGTTTACTCAGTGACACTTGACACGTTTGGTTGTTTGGAAACTTTGGATTTTAACATTTATGTAATGCCGCTCTTTTTTCCCAGACATCAATGAATGTGAAGATGCAGTGTCAGTTTGTGGGCAATACTCAGATTGTATTAACATCATTGGGAGTCACATGTGTTCATGCTGGAGTGGATATAATACCTCCAATAAAGACAGTCCTGTGAGCCGCAACAACTCATGTCAGGGTAAGAATTATCAGCTGATTTTGTTTTCTGTTTTTATTTTATGAAATTGAGAGTACAGAGCTGCTGTATCTTTACAGTTTGTGTGAAAACTGCTGTGAGCTTTAGCTGTTCCTGTTTGAGGTGTACCATCACCAAACAAATAATAATTTTTTTCTTTTCCCATCTTGGAATTATTATGTGAATACTTTTGTTTATGTACCAGAAGTCTTTCATGTCTTTAGCCTTTTTTTGCCTAATTTAATACTGTGAAAATGAGAGTGTTATTTATTTATTTTTTTTTTTTTTTATTTTTTTTTTCCATAGATATAAATGAATGTGTGTTCAGTCCATCTGTATGTGGTCCAAATTCCAACTGCACAAATGAAATAGGAAGTTACAATTGCTCATGTTTGGATGGATTCACTCCAACAAACTCCAGTCTCACCATCAGCATCAATAACACATGTACAGGTAAATCGTATAATCACATTTATATAGAGTCTAATTTTAGAAATGTTGTTTAACAGTAGAACAGCAATTTATTTTTTCAACTGTTGCATATCAAATTTTATTCATCCTGTATTTATGAAGATACCAAAACATAAGAAAAAATTGATTTGAATTAAAGTGACATTCATATTTGAGTGTTCCTAATAGCAACAATACCCTTTTTTTTTCTCTCTTCCTGTAATATAGATGTGCATGAATGTCTAAACACATCAGAGTTCTGTGGTCCAAACTCTCGTTGCACCAACTTATTTGGGAGTTACAACTGTTCCTGCTTGAGTGGGTTTACTGTAACAAATGTGAATCAACCAGTCAGCATCAGTAACCCATGCAATGGTAAGGATTTTTCTTTTTAAGTTTGATTGATTTGATATCAGTTTTCATACTTCTGTTTTCTCCAAATCTGAGGACAGTTGAACCAAACCTGTCTGTCACGTGATGAATCTGGTTCTTAGAGAACTGATTCCAGTCATAACTGAAATTCGTCAAAAGGTTTTGCAGGGCATCAGTCATAATTTCTGGATGTTTTTTTTCCCTCTCTTTTTCTACAGTGACTCTGCCTTTGACTGAATATCTGATTGAAATTCAGATCAATAGTGTGGATAGTAGCATCACTGATCAGCTGAGGACCCTTCTGATGTCTTTTAATTTGCCCTACATAATCAGTGACAGCACTAACATTACAGAAATCAACATAACTACTGGTATGAGCTCTGCCTCTGCTTTGTAATGTTAAATAGCTAAGATTAAACTTTATACATCATCAATGTTGCTATAAATTATTTGATATTTGAACTGTTCTTCTGCATTTCAGTGTGTTCATTGAACCAAACGCAGTATCAGTGTAAATGTGAGGGTCTGTTTGTTTGGCCGAATGACACGTGTCACTTGTACGAGGCCTGTGATGTCATCACTGATGGTTCATGTACATGTATCAATGGCCTTCCAGTCGATGGACAGTTCTGTCAAGGTGAGACACTGACATCATTCTATGACAACATCACTTTTCTCCCGTTAATTAAATTGTTCTGTTCTTCTGCTTTGATTTTACTGCATTTTGCTACTGGGATTGACAGACTGATCATGTGCTTGTTTTTGTTTGTAATTAACTGTGTAAGTCACATGGTCTATTGCATATATATATATATATATATATATATATATATATAATACACAGCTTAGGCTACAACAAAGCTAATTTTAAAAAAAAACTTTTTCTTTTTTATTTTAAATATTTAATTAACTGTACTAATTGTTGTGCTCAACCTGCTTCTGTTTGTTCTTGCAGTACTACCTTCTAACTATGTGATTGACATTGACGTGAGATTCTTTGACTTGATCCTGGTGAACTACTTACGGAATATCATCAGAAATATCAGCCTGCCTTTGACTCTGAGCAACAGCATAAATGTCACAGATATCGACATGACTACTGGTGAGAGCAGAATTATTCATCATGTCACGCACTAAGATGAGTTCAGTATTTGGACAAATTGACAGTTTGAACACAGATGAATAAATCCTATTCTGTTACAGTGTGTGGGTTAAATGGGACAGAATATGAGTGCAAGTGTGAGGAGCATCATGTTTGGCCCAATGACACCTGCAGGGCCTATCAGGTGTGTGATGGCATTGTGGGAGGCACTTGTGGATGTATTCAAGCTCTCCCTTCAGAGGGTCCGCTTTGCCAGAGAGGTGAGAAATCACATTACATTACAAATGTACTGATTGTAATTGTAGTAACATGACCAGTATTAGTTTACTCAGTGACACTTGACACGTTCGGTTGTTTGGAAACTTTGGATTTTAACATTTATGTAATGCCGCTCTTTTTTTCCAGACATCAATGAATGTGAAGATGCAGTGTCAGTTTGTGGTCAATACTCAGATTGTATTAACATCATTGGGAGTCACATGTGTTCATGCTGGAGTGGATATAATACCTCCAATAAAGACAGTCCTGTGAGCCGCAACAACTCATGTCAGGGTAAAAATTATCAACTTTTTTGTTTTCTGCTTTTATCTCGTAAAATTGAGAGTACAGAGCTGCTGTATCTTTAGTTTGTGTGAAAACTGCTGTGAGCTTTAGCTGTTCCTGTTTGAGGTGTACCATCACCAAACAAATCATTTATTTTTCTCTTTTCGATCTTCTTGGAATTATGTGCATGAATGTCTTTAGATACCAAAGGTATTTCATGTCTTTTGCTTTTTTGCCTAATTTAAAACTGTAAAATCTAATATTTTTGTTATTTTTTAATTTGCTTGTAAAGACATCATACACTGAAAAAATAAATAAATAAATAAATCCCATTAATTTACAGCTGACAGAAATTTGCTGTAAAACATACTGTGACAATATTTCCAGTTTTACAGGATGCCTGTATATTTTACAACTTATAATCAAATTTTCATTAATTGATATAATGTTAATATACCTTCATTAACTACCAAAATCTGGCACGATAGAAAGCCACATGATGAATCAGAGTTCATCATAAGCAGCCTATTCATTAAACATGGTCAATACTCAAACAGTATATAGACAGTGCACAGGGTCATACACACAAAGACAAAACACCATCAGGGTAACACATATGACACAAAAAATAATGCAGTAAATGTTAACTAAATAATATAAAATGTAACACAAAACACACTATTGTACATTACTGATAACAAATATAAAATTATAAGATATTATATAAGATACTTACTTGCAAAAACAATCAATTTGACATTTTTTTACAATAAAAATACATATAATGTGATGTTAAACCATTTACAGTTTTGCACCATATATATTAAGGTAACTTCTAATGTAGTATATTTAGAGATTCTTTTTCTGTAAACCTAAAAACATTTTTACAATGTACAGAAAGTTAGTCATTACCTTGGAAACAGTTTTGCATTATATGCGTGCACTTTTTAATTTGTATATTTTGTCTTGAATTGTAAACTTACTGTACACAGCATCGTACACAGCATACTGTACACAGACTGATATATCTTGTAGAAGATATATCAGTCTGGTCAGTCCACCCTCCATCGCGATTCGAGTCAACTCCAAACCGTACCGTGCAATCAGATTAGTTTATTTCAGTGACGCAAACAGCTCTAGTGTGGCGAAAGTCCCTTCAATATCAACAAAGATTGTGCACGGGAGACCCGAGAGTTTGTTCTGTTCTGCCATGAATTCAGTTTTAAATGACCAAAAACTCATTAATTATTTACTTTTCGCTGTTGACTCTCTTGTCGCTTTGCTAACATCATATCCGCCCTTCTCTGATCCGCTTTCTGTTCGCTCGGATTTGCTCCGCCCTAGAAATCGAATTGATTCAATGGCCGACCAGACTCATCCGCTGGTACAGTGGTGAGGCTGGATTTTCCAGGCAAATAATTTTTGACCTTTACATAAGAATGAGTGACCAAACTATATATATATATACAGTTGTGCTCAAAATTATTCATACCCTTGCTAAATATGACCAAAGAAGGCTGTGAAAATAAATCTGCATCATTAAGACTTTTGATCTTTTATTTAAAAAATTTACAAAAACCTTTCATTGGAGAATAATAATTTTAAATGGGGGGAAAATCTCATTATGAGATAAATGTTTTTCTCTAATACACACTGCTCACAATTAATCATATAATTTTTCATGTTTTTAATAAAGATGTGGATGAATGTGTTGAGAGATCAGACATCTGTGGTCCAAATTCAATCTGCAACAACACTGTTGGGAGTCACAATTGCTCTTGCATGAGTGGATATAATGTAACAGATCCAAACCTCCCTATAAACAGCAATAACACATGCAGAGGTATGATTGACAGATGATCAATTTATGTCAGAAGTCAGATATTCATTATTAATGCTTTGACTCCCATCAGTGACTCCCATCCCATCAGCATGAAATAAAACTTTTTTAATAATGTAATGTTTTTTAATATTTAATATAAAACTTTTTAATTTGAAATTAAACTTAAATAAAATAATTGCTTGTTTTAATAACATTGTGTTTTCCCCCCATAGATATAGATGAATGTCTGTTCAGTCCATCTATATGCGGTCCTGATTCCAACTGCACAAATGAAATAGGAAGTTACAATTGCTCATGTTTGGATGGATTCACTGTAACAAATTCAAATATCACCATCAGCATCAATAACACATGTAGAGGTACATTTTATATTTAGATTTGTATTTACTCTAACCTTGAATAAGTAGCTAGAATTTATCCATGTTTTTTTTTTTTTTTTTTTTTTTAACACATGTATGAATGACCCAAACTGTTCTTTTCAACTGAACTTCCTTTTAATAAAGATGTGGATGAATGTGTTGAGATATCAGACGTCTGTGGTCCAAACTCAATCTGCAACAACACTGTTGGGAGTTACAATTGCTCTTGCATGAGTGGATATAATGTAACAGACTCAAATCTCCCTATAAACAGCAATAACACATGCAGAGGTATGATTGACAGCTGAAGCTCTGAACTTTTTGTTACGATTTGTACTGCCTGAACCTTCCTGCCTGTTAACCGTTCTCTTTATCAAATATTTTATGTCAGACATTCAATAATGTTTTGACTCACCATCAGTGTTTGGCCTGATCTCTTACTGTTGTATTTATTATTGCAGGAAATTAAACTGTTTTTTAACAATTGCTTGTTTTGATAATATTTTGTTTTCCCCCCATAGATATAGATGAATGTCTGATCAGTCCATCTGTGTGTGGTCCTGATTCCAGCTGCACAAATGAAATAGGAAGTTACAATTGCTCATGTTTGGATGGATTCACTGTAACAAACTCCAGTCTCACCATCAGCATCAATAACACATGCAGAGGTACATTCTATATTCAGATCTCTGTGTTCTCTAACATTGAATAATGAACTAGATGTTTTTTTTTTTGTACACCATTAGTTATTTTATTAAAATAAATAGCAAATATGTTTTAATGCTAACATTATGACATTTCAGTAATTCTTAATTTGGATAAAATTTTCTAAATGTATATTAGATTGTAATGTTAGGCAATTGATGAGTTTACATCCACATTCTGAATGAGTGACCTAAAAAGGAAACTTCTTATTTTTTGTCTGTTATTTTCTTTAATAAAGATGTGGATGAATGTGTTGAGATATCAGACGTCTGTGGTCCAAATTCAATCTGCAACAACACTGTTGGGAGTCACAATTGCTCTTGCATAAGTGGATATAATGTAACAGATCCAAACCTCCCTATAAACAGCAGTAACACATGCAAAGGTATGATTGACAGCTGAAGCTTTGAATGTTTTGTTACTGTTTGTACTGCCTGACCCTTTTGTTAACCGTTTACTTATCAATTATTTTGTCAATGTTCATGAATGTTTTGACTCACCATCATTGTGTGGGTAGAACTTTAATGCTGCCTTCACATGCTATCGGAATTATTGTAAATAGTTTCCTAGTTAAAAATTGGACATGAGCTCCCTCTCAGGTCATATTTACCACTGGGAAGCTCTGGGATAATTTTGATATCCAAGTTCCCAAGTTGAGCATGCCATAAATTTTAAACACTATTGCTATTGAACTATTGCTGCTATGACTGGTATTCTTTATTAGTTATTCCCCAACAGCTACATCTCTCTTTTTTTGTTGTTAAATTAGTGCATATTTACATATATGAATAATTATTTAAAGCATACTGAATGTTTCATACACTGTGAAAATAGCCTGTATTTGACTGAAATTCCAGAATCGTCAGCAAGCTGGCTATCTAGATAGTGGGGTGAATGTTTATATGTTTGTCAATAAATAAGACGCTAAATATAATTTTGGCTTTAATAAGATTTTCCTAATAAATAGGCAAAAATAAACCTTGTGTCCTCCATGATTCCTGTTCTTCCAACAACAACAAAAAAAACTTTTAAATGCAACAAGCTCATAATAGATATAGATGAATGTATGTTCAGTCCATCTATATGTGGTCCTGATTCCAACTTAATCATGCAACACTTAGCTAAGTGGTAATGTATGCGATTAACGCCATGAAACAGGAAGTTGTTGGCATCTTAGGCATACAATGTCTTGTCTGCTCCGAACGTCACATATTTGATAATAGTCCTGGCCTGAAGAAATCTACATGGTAATATTCAGTTATAGTCAACACGCCACCTGTTGGCAGCAGGAAGTGTAGTGTATCATAATGACTTTGTCATATTTCTCCTCAATTTATCAGCTTTAATGAATACCACCCACTGTTCACTGTTTTCCTAAGGCCACGGGGTGCGAGGTGCAGGTGCGAGGGCCTTTTCATTGCTGCTTGCAGCTTTAATTAGATTTGCATTTACTCTAACCTTGAATAATTAGCTAGAGTTTATCCATTTTTTTGGGGGGGGGTTCTCATTATTTATTTACATATGAATGAGTGACACAAACTGTTCTTTTCCTCTGAACGTCTTTTTTTTAATAAAGATGTGGATGAATGTGTTGAGATATCAGACGTCTGTGGTCCAAACTCAATCTGCAACAACACTGTTGGGAGTCACAATTGCTCTTGCATGAGTGGATATAATGTAACAGATTCAAACCACCCTATAAACAGCAGTAACCCATGCAGAGGTATGATTGACAGCTGAAGATCTGAACATTTTGTTACTGTTTGTACTGCCTGGCCCTTCTGTTAAGCTTTTACTTTATCGATTATTTTATATCAGATATTCAAGAATGTTTTGTCTTACCATCAGTGTTTGGCCTGAACTCTTATTGTTGTAGTTATAATTGCAGGAAATGAAACTGTTTTTAAAAAATTGCTTGTTTTAATAATATTGTGCTTTCCTCCCCATAGATATAGATGAATGTCTGATCAGTCCATCTGTATGTGGTCCAAATTCCAACTGCTCAAATGAAATAGGAAGTTACAATTGCTCATGTTTGGATGGATTCACTGTAACAAACTCCAGTCTCAGCATCAGCATCAATAACACATGTAGAGGTACATTTTATATTCAGATCTCTGTGTTCTCTAACATTGAATCATGAACTAGATGTTGTTTTGTACACCATTAATTCAATCAATTTTATTAAAATAAATATCAAATATGTTTAATGCTAACATTATGAAGATTCAGTAATTCTTACTTTGGATAAAATATTCTAAATGTAGTATTAGATTGTAATGTTAGGCAGTTGATGAGTTTAGATCCACATTCTGAATGAGTGACCTAAAGAGGAAACTGTTCTTTTTATGTCTGTAATTTTCTTTTACCAAAGATGTGGATGAATGTGTTGAGATATCAGATGTCTGTGGTCCAAACACAATCTGCAACAACACTGTTGTAGTTATAATTGCAGGAAATGAAACCGTTTTTAAAAAATTGCTTGTTTTAATAATATTGTGCTTTCCTCCCTATAGATATAGATGAATGTCTGATCAGTCCATCTATATGTGGTCCTGATTCCAACTGCACAAATGAAATAGGAAGTTACAATTGCTCATGTTTGGATGGATTCACTGCAACAAACTCAAATCTCACCATCAGCATCAATAACACATGTAGAGGTACATTCTATATTGAGATTTGCATTTACTCTAACCATGAATTATTAACTAGAGCTTGTCTATGTGTTTGTTTGTTTTGTTTTTTTTGGTTTTTTTTATTCTGAATTATTTATTTACATATGTATGAGTGACCCAAAGTGTTCTTTTCCTTACTAACTTCCTTTTAATGAAGATGTGGATGAATGTGTTGAGATATCAGCTGTCTGTGGTCCAAACTCAATCTGCAACAACACTGTTGGGAGTCACAATTGCTCTTGCATGAGTGGATATAATGTAACAGATCCAAACCTCCCTATAAACAGCAATAACACATGCACAGGTATGATTGAAGTAGTGCATATTTACGTTTATGAATAATCATTTAAAGCATATTGAATGTTTTATACACAGAGAAATTAGCTTGTATTTGACAGAAATTCCAGAATCGTCAGCAAGCTGGCTATCTAGATAGCGGGGTGAATGGTTAGATGTTTGTCAATAAATAAGACGCTAAATATCATTTTGAATTTAATACGATTTTCCTAATAAATAGGCAAGAATAAACCTTGTGTCCTTCCTGTTCTTTCTGACATCAAAGCACTTGAATGCTACAAACTCATAATCACAAGCTTTTGATTCACCATCAGTGTTTGGGCTGATTTCTTACTGTTGTAGTTATAATTGCAGGAAATGAAACTGTTTTTAAATAATTGATTGTTTTGAAAATATTTTGTTTTCCCCCCCATAGATATAGATGAATGTCTGTTCAGTCCATCTGTGTGTGGTCCTGATTCCAACTGCACAAATGAAATAGGAAGTTACAATTGCTCATGTTTGGATGGATTCACTGAAACAAACTCAAATCTCACCATCAGCATCAATAACACATGTAGAGGTACATTTTATATTAAGATTTGCATTTACTCTAACCTTCAATAATTAGAGTTTATCTGTTTTTTTTTATTTATTTTTATTATTATTATTCATTATTCCTTTTTTGACTCACCATCAGTGTTTGGCCTAAACTCTTACTGTTATAATTTTAATTGAATGAAATAAAACTGTTTTAACCCTTGTGTGTCAACTAAATAAAGTTACACATAGGTCCATAGAGGACAAAATGTCCATGTCCAAAGACTCATAAAAATTTGAAACTTGGGAGGACCGACTTAAGTTAAGTCTCATGTTAAAGAAGACCCTTGGCAGATTATTGGTGAAGTAAAAACAGTTAAAAAACAGAACAAAAAGGTTATAGAGGTGTGAATTTATGAAAATGATTTATGAGCATTATTTTATATAAAATATATATTTTATGAAACTTGTTGAACTCTAAATCTGCTAGAAAATCAAAGCCATAAATCTAAATGAGCTGTGTTACAAATTTAAGGGTTGATATTTCACAAAATGAGCTTTCAGAAAGATTTTGTTTGGGCACAGTACCAAATTTTGTCCAGTAGATGCCAGCAAAACACCACTGGTACATGAAGTGGTTGGATTTGTGATTTACAGTAAAGTTTTTCTCTCTCAAATATTACATACACACATATACAAACCACACACTGACATCCATTCCAACACACCCACACAATTATTGCTGCATATCTTATCCAATTGGCTCTATAAGACACAGAAGCAGAAAACAAGAATAAAGGAAGTATTTGCTTTAGCCAAGCCTGAGAAAATTGCACCATTTTGCAAAAAATAGTAAAAATATTCATTTTGAAGCCTTTCCAACACATTGAAAGCCTATTAACAAAGAATGTATAATTTTACAGTTAAATAACCCTAGAATTAAAAATTGCAGTTTTAATGGGTTTAAATAGGGACATTTTTGACCTTGATTCCCTGAGTGTAACTATTTTGTGTTACTAGTGTAAAATAGATTTATTAAAGGAAATGGGGGTGAAATAGTAAAATTCCGATAAAAATACACTTTTTTGCCAAAATTTGTGCATTTGGCATTAACCGTCAAAATGACAAAAAAAAAAAAAAATGTCCATAAGGATGCACAAGGGTTAAATAATTGCTTGTTTTATAGTATTGTGTTTTTCCCCCCATAGATATAAATGAATGTCTGATCAGTCCATCTGTATGTGGTCCTGATTCCAACTGCACAAATGAAATAGGAAGTTACAATTGCTCATGTTTGGATGGATTCACTGTAACAAACTCCAGTCTCAGCATCAGCATCAATAACACATGCAGAGGTACATTCTATATTCAGATCTCTGTGTTCTCTAACATTGAATAATGAACTAGATGTTTTTTATACACCATTAGTCCAAATTATTTTAATAAAATAAATTGCAAATATTTTTTAATGCTAACATTATGAAGTTACAGTGTTTCCTACTTTGGATAAAATATTCTAAATGGAATATAAGATTGTAATGTTTCAAAGGTCTTCAACCGGGGGTCCGTAGCGGTACTGCAGGGGGTCCGTCAATTAATGTTTGATCAGAAATCACTTTTTGTTTAAAAAAAAAACTAAATAAATAAATAAAACATGGGTAAAAAAAATCACAAAGTCTAATTTCGATATAAGCACCCTGAAATAAGCAAGAACACCCTCAGCTGATACTGTAATAATATAATATGATTGGCGAAACAGATTTGGCAAACCCTCCATTGCATTTTGAGTTTGCGCTCTCGAGAATGTGAACTGGTCCGATTTACAGCATATCTTTGCTGCATTGAGAAATGTAGCCAATCACAGAAAAGTTTGTTGATGCTTTGAACGCAATGCTCAAAACGCTGGAGTTCTGCTCACTGAATCCTCTCATTAACAAACAAAGACACAACGTAAGTAAGATATTCATTATGCAGTGTAGATAACTTTATTGATATAAAGGTAACGTGAGATTGCAAATGATGATGAGTGACAGTTTTCTAGTAATTGTAAGAGAGGGAGTGGTCTTTGGCGCTTTCTGTGACGGCAGACACTACAAAGTACATATAAATGCGTGATTCACTATCAAAATGTATAATAAAAACGCAATAATATAAGCCAGCTCAAAAACTTCAGATGAAATGTCATTTGCTGGTGTGTTGAGCATCATTAGTGTAATACTTAGTTTAGAATCAGAATATAATCACTTAAATGGTCAGGCATAGCATTAATTTAGTTATTCAAACATAAGACAAAAAATAAATAAAGACGTACTTCATTGTTTCTCCTCGGCTTAATTCAATTCGACCATCAGTTTTCACACTTATATGTGAAAAAAGCTTCAAAAATTAAATATTTATTGTGCACTTTAGTTAGATTAATTGAATAAAATGCGTGTTTTCACAAGTGTGCTGAAATCATTGATCTTGCGCTGCACTGACTGACAGCTGCTCGCTTTCTGTGTAATTCATTCACAATAAAAGTTATTGTTTTTCTTAAGATTTTGTGAGTACTTCATACTTCACATTGACAAAATGTATTTTTAAACCTAGTTATTTTAGAACGTTTAATATTTAGTCAAAAACGAAGTGAAAAACGGTTAGAGGAAATGGTTGATATATGCGCAAATAAATGCTACTTTGCCGCCACCTGCTGGTTAAAGTGGTAATTATTGTCTTTTTTATTTTTATAAGTGTTCATCAAATGTTGAATTTCCTACATTTTTAAATGTTCGGTTTTACAATGGGGACAATCTCAGAGGGAAGAACATATAATGTTTGTGGTCATCACATTAAAAATAACATTTGAAGTGCTGGTGAAAAAATGCGTGTGCGTGTCTAATTCGATGTACAGAATTAATGGCTAACAGTTCACCAAAAATGCCCAGGCTTGCTTAACGACAACCAGGAAGTAACCGTGCATGTAGTCAATTGCACAGGCCTAGTTCAAACTAGCACAGGACAAAAATATGGCATGTCAAAATTGATGCACGCAATTTAAATGCATGTTTAAGTATACCTGCAGTGATGCCTGTGCAGCAACAATAATGCACATAGTTCTGATCTAACTTATTCTAATCATAATATTGTTAGTTTCTACTAACATCAGATGCTATATTCTTAATATGTAGATCTCTTTGACACATTTTATATCGGGGGTCCTCGCTCCATGTCTCTTTTGGCCAAGGGGTCCACACCCTGAAAAACGTTGAAGACCCCTGTGTTAGGCAATTAATAAGTTTACATCCACATTCTGAATGAGTGATCTAAACATGAAGCTGTTTTTTTATGTCTGTAATTTTCTTTTAATGAAGATGTGGATGAATGTGTTGAGATATCAGACGTCTGTGGTCCAAACTCAATCTGCAACAACACTGTTGGGAGTCACAATTGCTCTTGCATGAGTGGATATAATGTAACAGACTCAAATCTCCCTATAAACAGCAATAACACATGCAGAGGTATGATTGACAGCTGAAGCATTACGTTTTGAACTACCTGAATCTTCTGTTAACTGTAACCTTACAATTTATCAATTATTTTATGCCAGACATTCAAGAATGTTTTGACTCACCATCAGTGTTTGGGCTGAACTCTTACTGTTGTAGTTATAATTGCAGGAAATTAGTCTTTTTAAATATCTGCTTGTTTTAATAATATTGTGTTTTTCCTCCATAGATATAGATGAATGTCTGGTCAATCCACCTAAATGTGGTCCTGATTCCAACTGCACAAATGAAATAGGAAGTTACAATTGCTCATGTTTGGATGGATTCATTGTAACAAATTCAGGTCTCACCATCAGCATCAATAACACATGCAGAGGTACATTCTATATTCAGATTTTGTTTACTCTAACTTTGAATGAGTTTATGCATATTACAATTTTTGTAAGCTAAGCCTTCTCATTCTTATTATTTATTTACATACGCACAGTATGAGTGACCAAAACTGTTTTTTTTTCCCCATAACTCCCATTTACTAAAGATGTGGATGAATGTGTTGAGATATCAGACGTCTGTGGTCCAAACTCAATCTGCAACAACACTGTTGGGAGTCACAATTGCTCTTGCATGAGTGGATATAATGTAACAGATCCAAACCTCCCTATAAACAGCAATAACCCATGCAGAGGTATGATTGACAGCTGAAGCACTGAGCAGTTTGTATTTGTACTGTCTAAATCTTTTGTCAAATCAAATGTAACCTTTCTCTTTATCAAAAATTTTATTTCAGATATTTATGAATGTCTTGACTCAGTATCAGTATGTGGGCCAAACTCTTACTGTTACAATTACAATGGAAGCTTCTCGTGCTCTTGTCGGGAAGGATATAACGTCTCAGATGGAAATAAGGAGATTGCCAAAAGTAACCCATGCATCGGTAAGTTTGCACTTTGTAATATTCTCTGTTATGATTGTTGAATAATTTCAGATATGTCTTTATCAAAAATGCAATCATTGTTTGTTTATTTCATTTTTTTAAATTTATTGTTTATATTTATTTATTTAGCTAGCACATGCAGTTTGGATTTGTAAGTTTAGGCCTGAAATACAATTTTTATCCAGCTCTTTTTCTTTAGGAGATAAGTTTACATTTGTTCTGGTCTGTTGTGCTCAGCTTCTACCTTCTTGATTTATATTCTCCTTTATATAGACATATGAATGCCATGAGATAAATGTATTTCATGTCTTTAGGTGTTTGTGATAATTAACTCAGTTTTTAATTAATTAAAGTGATTACTTTAATTTTTAATTTAATTTTTCCATAGATATAAATGAATGTCTGATCAGTCCATCTGTATGTGGCCCTGATTCCAACTGCACAAATGAAATAGGAAGTTACAATTGCTCATGTTTGGATGGATTCACTGTAACAAACTCCAGTCTCAGCATCAGCATCAATAACATATGTAGAGGTACATTCTATATTCAGATCTCTGTGTTCTAGTTCATTATTCAGTGTTAGAGATGTTTTTGTACACTATTAGTCCAATATATTTTATAAAAATAAATACATACATGTTTTAATGATAACATTGACGTTTCAGTGTTTTCTACTTTGGATAAAATTTTCTAAATGTAATATTAGATTGTAATGTTAGGCGAGCTGACCTCAACATTCTGTTTGAGTGACATAATGAGAAAAGGGTAATTTTTATGTCTGTAATTTTCTTTTACCAAAGATGTGGATGAATGTGTTGAGATATCAGACATCTGTGGTCCAAACTCAATCTGCAACAACACTGTTGGGAGTCACAATTGCTCTTGCATGAGTGGATATAATGTAACAGATCCAAACCTCCCTATAAACAGCAGTAACCCATGCAGAGGTATGATTGACAGCTGAAGCTCTGAACATATTGTTACAGTTTTTACTGCCTTAATCTTCTGCCAACTGTTTACTTTATCAATTACTTTGTTTCAGATATTTATGAATGTCTTGACTCTCCATCAGTATGTGGGCCGAACTCTTACTGTTACAATTACAATGGAAGCTTCTCATGCTTTTGTTGGAATGGATATAATGTCACAGATGGTAATCAAGCTATTAATAAAAACAACCCATGCATTGGTAAGTTTTTGTTTATTTGATATTCTGAATTGCAATTTACAACTAATTTTTACATTTTTTAACTTTTTTAAAAAAGGTTCAGGATCCATACTTTATTTACAATTTATTTATTTATTTTTGGAAAATGTTAACATTGCGAATTAATTTTTATACTCCTTGTATAGATGTCTTTTTATACATCTAACTGTTTTAAATCACTTTTTAATTTCCTTTTTGTTTTTAGATGTAGATGAATGTCTGATCAGTCCATCTGTATGTGGTCCTGATTCCAACTGCACAAATGAAATAGGAAGTTACAATTGCTCATGTTTGGATGGATTCATTGCAACGATCTCAAATCTCACCATCAGCATCAATAACACATGTAGAGGTATATTTTATTTTAAGATTTCTAATGAAGCTATATTATTGAATAATCCATATGATTTTTACTTTGCATGTCTTTTTTTGTAAATGAAGCATTGTGTTGTAAACATGCCAAAGAATGTGTTGACCTTCACATATGAATGAGTGACATAAACTGTTATTTTCCTCTGATCTTCCTTTTAATAAAGATGTGGATGAATGTGTTGAGATATCAGACATCTGTGGTCCAAACTCAATCTGCAACAACACTGTTGGGAGTTACAATTGCTCTTGCATGAGTGGATATAATGTAACAGATCCAAACTTCCCTATTAACAGCAATAACACATGCAAAGGTATGATTGACAGCATATACAGCTATGGAAAAAATTAAGAGACCACTTAACATTGATTTCTGAACTTGGAGTGGTCTCTTAATTTTTTCCATAGCTGTATATGCTGTCAATCATACCTTTGCATGTGTTATTGCTGTTAATAGGGAAGTTTGGATCTAGGGAAGTTTGGTTAATAGAGAAGTTTGGATCACATTCCAAAATCTTAGTTTTCCGGTCTTTTGTGTTTAAAAATGTTGATATTGTCCTTTCTCAGTTTTTATTCTTATAGTATAGATGTAGATTATGTTGTTAGACACCAGGGGCCGTATTCACAAAACATCTTAAGGCTAAAAGTAGCTCCTAACTTGCCAATTTAGGAGAAACTCTTAAAAATAATGGGCGTGTCAGTTCTAATTTTAGGACTCCTACAGTTTTGCTCTAAGAGTATTTCACAAAGCATTTTAGCGCTAAAACTAGCTCCTAAATCTGTGAAGCATTAGGAGTAGTCAAGAGGACTCTGAAGTCACTAAAACCAAACCACAAACAATCCTAATGGCCGTTGCTGCCAATCCGCCTCAGAAATCTGCCCAAACACACTGTACACTGTTGAGGCAATAGCGACAGAGCCTTTGGTGCTGAACCTTCTTCATAAATGCAATACATATTTTGATTTATAGATTTGAATCTATCATAAAACGGCAACAAAAAAAAAAAAATTTAATTAATAAATAAAGAATGTCCGATTACCAGTTACCAGTTGTTTTCTCTAGATCACACTTACAACAAACGATCGAATAGAATAAAAGATATATAATAAGCGTATTTGGCTTGCTGTCCAAGAGGATCGAGGGCTCAAGAGCTTGGAATTTAGCCCAAATCCAGAATTCTTCACATATCCCCAGCCGAGAGTCAGTAACGGGGTAGTGGAGGGATGCAGAAAACTGTCGAAGAAACTATAGGTGAGTTGGCTCTCGTCTGTGTATATACAGTATACCTCCACTCGAGCTGATAAGATAGACCGTTTGAATGCACTCCTCCCAAACTTTGTTTATAAAACATCATTCGTCGCTTGAATTCTGCATTCTCTCAAGATGCAGACATGTAAGAGGCTGAAAATTAGCTGAACATATATTAGTTTAATTCATTAATGACACTTAGCTTTCATTTTGAAACCTTTATTTGAATATGGCAACATTTTTATTTTAACATCTTTATTTGAATATGGCAACAATTGTATTTCTATGATAATATCGCTGACAGAGACTGCTCCCCCATCAGCCAATCACTGTGTGTATACTCCATAGCAACAAGGTCAACACCGCCCTTACTCTTAGCTTAAGACTTCTCTCTATTCCTTATTAAAAGTTTGTCTCAGCAGCTTTGTGAAAAGTTTTTAAGAGAAAACTCTTAGCTAAAAACTTTTAGCTAAGAGAATTTTTAGGAGAACTCTTAGTAGTAAAATAAAATGTTTTGTGAATACGGCCCCAGATCTCTTTCATGTTTTTAAGTGTTTATATTTGTATGTTACACATTACGTTTGTCCCTCCCCCAGATAAAGATGAATGTGTGTTCAGTCCATCTGTATGTGGTCCTGATTCCAACTGTACAAATGAAATAGGAAGTTACAATTGCTCATGTTTGGATGGATTCACTGTAACAAACTCAAATCTCACCATCAGCATCAATAACATATGTAGAGGTACATTTTAGATTTAGATTTGCATTTACTCTAACCATGAATAATTAACTAGAGTTTATCCATGTTGTTTTTGTTTATTTGTTTGTTTGTTTTATGTTTTTTCATTATTTATTTACATATGTATGAGTGACCCAAACTGTTCTTTTCTTTCCTAACTTCCTTTTAATCAAGATGTGGATGAATGTGTTGAGATATCAGACGTCTGTGGTCCAAACTCAATCTGCAACAACACTGTTGGGAGTTACAATTGCTCTTGCATGAGTGGATATGATGTAACAGATCCAAACCTCCCTATAAACAGCAATAACACATGCAGAGGTATGATTGGTAGCTGAAGCTTTGATTTTTTTTTTTTTTTTGCTGTTTGTACTGCCTGAACCTTCTGTTAAACCGTTCAGTTATCAATTATTTTATGTCAGTATTCAATGTTTTGACACCATCAGTTTGTGGGTCGAACTCCAATGCTGCCCTTACATGCTATCGGAATTATTGTAAATAGCCACTGGGAAGCTCTGTGAATGTTTGATGAAACGTGAATGTTTACATGTTTGTCAAAAAATAAGACGCTAAATATCATTTTTGCTTTAATACGATTTTTCCTAATAAATAGGCAAGAATAAACCTTGTGTCCTCCATGATTCCTGTTCTTTCTGACATCAAAGCACTTGAATGTGACAAGCTCGTAATCACAAGCTTTAGGATGTAGTTATAATTGCAGGAAATGAAACTGCTTTTAAATAATTGCTTGTTTTGATAGTATTTTGTTTTCCCCCCATAGATATAAATGAATGTCTGATCAGTCCATCTGTGTGTGGTCCAAATTCCACCTGCTCAAATGAAATAGGAAGTTACAATTGCTCATGTTTGGATGGATTCATTGTAACAAACTCAAATCTCACCATCAGCATCAATAACACATGTAGAGGTACATTTTATATTTAGATTTGCATTTACTCTGACCTTCAATAATAAGAGTTTATCTGTTTTTTATTTTATTTTATTGTTTTTATTTTATTTATTTACATATGTATGAGTGACCCAAACTGTTCTTCTCTGATCTTCCTTTTAATAAAGATGTGGATGAATGTGTTGAGATATCAGACGTCTGTGGTCCAAACTCAATCTGCAACAACACTGTTGGGAGTCACAATTGCTCTTGCATGAGTGGATATAATGTAACAGATCCAAACCTCCATATAAACAGAAATAACACATGTAAAGGTATGATTGACAGCTGAAGCTCTGAACATTTTGTTACCTCTTGTACTGCCTGAACCTTCTGTTAACCGTTTACTTATCAATTATTTTAAGTCATGAATGTTCATGAATGTTTTGACTCACCATCATTGTGTGGGTAGAACTGTAATGCTGCCTTCACATTTTCATAAATACGAGTTTCCTAATTAAAAATTAGACATGAGCTCTGGGAAACTCTGGGATAATTTTGATATCCAAGTTCCCAAGTTGAGCATGCCATAAACTTTAAACACTATTGCTATTGAACTATTGCTGCTATGACTGGGATTCTTTATTAGTTTTTTCCCCAACAGCTACATTAATTTGTTTTGTTGTTAAAATAGTGCATATTTACATATATGAATAATCATTTGAAGCATATTGAATGTTTTATACACTGTGAAAATTGCCTGTATTTGACTGAAATTGCAGGAAATTAAACTTTTTTTAAATAATTGCTTATTTTAATAATATTGTGCTTTCCTCCCCATAGATATAGATGAATGTCTGATCAGTCCATCTATATGTGGTCCTGATTCCAACTGCACAAATGAAATAGGAAGTTACAATTGCTCATGTTTGGATGGATTCACTGTAACAAACTCAAATCTCACCATCAGCATCAATAACACATGCAGAGGTACATTTTATATTTAGATTTGCATTTACTCTAACCTTGAATAATTAGCTAGAGTTTATCAATGTTTTCTTGTTTGTTTGTCTGTTGATGTTTTTCATTATTTATTTACACATGTATGAATGACCCAAACTGTTCTTTTCAACTGAAATTCCTTTTAATAAAGATGTGGATGAATGTGTTGAGATATCAGACGTCTGTGGTCCAAACTCAATCTGCAACAACACTGTTGGGAGTCACAATTGCTCGTGCATGAGTGGATATGATGTAACAGATCCAAACCTCCCTATAAACAGCAGTAACACATGCAGAGGTATGATTGACAGCTGATCAATTATTTTATGTCAGATATTCATTATTCATTTTTTGAGTCACCATCAGTGTTTGGCCTAAACTCTTACTATTGAAATTTTAATTGCATGAAATAAAACGGTTTTTAACCCTTGTGTGTCAACTAAATAAAGTTACACATAGGTCCATAGAGGACAAAATGTCCATGTCCAAAAACTGTCATAAAAATTTGGGAGCACCGACTTAAGTTTTTTCTTATGTTAAAGAAGACTCCTCGCAGATTATTGGTGAAGTAAAATCAGTTAAAAAAAAAGTTAAACAAAACAAAAAGGTTATAGAGGTGTAAATTTATGAAAATGATTTACGATTTTAATTTTTTTTTAATGATTTTATATAACATATATTTTATGAAACTTGTTGAACTCTAAATCTGCTAGAAAATCAAAGCCATAAATCTAAATGAGCTGTGTTACAAATTTAAGGGTTGATATTTCACAAAATGAACTTTCAGTAAGATTTTGTTTGGGCGCAGTACCAAATTTTCCCCATTAGATGCCAGCAAAACACCACTGGTACATACAGTGATTGCATTTGTGATTTACAGTAAAGTTTTTCTCTCTCAAAAATTACACACACACACACATACAAACCACACACTGACATCCATTCCAACACACCCACACGATTATAGCTGCATATTTTATCCAACTGGCTCTATAAAACACAGAAGCAGAAAACAGGAATAAAGCAAGTATTTGCTTTAGCCAAGCCTGAGAAAATGGCACCATTTTGCAAAAAATAGTAAAAATATTTATTTTGAAGCCTTTCCAACACAATGAAAGTCTATTAACAAACAATGTATAATTTTACAGTTAAATAACCCTAGAATTAAAAATTGCTGTTTTAATGGGTTTAAATAGGGACATTTTTGTTTCAAAATTTGTGCATTTGGCATTAACAGTCAAAATGACCAAAAAAAAAAAAAAAATGTCCATAAGGATGCACAAGGGTTAAATAACTGCTTGTTTTATAGTATTGTGTTTTCCCCCATAGATATAAATGAATGTCTGATCAGTCCATCTGTATGTGGTCCTGATTCCAACTGCACAAATGAAATAGGAAGTTACAATTGCTCATGTTTGGATGGATTCATTGTAACAAACTCCAGTCTCAGCATCAGCATCAATAACACATGTAGAGGTACATTCTATATTCAGATCTCTGTGTTCTCTAACATTGAATAATGAACTAGATGTTTTTTGTACACCAAGAGTCCAAACGATTTTATTAAAATAAAAGGCAAATATTTTTTTAATGCTAACATTATGAAGTTTCAGCATTTCCTTCTTTGGATAAAATATTCTAAATGTAATATTAGATTGTAATGTTAGGCAGTTGATGAGTTTACATCCACATTCTGAATGAGTGACCTAAAGAGGAAACTGTTCTTTTTATGTCTATCATTTTCTTTTAATAAAGATGTGGATGAATGTGTTGAGATATCAGACGTCTGTGGTACAAATTCAATCTGCAACAACACTGTTGGGAGTTACAATTGCTCTTGCATGAATGGATATGATGTAACAGATCCAAACCTCCATATAAGCAGCAATAACACATGTAAAGGTATGATTGACAGCTGAAGCGTTACTGTTTGAACTGCCTGAATCTTCTATTAACTGTTACCTTACAATTTATCAATTATTTTATGTCAGACATTCAAGAATGTTTTGACTCGACATCAGTGTTTGGGCTGAACTCTTACTGTTGTAGTTATAATTGCAGGAAATTAGTCTTTTTAAATATCTGCTTGTTTTAATAACACTGTGTTTTTCCTCCATAGATATAGATGAATGTCTGGTCAATCCACCTCTATGTGGGTCAAATTCCAACTGCACAAATGAAATAGGAAGTTACAATTGCTCATGTTTGGATGGATTCATTGTAACAAATTCAGGTCTCACCATCAGCATCAATAACACATGCAGAGGTACATTCTATATTCAGATTTTGTTTACTCTAACCTTGAATGAGTTTATGCATATTACAATTTTTGTAAGCTAAGCCTTCTCATTCTTATTATTTATTTACATACGCACAGTATGAGTGACCAAAACTGTTTTTTTCCCCCATAACTCCCATTTACTAAAGATGTGAATGAATGTGTTGAGATATCAGACGTCTGTGGTCCAAACTCAATCTGCAACAACACTGTTGGGAGTTACAATTGCTCTTGCATGAGTGGATATAATGTAACAGATCCAAACCTCCCTATAAACAGCAGTAACCCATGCAAAGGTATGATTGACAGCTGAAGCACTGAGCAGTTTGTATTTGTACTGTCTAAATCTTTTGTCAAATCAAATGTAACCTTTCTCTTTATCAAAAATTTCATTTCAGATATTTATGAATGTCTTGACTCAGTATCAGTATGTGGGCTAAACTCTTACTGTTACAATTACAATGGAAGCTTCTCGTGCTCTTGTCGGGAAGGATATAACGTCTCAGATGGAAATAAGGAGATTGCCAAAAGTAACCCATGCATCGGTAAGTTTGCACTTTGTAATATTCTCTGTTATGATTGTTGAATAATTTCAGATATGTCTTTATCAAATATGCAGATAATCGTTGTTTGTTTATATCGTTTTTTTATTTATTGTTTATATTTATTTATTTAGCTAGCACATGCAGTTTGGATTTGTAAGTTTAGGCCTGAAATACTATTTTTATCCAGCTCTTTTTCTTTAGAAGATAAGTTTACATGTGTTCTGGTCTGTTGTGCTCAGCTTCTACCTTCTTGATTTATATTCTCCTTTATATAGACATATGAATGCCATGAGATAAATGTATTTCATGTCTTTAGGTGTTTGTGATAATTAACTCAGTTTTTAATTAATTAAAGTGATTACTTTAATTTTTAATTTAATTTTCCCATAGATATAAATGAATGTCTGATCAGTCCATCTGTATGTGGCCCTGATTCCAACTGCACAAATGAATTAGGAAGTTACAATTGCTCATGTTTGGATGGATTCACTGTAACAAACTCCAGTCTCACCATCAGCATCAATAACATATGTAGAGGTACATTCTATATTCAGATCTCTGTGTTCTCTAACATTGAATAATGAACTAGATGTTTTTGTACACTATTAGTCCAATACATTTTTATTAAAATAAATACAAATGTTTTAATGATATTGACGTTTCAGTGTTTTCTACTTTGGATAAAATTTTCTAAATGTAATATTAGATTGTAATGTTTGGCGAGCTGACCTCCACAGACCTCTGTTTGAGTGACCTAAAGAGGAAAGGGCCATTTTTATGTCTGTAATTTTCTTTTACCAAAGATGTGGATGAATGTGTTGAGATATCAGACATCTGTGGTCCAAACTCAATCTGCAACAACACTGTTGGGAGTCACAATTGCTCTTGCATGAGTGGATATAATGTAACAGATCCAAACCTCCCTATAAACAGCAGTAACCCATGCAGAGGTATGATTGACAGCTGAAGCTCTGAACATATTGTTACAGTTTTTACTGCCTTAATCTTCTGCCAACTGTTTACTTTATCAATTACTTTGTTTCAGATATTTATGAATGTCTTGACTCTCCATCAGTATGTGGGCCGAACTCTTACTGTTACAATTACAATGGAAGCTTCTCATGCTTTTGTTGGAATGGATATAATGTCACAGATGGTAATCAAGCTATTAATAAAAACAACCCATGCATCGGTAAGTTTTTTGTTTATTTGATATTCAGAATTGCAATTTACAAGTAATTTTTACATTATTTTTAAACTTTTGGTCATTGCATAATTTAAAAATGTATTTAAAAAAAAAAAGGGTTTTAGAATAGGTTCAGGATCCAGACTTTTTTTATTAACTATTTTTATTTAGTATTTATTTATTTTTGGAAAATGTTAACATTGCTACTTAATTTGTATACTGTTTGTATAGATGTCTTTTTATACATCTAACTGTTTTAAATCACTTTTTAAATTTTCTTTTTTCATAGACATAGATGAATGTCTGATCAGTCCATCTGTATGTGGTCCAAATTCCAACTGCACAAATGAAATAGGAAGTTACAATTGCTCATGTTTGGATGGATTCATTGCAACAAACTCAAATCTCACCATCAGCATCAATAACACATGTAGAGGTACATTCTATATTTAGATTTGAATTTACTCTAACCTTGAATAATTAACTAGAGCTTGTCCATGTCTTTGTTTTTGTTTTTTTTGTTTCTTTGTTTTTTTATTCTGAATTATTTATTCACATATGTATGAGTGACCCAAACTGTTCTTCTCCTTCCTAACTTCCTTTTAATAAAGATGTGGATGAATGTGTTGAGATATCAGACGTCTGTGGTCCAAACTCAATCTGCAACAACACTGTTGGGAGTCACAATTGCTCTTGCATGAGTGGATATGATGTAACAGATGCAAACCTCCCTATAAACAGCAATAACACATGCAAAGGTATGATTGACAGCTGATCAATTATTTTATGTCAGATATTCATTATTAATTTTTTGGGTAACACTTTACTTGAAGGGGTGTGCATAAGACTGACATGACACCTTCATAATCATGACATGACACATGTCATGAATATAAAGGAGGTTTTATGCATGTTTATGACAACTGTCATTAAATGTCATTTGCTCAATTATGTCATTTTTAATGCAAAGATGACATTGTTCGAGATGTCTTTGTCATCACAACTTGACATTATTTAGCTGTCATGTGGTTGGTTTTGACATTGGCTGTCATGAGGCCATTATAATAGAGTCATGAATATTTTTCTGACCACGTTTTTTCAGTGGTACAAATTGAAATGTCATTAAGTGACAATATTATGTATAAATTTACAATATTAATATTGCTTATTACTATTAGCATGCATATTAGTAGAATATTGACTATTTATTAGTAATTATTAAGCACATATTAATGCCTTATTCTGCATGACCTTATTCTACATTCTTAATCCTACCCAATACCTAAACTTAACAATTAACTATATTTATAAGCAGTAAATTAGTAGTTTATTGAGGGAAAAGTCATAGTAAATCATTTATATTTATCTGTTCCCTATACTGAAGTGTTACCAAAAAAATGTATTGTAATGTTAATGTTAAAAAGCAAAGTTTCTTAAGTTTGATGATTAATCTGCTATGTCATGTTTATGACAGGTTATGTTGTCTTGGTAATGTCAAGTTGTCATGACAAAGACACTGATAGGTTATGATGTATTGGTTTATGTCAAGTTGTCGTAACAAAAACATCTCAAACAATGTCATCTTTGCATTAAAATGACATAATTGAGCGAATGACATTTAATGACAGTTGTCATAAACATGCACAAAACCTCCTTCATATTCATGACATGTGTCATGTCATGATTATGAAGGTGTCATGTTAGTCTTATGCACACCCCTTCACGCAAAGTGTTACCATTTTTTGACTCACCATCAGTGTTTGGCCTAAACTCTTACTGTTGAAATTTTAATTGAATTAAATAAAACTGTTTCTAACCCTTGTGTGTCAACTAAATAAAGTTACACATAGGTCCATAGAGGACAAAATGTCCATGTCCAAAAACTGTCATAAAAATTTGAAACATAGGAGCACCGACTTAAGTTTAAAATAGCTTTGAAATTTTGAAAAGTTATTAGAATTTTTTTTTATGAAATATATTTATGAAAATGAAAGTCAAGTTGGCCTTGTGGCAATCTAGAAATGCACTGCAGCTAGAGCCACATGTCTGACCATGTTATATTTCAAATCTGAAGATGATAGGTTTAAAACTCTGGGTTTTATTACATGTTTTTCAAGACCATGTCATGAGACTTTATTTAGAAAGGACTCTAAAATGTTAACTGATGTTTATTGTCATCTATTCAAGGGTATTGTCGATATTGTGTTTGTGGTGCTAACAGCCCCATTCAGTTTCAGTCTCCCCTGAACACATTCACACCTCTCCAGCCAGCTTATCTCTATTATAATTACTAATGTTCTATTCAAGATTTAATCCCTCATTTCATTCACCAAACTTCTCACTTCACCTTCTTTCAAACTGTATCTAATGCCCTTCTTGGAAAAAAAAGTGAGCTTTACTATTAAAAATGATTTATTTGCATTAGCTTTAGATTAAAACAGGTGCATATCTGGGCTCGTTAGCATATTAGCTTAGCACACCAACAAAACATGACAATTTATAAGATTAAAACCACGTTTTTTCTCCAAACTTACTAGTCGATTGTTTTAAATAACCTTCTTTGATGTGATGTGGCTTTGGATAAAAAATCAGACAGGAAATATATCATTTTAGGCTATTCTGCACAATGAGAAAAGATATCTCGATTAGCATTGCATTATAAATATAATCTACTATTATGAATACCTGATATGGCATGAAGAACACAGATAAACCACATATCGGATTCGTCACAATCGTGTATTTATTACTTTCAAAAGTGACGTTCTGTATGTTTATATCAATGATTATAGCGATGTCTGGTAGCCTCTGTTAGTTCTGTGTATGTCACATGACTGCCTCTTGTTCATGCTGTATAATTTGTGGACTAAAGGTGCACAGAGCGCCCTCCGGCTGTTGGACACACAGTAGTCAGTGTATACAGCGCTCATATAATAACAACAGCGCGTTTTGGGTAAAAATTTAATAAATATGACTCCTCTGTATAGAAAATTGACATAAACGTATGACAGTCCATCAATATTTCTCCAAATGTGCATGCTTTTAAGCTAAAAGCCCCGAGGGATGTTATTTTGTGGAGTTTTTTCATGATGATCGTACAGAGTTTTTTTCTCAATGGCTGAAGCTGACGCTCATATTTCAATGAAAAGGTAACGACTCCGTTTCTCATATTCATAACTCCCGACGCATATTAACAAATAACGGTCACTATACGATGTTGAGTATAAAATAAAGATTAAAAATTGACGCTCGAGTCTTAGATCTTTTTAATGATGTATAGTTTGTCAAGGTAATTATATTAAATCTAACAGTAAATTTGAGCTAATTTAAACAAAGAAGCTTTGGTGCGTCGGCGTGACTGCGGGTTAACAGGTTAAAAAGTATGTGTGTGTGTGTGTGTGTGTGTGTGTGTGTGTGTGTGTGTGTGTGTTGGGGGGGGGTATAGAGGTGTAAATTTATGAAAATGATTTACGAATATTTTTATATAAAATATATATTTTATGAAACTTGTTCAACTCTAAATCTGCTAGAAAATCAAAGCCATAAATCTAAATGAGCTGCGCTACAAATTTAAGGGTTGATATTTCACAAAATGAGCTTTCAGTAAGATTTTGTTTGGGCGCAATACCAAGTTTTCCCCATTAGATGCCAGCAAAACACCACTGTTCCCATTAAGTCGGTCACGTTCGACGTACGTCGGACAGACCAACGAATAGGAATCTCGCTAGAGAGGCCAATCTACTTCGAGTGTAACTAAAACGAGCCAATGCACATTGGCATGCAATCATATGCATCAGCTGCTCGCCTCGCAGCGCGGGTATATAATGAGCAGCAGGTGCGTTGCATCTTCAGCTTTTCGCTTCGGAGCCGAACGGTGTTTGTTCCTGTTCTCTGCAAGCGAGTGTCTGCTAGAAGACGAGTCAAGCTTTTTGGTTGAACTTCTCTTTTTTTCCGAGTGCAGGCGAACAGCACAGCAGCGGGGTCGAAGTCCTCTCTTTTTCTGTTTTTGTTTCGTTTGCCGTTTTTGAGCAAATAGCTGTTTGACAGCGTCAGAAGGCTGTTCTCACGGCCGGTACGGTGCGCTTTTGAGCGCTGAAAAGCCGTTTTTACAGCTGGTAAGAGTGAGCGCCTTCAAAGAGAGAGAAAGCACATGACAGGCTGCACACAATCCCTGTCTGTGTTGCGGTGGCCGTTCCCCTGCGTGCTTTTCATATGAGAACATGATCACGTCGACACGCCGGTCGTGACTCTTCTTTCTCCGGGAAGCTTGAGTCCCCTCTGTTGTTGGCCAGCTGCCGCTTGTGTGTAAAAGCACAGCCGCGGGTCTGCCCGACACTCTGGGAGACCGTGGAGATCAACGAGAGCAAACCTCTCGCTCCTCTGCGTGTCGTGTGCCGTCGAGCTGCCGGGCTGCAGCGCGGGTTGTCACGGCAACCCAGCGCTCGCTCGGCGCTATAGATGCGCGGTTCCCTTGCGTAATCTCCATTGTAGCGCCCTCTCTGGTGCACCAGAAGAGGTGTACTTTGCTGATATGGCTTGGGTGACATGAGGTTGAGGGGTTCCTTCGGGGAACCAACCCCCTAGGGCCCCTCCCTCTCTAGCGCATTGCAAGCTGTGCAGTTTCTGGATTGGATTGCTGGTCCTTTTCATAGGGGAACCTAGCATTTCATTCAGAGCTCCAGCTGAGGGACAGACGTCGATTGCAGCATCGGAGAGAGTGCTGTTATGCTCTGGAAATGAGGGTGACGCTGCCCACTGTAATGGTGTGTGCTTATGCTGACTCAGATTCAGAGTTTACAGTCATGCTTTCCTGGGTCTTCCAGATGTGCATGGAAAACTTGGCAGTATGGGGGTATATTGGTGCCATAAATATGGAATGCCAAAGGTGCCAATCTGCATAAGTTTTTCCTTTCTCACTACCCTCTTGGATGGGGTGGCTGTACACAGACCACACCCACCCTGCATGTGAGGCCAAGGCACTCTTTTTGCATGAGGGTAGTTCTGTGCTGGGGTTGAGCTGCGCTTGTTGACTAACCGTGATCAAAGTCACGGCGCAGGCCCTCAGCCAGACGATGTCCACCTCCGTGGTCCAGAAGTGCCCCCTGGCTTACCTTGTGAGGTGTGAGAGGTTGTCAAGCTAAATGCTTTCTCAATGCTCCCATCTTACGAGGTGGCCTTTCGGTGACACTGTCGAGGACTGAGCCCAGCGGTTCTCCTCAGTTAGTAGCGGATCGGGGAGCTTCCCATGACAAACCATTGAGTTCCTCTTGGGCCGCCCCTCAGTCTGCTCGTCGCCAAGGGTGTCGTCCCCTGCAAGAAACTCTGGCCCAGCAGGCTCTGCTGTATCCATTGCGGGGAGATGACGCCTCCCGTCTCTGCAGCTGTTTAACTGGTTGGTGAGAATCACCCCTGAGACGGGCGACCCAGAGATGGGTGGGACTGCTCTTCCACCCCTGGAGGAGGGCCAGGTGGTAAATCCTTTATTGGGTTTGTTTCTGTTCCGCCACTGACCCAAGAGGCAGCGGTACCCAAATTTTAAAGAGCAGTTCCTCCATTTCCAGGTCTGAAGAGGGTTTGGAGAGCAGTGGGAGGAGAAAAACCTCACCACTCTCATCCCCCTCTTCTGTCGCCAATGGACAGCAGCGAGCAGCGGGCAGCCAAAGCCTCGACTGCTCCCTCTGTCCATCCGTGGAGCCAGGTAAGTGTTGCCTAGCACACTGTGACGCCGCTTCGGGCCGCCTCAAGAAGAGAGCCCCCCGAGCTGCGTCCCTGTGTTCCACCTCGCTGCCCTGCTGCGGGTACACCGGTGGTCCCTTTGGTCCTGCTTGTACGGTCTCTGCGAGCCGGGTTAGCGCTCCCCAGTCCGTCTCGCTGGCTCCTTCGGACCATCAGGGTCGGCTTTGCGATTCAGTTCGCCCGGCTTCCCCCCCCAAGTTCAGGGATGTCCTCTTCACTACAGTGAAAGATGCCGATGCCCCTGTCCTGCGTGCGGAGATCGCAGTCCTACTGGCGAAGGACGCGATAGAGCTGGTCCCTCCAGCCGATTTGAGGTCGGGGTTCTACAGCCCCTACTTCATTGTACCCAAGAAAAGCGGCGGGTTACGACCGATCTTGGACCTGCGAGTTTTGAATCGGAGCCTCCACAAGCTACCATTCAAAATGCTCACGCAGAAACGCATTTTCGAGTGCATCCGTCCCCGAGATTGGTTTGCAGCGATTGACCTGAAGGACGCGTACTTCCATGTTTCAATTTTTCCGCGACACAGGCCATTCCTGAGATTCGCGTTCGAAGGTCGAGCATATCAGTACAGAGTCCTACCCTTTGGGCTGGCCCTGTCTCCCCGCGTCTTCACGAAAGTCGTGGAGGGAGCCCTTGTTCCCATGAGAGAACAGGGTGTTCGCATTCTCAACTATCTTGACGACTGGCTCATTCTAGCGCAGTCCCGGGATCAGTTTTGCAAACACAGGGATTTGGTGCTCAGACACCTCAGCCAGTTGGGGCTTCAGGTCAACTGGGAAAAGAGCAAACTCACCCCCAGTGCAGAGGATCTCTTTTCTCGGTATGGAGTTGGTTTCGGTCGAGCAGATAGCACGCCTCACAGAGGAACGTGCTCGGTCGGTGTTGAACTGCCTGAATACATTCAATGGCAGGACAGCGGTCCCACTGAAGTTCTTTCAGAGGCTCCTGGGGCATATGGCGGCTGCTGCGGCTGTAACACCGCTCGGTCTGCTTCATATGAGACCGCTTCAGCACTGGCTTCACGGCCGAGTCCCGAGATGGGCGTGGCAGCGTGGCACGTTCCGGGCGTATCACGTATCACGAGCTGCGCTGCCAGGAGAGTGGCGACTCCACCCCCAGGTGGTTCAGCTGATCTGGAGAGAATTCGGAGAGGCTCAGGTAGACCTGTTTGCCTCACCAGAAACCTCCCACTCCCAGTCACAGCTGGCCCCGGGGCCTGCGCAAATATGCGTTTCCCCCAGTGAGCCTACTTGCACAGACCCTGTGCAAAGTCAGGGAGGACGAGGAGAAGGTCTTGTTAGTTGACGCGTTCGAAGCTCCTGTGGTGCTTTGGTAGGGATTCCTATTCGTCGGTCTGTCCGACGTACGTCGAACGTGACCGACTGAATGGGAACGTCTCTGTTACAAAGGTAACCCTCGTTCCCTGAAGGAGGGAACGGAGACGTACGTCCCGTCGCCACAGTCGCTGTACCCCGCTGATGCTGCCGCCTATCCGGTTCGGCTCCTCAGAGAAAACCTGAAGATGCAACGCACCTGCTGCTCATTATATACCCGCGCTGCGAGGCGAGCAGCTGATGCATATGATTGCATACCAATGTGCATTGGCTCGTTTTAGTTACACTCGAAGTAGATTGGCCTCTCTAACGAGATTCCTATTCGTCGGTCTGTCCGACGTACGTCTCCGTTCCCTCCTTCAGGGAACGAGGGTTACCTTTGTAACCGAGACGGTACATACAGTGGTTGGATTTGTGATGTACAGTAAAGTTTTTCTCTCTCACACACACATACAAACCACACACTGACATCCATTCCAACACACCCACACAATTACAGCTGCATATCTTATCCAATTGGCTCTATAAGACACAGAAGCAGAAAACAAGAATAAATGAAGTATTTGCTTTATAGCCAAGCATAAGAAAAACGGCACCATTTTGCAAAAAAATAGTAAAAATATTCAAAATGACCAAAAAAAAAAAAAAATGTCCATAAGGATGCACAAGGGTTAAATAATTGGTTGTTTTATAGTATTGTGTTTTTCCCCCATAGATATAGATGAATGTCTGATCAGTCCATCTGTATGTGGTCCTGATTCCAACTGCACAAATGAAATGGGAAGTTACAATTGCTCATGTTTGGATGGATTCATTGTAAAAAACTCCAGTCTCAGCATCAGCATCAATAACATATGCAGAGGTACATTTTATATTCATATCTCTGTGTTCTCTAACATTGAATAATGAACTAGATGTTTTTTGTACACCATTAATTCAATCAATTTTATTAAAATAAATATCAAATATGTTTTAATGCTAACATTATGAAGTTTCAGCGTTTCCTATTTTGGATAAAATATTCTAAATGTATATTAGATTGTAATGTTAGGCAATTTATAAGTTTACATCCACATTCTGAATGAGTGACCTAAAGAGGAAACTTTTTATGTCTGTAATTTTCTTTTAATAAAGATGTGAATGAATGTGTTGAGATATCAGACGTCTGTGGTCCAAACTCAATCTGCAACAACACTGTTGGGAGTCACAATTGCTCTTGCATGAGTGGATATAATGTAACAGATCCAAACCTCCCTATAAACAGCAGTAACACATGCAGAGGTATGATTGACAGCTGAAGCTTGTTTCAAATTCATGACAAAGAAAATGAGTATTGGGAGGCGTATAATTAATTTTTGTTAGTTTGTTTCTGTATTATGTTGTGAGATACCATTTGTCTTACATGTTTTACCTGTTTATAATTGTATATATTAAAGCAAATTTACATTATTTTTCCCCTCTAGATATAAATGAATGTCAGTTCAGTCCATCTGTATGTGGTCCAAATTCCAACTGCACAAATGAAATAGGAAGTTACAATTGCTCATGTTTGGATGGATTCACTGCAACAAAATCAAATCTCAGCGTCAGCATCAATAACACATGTAGAGGTACATTTTATATTGAGATTTCTATTGATGCTATATTCATGAATAATCCATATGATTTTTTCTTTCCATGTCTTTTTTTGTAAATGAAGCATTGTGTTGTAAAGATGCCAAAGAATGTGTTGACCTTCACATATGAATGAGTGACATAAACTGTTCTTTTCCTCTGATCTTCCTTTTAATAAAGATGTGGATGAATGTGTTGAGATATCAGACGTCTGTGGTCCAAACTCAATCTGCAACAACACTGTTGGGAGTCACAATTGCTCTTGCATGAGTGGATATAATGTAACAGACCCAAACCTCCCTATAAACAGCAGTAACCCATGCAGAGGTATGATTGACAGCAAAAGCTCATTGTACAAATTCATGACAAAGAAAATGAGTACTGGGAGGCATATAATTAACTTTTGTTAGTTTGTTTCTGTTGCACTTGCTGCTTTACAAAATCTTAAAATTTGCGGTTGTTTAAAAAATGTTGATATGCTTTCTCAATCCGTATTTTCTTGTATATTTTGTGTATTATGTTGTGAGAAACTTTTTCTTTCATGTTTTAACTGTTTACACTTGTATGTATTAAAGCAAATTTAAATAATTTCCCCCTCTAGATATAAATGAATGTCAGTTCAGTCCATGTGGTCCAAATTCCAACTGCACAAATGAAATAGGAAGTTACAATTGCTCATGTTTGGATGGATTCACTGTAACAAACTCAAATCTCACCATCAGCATCGATAACACATGTAGAGGTACATTCTATATTTAGATTTATGTTTACTCTAATCTTGAATTACAACCTGTTGGCTAGAGTTTATCCATGTGATTTTAAACCTGGATATCAT
Source organism: Chanodichthys erythropterus (assembly GCF_024489055.1). Lineage (NCBI taxonomy): Eukaryota > Metazoa > Chordata > Actinopteri > Cypriniformes > Xenocyprididae > Chanodichthys > Chanodichthys erythropterus. The sequence goes on along the minus strand of NC_090224.1, from coordinate 12,571,356 downwards.
TTGTGTAAATGAAGCATTCTGTTGTAAAGATGCCAAAGATTGAGTTGACCTTCACATATGAATGAGTGACATAAACTGTTCTTTTCCTCTGAACTTCCTTTTAATAAAGATGTGGATGAATGTGTTGAGATATCAGACGTCTGTGGTCCAAACTCAATCTGCAACAACACTGTTGGGAGTTACAATTGCTCTTGCATGAGTGGATATAATGTAACAGACTCAAATCTCCCTATAAACAGCAGTAACCCATGCAAAGGTATGATTGACAGCAAAAGCTTGTTACAAATTCATGACATAGAAAATAAGTATTGAAAGGTGTATAATTAATTTTTGTTAGTTTGTTTCTGTTGCAGGTGCTGCTTTACAAAATATTAATTATGGGGTTGTTTGTTTAAAAAAATGTTAATACACTTTCTCAATCCGTATTTTTCTTAAGTTTGTCTATTATGTTGTGAGATACCATTTGCCTTTCATGTTTTATCTGTTTATACTTGTATGAATTAAGGCACATTTTAATTATTTCCCCCATAGATATAGATGAATGTCTGATCTAAGCCTTATTCTTCTCATTATTTATTTTCATATGTACAGTATGAGTGATCAAAACTGTTTTTTCCCCATAACTCCCCTTTAATAAAGATGTGGATGAATGTGTTGAGATATCAGACGTCTGTGGTCCAAACTCAATCTGCAACAACACTGTTGGGAGTTACAATTGCTCTTGCATGAGTGGATATAATGTAACAGACTCAAATCTCCCTATAAACAGCAGTAACCCATGCAAAGGTATGATTGACAGCTGAAGCACTGAGCAGTTTGTATTTGTACTGTCAAAAATCTTTTGTCAAATCAAATGTAACCTTTCTCTTTATCAAAAATTTCATTTCAGATATTTATGAATGTCTTGACTCAGTATCAGTATGTGGGCCAAACTCTTACTGTTACAATTACAATGGAAGCTTCTCGTGCTCTTGTCGGGAAGGATATAACGTCTCAGATGGAAATAAGGAGATTGCCAAAAGTAACCCATGCATCGGTAAGTTTGCACTTTGTAATATTCTCTGTTATGATTGTTGAATAATTTCAGATATGTCTTTATCAAATATGCAATCATTGTTTGTTTATTTCATTTTTTTAAATTTATTGTTTATATTTATTTATTTAGCTAGCACATGCAGTTTGGATTTGTAAGTTTAGGCCTGAAATACTATTTTTATCCAGCTCTTTTTCTTTAGGAGATAAGTTTACATTTGTTCTGGTCTGTTGTGCTCAGCTTCTACTTTCTTGATTTATATTCTCCTTTATATAGACATATGAATGCCATGAGATAAATGTATTTCATGTCTTTAGGTGTTTGTGATAATTACATCAGTTTATAATTAATTAAAGTGATTACTTTAATTTTTAATTTAATTTTCCCATAGATATAAATGAATGTCTGATCAGTCCATCTGTATGTGGCCCTGATTCCAACTGCACAAATGAAATAGGAAGTTACAATTGCTCATGTTTGGATGGATTCACTGTAACAAACTCCAGTCTCACCATCAGCATCAATAACATATGTAGAGGTACATTCTATATTCAGATCTCTGTGTTCTCTAACATTGAATAATGAACTAGATGTTTTTGTACACTATTAGTCCAATACATTTTATTTAAATAAATACAAATGTTTTAATGATAACATTGACGTTTCAGTGTTTTCTACTTTGGATAAAATTTTCTAAATGTAATATTAGATTGTAATGTTAGGCGAGCTGGAAAGGGCCATTTTTATGTCTGTAATTTTCTTTTACCAAAGATGTGGATGAATGTGTTGAGATATCAGATGTCTGTGGTCCAAACTCAATCTGCAACAACACTGTTGGGAGTCACAATTGCTCTTGCATGAGTGGATATAATGTAACAGATCCAAACCTCCCTATAAACAACAGTAACCCATGCAGAGGTATGATTGACAGCTGAAGCTCTGAACATATTGTTACAGTTTTTACTGCCTTAATATTCTGCCAACTGTTTACTTTATCAATTACTTTGTTTCAGATATTTATGAATGTCTTGACTCTCCATCAGTATGTGGGCCGAACTCTTACTGTTACAATTACAATGGAAGCTTCTCATGCTTTTGTTGGAATGGATATAATGTCACAGATGGTAATCAAGCTATTAATAAAAACAACCCATGCATCGGTAAGTTTTTTGTTTATTTGATATTCTGAATTGCAATTTATATCAAAAAATAATGTAAAAAAAAAAAACATTATTTTTAAACTTTTGGTCATTGCATAATTTAAAAATGTATTTAAAAAAAAAATCTAGACTTTTTTATTTATTATTTATTAAATTTTGATTTACTATTTATTTATTTTTGGAAAATGTTAACATTGCTACTTAATTTGTATACTGCTTGTATAGATGTCTTTTTGTACATCTAACCGTTTTAAATCACTTTTTAAATTTCCGTTTTTGATAGACATAGATGAATGTCTGATCAGTCCATCTGTATGTGGTCCTGATTCCAACTGCACAAATGAAATAGGAAGTTACAATTGCTCATGTTTGGATGGATTCACTGCAACATACTCAAATCTCACCGTCAGCATCAATAACACATGTAGAGGTACATTTTATATTAAGATTTCTATTGATGCTATATTCATGAATAATCCATATGATTTTTACATTCCATGTCTTTGTTTGTATATGAAGCATTGTGTTGTAAACATGCCAAAGAATGTGTTGACCTTCACATATGAATGAGTGACATAAACTGTTATTTTCCTCTGAACTTCCTTTTAATGAAGATCTGAATGAATGTGTTGAGATATCAGACGTCTGTGGTCCAAACTCAATCTGCAACAACACTGTTGGGAGTCACAATTGCTCTTGCATGAGTGGATATAATGTAACAGATCCAAACCTCCCTATAAACAGCATTAACACATGCAAAGGTATGATTGACAGCAAAAGCTTGTTTCAAATTCATAACAAAGAAAATGAGTATTGGGAGGTGTATAATTAATTTGTGTTAGTTTGTTTCTGTATTATGTTGTGAGATTTATTTATCCCCGAAGGGCAATTCACAAGGTCACGCAGAGTAACAAACAATATACGTCAAAAACTCAACACAGTAAATAAATAACACAATATACACAACATGTATGTATTCTAAGATATGACAAATAAACATCAGCGTTTAAAACATTAAAGTTTTTAAAAAAAAAATGTAATCACAACATGGTAAACCTGGGGGTCAGAAATGATTGAGAATTTAGAAGCTGAACCACTTTAGGAATGAAGGTTGAAGTCCTCCTTTGTGTCCTACAACCTGGACAGCGAAGTCGTCGCCCTGAAGGGAGCCACTCAAATTCAGAAAACAAGACGTGTGATGGGTCATGTAAAATCCTACCAGCCAACTTCAGCATTTGCTGTTCACTTATAGTGGAAAGAGTCCTAATAGCAAGTCCAATAATTTTTGAACAAACTTTAACTGTACGCTCCAGACGATTTCTGTTCTGAAGGCTGATAGAATGAAACCAGCAAACAATAGAGAATGTAATGACACTTTCAATGTAAGAGTAATAAAACAAAGAGAGAATATTCTTATTGACCCCAAAAGAATTGAGCTTCCTTAAAAGATACTGCCACTGCTGACATTTCCGAAGTATCTCCTCTGTGTTGGAAGTAAATTTCAACAGGTTATCAAATATTGTACCCAAGTACTTGTACTCCTCGACAATCTCTATAGGATTTTCGTGAATAACAGTAGTAACTGCCATAGCCATCTGCCTCTGCTTATGGCAGTTACTACTGTTATTCACGAAAATCCTATAGAGATTGTCGAGGAGTACAAGTACTTGGGTACAATATTTGTACCCAATAATACCATTCATCTCACTTGTATGTATTAAAGCATGTTTACATTATTTTTCCCCTCTAGATATAAATGAATGTCAGTTCAGTCCATGTGGTCCAAATTCCAACTGCACAAATGAAATAGGAAGTTACAATTGCTCATGTTTGGATGGATTCACTGTAACAAACTCAAATCTCACTATCAGCATCAATAACACATGTAGAGGTACATTTTATATTTAGATTTATGTTTACTCTAACCTTGAATTACAACCTATTAGCTAGAGTTTATTCATGTGATTTTAACTTTGATATAATTTTTGTAAATGAAGCATTGTGTTGTAAAGATGCCAAAGATTGAGTTGACTTTCACATATGAATGAGTGACATAAACTGTTCTTTTCTATTAAAGCAAATTTACATTATTTTTCCCCTCTAGATATAAATGAATGTCAGTTCAGTCCACCTGTATGTGGTCCAAATTCCAACTGCAAAAATCAAATAGGAAGTTACAATTGCTCATGTTTGGATGGATTCACTGCGACAAACTCAAATCTCACCATCAGCATCGATAACACATGTAGAGGTACATTTTATATTTAGATTTATGTTTACTCTAATCTTGAATTACAACCTGTTGGCTAGAGTTTATCCATGTGATTTTAACCCTGGATATCATTTGTGTAAATGAAGCATTCTGTTGTAAAGATGCCAAAGATTGAGTTGACCTTCACATATGAATGAGTGACATAAACTGTTCTTTTCCTCGGAACTTCCTTTTAATAAAGATGTGGATGAATGTGTTGAGATATCAGACGTCTGTGGTCCAAACTCAATCTGCAACAACACTGTTGGGAGTTACAATTGCTCTTGCATGAGTGGATATAATGTAACAGATCCAAACCTCCCTATAAACAGCAGTAACACATGCAGAGGTATGATTGACAGCTGAAGCTTGTTTCAAATTCATGACAAAGAAAATGAGTATTGGGAGGCGTATAATTAATTTTTGTTAGTTTGTTTCTGTATTATGTTGTGAGATACCATTTGTCTTACATGTTTTACCTGTTTATACTTGTACGTATTAAAGCATATTTACATTATTTTTCCCCTCTAGATAAAAATGAATGTCAGTTCAGTCCATCTGTATGTGGTCCAAATTCCAACTGCTCAAATGAAATAGGAAGTTACAATTGCTCATGTTTGGATGGATTCACTGTAACAAACTCAAATCTCAGCGTCAGCATCAATAACACATGTAGAGGTACATTTTATATTGAGATTTCTATTGATGCTATATTCATGAATAATCCATATGATTTTTTCTTTCCATGTCTTTTTTTGTAAATGAAGCATTGTGTTGTAAAGATGCCAAAGAATGTGTTGACCTTCACATATGAATGAGTGACATAAACTGTTCTTTTCCTCTGATCTTCCTTTTAATAAAGATGTGGATGAATGTGTTGAGATATCAGATGTCTGTGGTCCAAACTCAATCTGCAACAACACTGTTGGGAGTCACAATTGCTCTTGCATGAGTGGATATAATGTAACAGATCCAAACCTCCCTATAAACAGCAGTAACCCATGCAGAGGTATGATTGACAGCAAAAGCTCATTGTACAAATTCATGACAAAGAAAATGAGTACTGGGAGGCATATAATTAACTTTTGTTAGTTTGTTTCTGTTGCACTTGCTGCTTTACAAAATCTTAAATTTTGTGGTTGTTTAAAAAATGTTGATATGCTTTCTCAATCCGTATTTTCTTGTATATTTTGTGTATTATGTTGTGAGAAACTATTTGTCTTTCATGTTTTAACTGTTTACACTTGTATGTATTAAAGCAAATTTAAATTATTTCCCCCTCTAGATATAAATGAATGTCAGTTCAGTCCATCTGTATGTGGTCCAAATTCCAACTGCAAAAATCAAATAGGAAGTTACAATTGCTCATGTTTGGATGGATTCACTGCAACAAACTCAAATCTCACCATCAGCATCAATAACATATGTAGAGGTACATTCTATATTTAGATTTGTGTTTACGCTAACCTTGAATTACAACCTATTAGCTAGAGTTTATCCATGTGATTTTAACTTTGATATAATTTTTGTAAATTAAGCACTCTGTTGTTTCACATATGAATGAGTGACATAAACTGTTCTTTTCCTCTAATCTTCCTTTTAATATAGATGTGAATGAATGTGTTGAGATATCAGATGTCTGTGGTCCAAACTCAATCTGCAACAACACTGTTGGGAGTCAAAATTGCTCTTGCATGAGTGGATATAATGTAACAGATCCAAACCTCCCTATAAACAGCAATAACCCATGCAGAGGTATGATTGACAGCAAGAGCTTGTTATAAATTCATGACATAGAAAATAAGTATTGAAAGGTGTATAATTAATTTTTGTTAGTTTGTTTTTGTTGCAGGTGCTGCTTTACAAAATATTAATTATGTGGTTGTTTGTTTATAAAAAAAAAATGTTAATACACTTTCTCAATCCATATTTTTCTTGTCTATTATGTTGTGAGATACCATTTGTCTTTCATGTTTTATCTGTTTATACTTGTATGAATTAAGGCAAATTTTAATTATTTCCCCCATAGATATAGATGAATGTCTGTTCAGTCCATCTGTATGTGGTCCAAATTCCAACTGCACAAATGAAATAGGAAGTTACAGTTGCTCATGTTTGGATGGATTCATTGTAACAAACTCCAGTCTCACCATCAGCATCAATAACACATGCAGAGGTACATTCTATATTCAGATCTCTGTTCTCTAACATTGAATAATGACCTAGATGTTCCCATTCAGTCGGTCACGTTCGACGTACACTAGAGAGGCCAATCTACTTTGAGTGTAACTAAAACGAGCCAATGCACATTGGCATGCAATCATATGCAGCAGCTGCTTGCCTCGCAGCGCGGGTATATAATGAGCAGCAGGTGCGTTGCACCTTCAGCTTTTCGCTTCAGAGCCGAACGGTGTTTGTTCCTGTTCTCTGCAAGCAAGTGTCTGCTAGAAGATGAGTCAAGCTTTTTGGTTGAACTTCTCTTTTTTTCGAGTGCGGGCGAACAGCACAGCAGCGGGGTCGAAATCCTCTCTTTATTTTCTGTTTTTTCTGTTTTGTTTTGTTTTGTTTTGTTTCATTTGCCATTATTGAGCAAATAGCTGTTTTGACAGCATCAGAAGGCTGTTCTCACAGTTGGTACGGTGGGCTTCGAGTGCTGAAAGCCGTTTTTACGGCTGGTAAGAGTGAGCGCCTTCAAAGAGAGAGAGCACACGACAGGCTGCACACAATCCGGCCGTTGTGATGGCTGTTCCCCTGCGTGCTTCAGCACTTTAAAAGAGTAAAGTCCTTAAAAGAGCTTACACAAGTAGAGCTTGCGTCTTTTTAAAGATGACATTCTATTTGTGTGTTTCTGGATGCGGTCGTTTCCTGTCCTCACTGACGGCCACGATCACTGTTTCACATGTCTGGGCGCGTGCTGAAACGATGTTCATGGGTGGTTCATGTTTTCGTATGAGAACATGATTACGTCGACACGCTGGTCATGACTCTTCTTTCTCCGGTAAGCTTGAGTCCCCTCTGTTGTTGGCCAGCTGCCGCTTGTGTGTAAAAGCACAGCTGCAGGTCTGCCCAACACTCTGGGAGACCATGGAGATCAGCGAGAGCAAACCTCTCACTCCTCTGCGTGTCATGTGCCGTCAAGCTGTTGGGCTGCAGCGCGGGTTGTCATGGCAAACCCAGCACTCGCTCAGAGCTCTAGATGCGTGGTCTCCTTGCCTAATCTCCATTGTAGCATCCTCTCTGGAGCCCTTGTTCCCATGAGAGAACAGGGTGTTCGCTTCCTCAACTATCTTAACGACTGGCTCATTCTAGCTCAGTCGCAGGATCAGTTGTGCGAACACAGGGACCTGGTGCTCAGTCACCTCAACCAGTTGGGCCTTCAGGTCAACTGGGAAAAGAGCAAACTCTCCCCTGTGCAGAGGATCTCTTTCCTCAGTATGGAGTTGGATTTGGTCGAACAGGCTCCTGGGGCATATGGCAGCCGCTGCAGCAGTAACCCCGCTCAGTTTGCTCAAATGAGACCGCTTCAACACTGGCTTCACGGCCGAGTCCCGAGATGGGCATGGCAACATGGCACTTTCCGGGTGCCAATCACTCCGGAGTGCCGCCAAGCTTTCAGCCCGTGGTCGGACCCTTTGTTTCTTCGGGCAGGAGTGCTCCTAAAGCAGGTGTCCCGGCATGCTGTGGAGTTCACAGATGCCTCTGCCACGGGCTGGGGTGCCACGTGCAACGGGCATGCAGTGTCAGGGGTGTGGACAGGCCCCCAACTGCATTGGCACATCAACTGCCTCGAGTTGCTAGCAGTACACCTTGCCCTGAGCCGCCTGAAAGGGCCGTTACGGGGCAAGCATGCGCTGGTCCGCACGGACAACACTGCGACCGTTGCGTACATCAACCGTCAAGGTAGTCTACACTCCCGTCGCATGTTGCAACTCGACCGGCATCTCCTCCTTTGGAGTCAGAAGCATCTGAGGTCGCTTCGTGCATTCATGTCCCCGGTGCGCTCAACCATGTGGCCGATAAGTGGCCCAATCGGACCTGGTTCCCGGAACTCTTGCTCCTCGCGACAGCCCCTCCCTGGCACATTCCTCTGAGGAAAGACCTTCTTTCTCAGAGACGGGGCACACTTTGGCACCCGCGTCCAGACCTCTGGAAAATCCATGTCCGGTCCCTGGACAGGACACGGAGGTTCTAGGTGACTTACCCCCCGAGGTACTTAACACCATCACTTCAGCATGTGCACTGTCTATGAGACGTGCTTATGCCCTGAAGTGGAACCTGTTCGTAGAGTGGTGCTCTTCTCGCCCGAGAAGACCCCCGAAGATGTTCGATCAGATTCGTGCTTTCATTCTTGCAGCAAGTATTGGAGTGTAGGCTGTCCCCCTCCACCCTCAAAGTTCATGCTGCTGCTATTTCCGCATACCACGACCACATCAATGGCAAGTCTGTTGGTAAGCATGACCAGGGCTGCGTTTCCCAAAGCGAACTATGGTCGCAAGTTCTGTGGTTACCAATACAGTTCAATAGGACTTACGACCATAGTTGGCTAATGATGCTTTCGGAAATCCACCCCTGGTCGTCAGGTTCCTTAGGGGGGCGAGACAGTTAAATCCTCCTCAACCCCCCTCAATAACCTCTTGGGACCTTGCTCTGGTGCTGAGAGCACTCCAGAATGCTCCCTTTGAGCCCTTTCAGTCAGCAGACTTAAAGATTCTGTCTATGAAGACTTTTCTGCTGGTTGCATTGGCCTCCGTCAAGAGGGTAGGGGACCTGCAGGCATTTTTGGTCGATGAATCGTGCCTAGAATTCGGGCCGGGTGACAGCCATGTGGTACTGAGACCCCGGCCTGGCTATGTGCCCAAGGTTCCTACCACTCCCTTCAGGGACCAGGTAGTGAGCCTGCAAGTGCTGCCCCCGGAGGAGGCAGACCCAGCCCTGGCTTTGCTCTGTCCAGTCTTTGCTTTGCGACTGTACATAGACAGAACCCAAAGCTTCAGGACCTCAGACCAGCTCTTTGTCTGTTACGGAGGCCAGCAGAAGGGAAAGGCTGTCTCCAAGCAAAGGATGGCCCACTGGATAGTGGACGCCATCGCCTTGGCTTACCAAGCTCAAGGCGTGCCCTGCCCACTCAGGTTGCATGCTCATTTCACGAGAGGTGTCGCATCCTCCTGGGCGCTGGCTCGTGGTGCCTCGCTGACAGACATTTGTAGAGCTGCGGGCTGGGCGACACCTACACGTTGGCTGGATTCTATAACCTTCGTGTCGAGCCGGTCACCTCCCGTGTTCTCACCTCAGGTCAGAGGCACCGAGAGGCCCCGGCTTAGTGACGGCTTGCTGCGCTTACATGCGCTTTTTACTCCAGAGAGTCCCTACAAGGCAGACCCTGTTGAGTCCTCTGATCTCCCTTCGGCTGCTGACATGGCGGAGCGTCTGCGCCACGCCTATTTTCTGTTGTATCCTCGAGAACTGGGTTTAGGCTGGGTATCATGTGTGACCCTACAGGGATCCCATATGTCTGGTTCCACGGTTGCTCCTAAACGAAGCCCATGTTTTTCCCTCTGGGAGAACCCACCCTTCATCGGGTTGGAGTCACCCCAATTCTTCCATATGTAGTACAGCTCTACGGGGTTAGTCCATATGTACTTCTCCACATAACTCCTTCAGGGAAGGATGTGGCTTCCGCAGCGTTCCTTTCCCAGCGAAAGGCTACGCTTTCCCAGTGTTATCCAATAGTCTCACTGAGTGGGTTTTTGGGGAACAGCAGTGATCGACACTCTCTGTGTTAGCCCTGTCCCACCGTCCTCAGGCAAGGGGGTTCAGGTGGCTTACAACAGAGCGCTGGAAGAGGGCAGCTCCTGTGGCGCTTTGGTAGGGATTCCTATTCGTCGGTTTGTCCGACGTACGTCAAACGTGACCGATTGAATGGGAACATCTCTGTTACAAACCCTCGTTCCCTGAAGGAGGGAACGGAGACGTATGTCCCGTCGCCACAGTCGCTGTACCCCGCTGATACTGCCGCCAATCCGGTTCGGCTCCTCAGAGAAAACCTGAAGATGCAACACACCTGCTGCTCATTATATACCCGCGCTGCGAGGCAAGCAGCTGCTGCATATGATTGCATGCCAATGTGCATTGGCTCGTTTTAGTTACACTCGAAGTAGATTGGCCTCTCTAGCGAGATTCCTATTCGTCGGTCTGTCCGACGTACGTCTCCGTTCCCTCCTTCAGGGAATGATATTAGCATTAAATATTTTTTTAATGCTAAAATTATGAAGTTTCAGCATTTCCTACTATGGATAAAATATTCTAAATGTAATATTAGATTGTAATGTTAGGCAGTTTATAAGTTTTCATTCACATTCTGAATGAGTGACCTAAAGAGGAAACTGTTCTTTTTGTGTCTGTAATTTTCTTTTAATGAAGATGTGGATGAATGTGTTGAGAGATCAGACGTCTGTGGTCCAAACTCAATCTGCAACAACACTGTTGGGAGTTACAATTGCTCTTGCATGAGTGGATATAATGTAACAGACCCAAATCTCCCTCTAAACAGCAGTAACCCATGCAAAGGTATGATTGACAGCTGAAGCACTGAGCAGTTTGTATTTGTACTGTCTAAAATCTTTTGTCAAATCAAACGTAACCTTTCTCTTTATCAAAAATTTCATTTCAGATATTTATGAATGTCTTGACTCAGTATCAGTATGTGGGCTAAACTCTTACTGTTACAATTACAATGGAAGCTTCTCGTGCTCTTGTCGGGAAGGATATAATGTTTCAGATGGAAATAAGGAGATTGCCAAAAGTAACCCATGCATCGGTAAGTTTGCACTTGTAATATTCTCTGTTATGATTGTTGAATAATTTCTGATATGTCTTTATCAAATATGCAATCATTGTTTGTTTATTTCATTTTTTTTTATATATTTATTGTTTATATTTATTTATTTAGCTAGCACATGCAGTTTGGATTTGTAAGATTAGGGCTGAAATACTATTTTTATCCAGCTCTTTTTCTTTAGGAGATAAGTTTACATTTGTTCTGGTCTGTTGTGCTCAGCTTCTACTTTCTTGATTTATATTCTCCTTTATATAGACATATGAATGCCATGAGATAAATGTATTTCATGTCTTTAGGTGTTTGTGATCATTAACTCAGTTTTTAATTAATTAAAGTGATTACTTTAATTTTTAATTTAATTTTTCCATAGATATAAATGAATGTCTGTTCAGTCCATCTGTATGTGGCCCTGATTCCAACTGCACAAATGAAATAGGAAGTTACAATTGCTCATGTTTGGATGGATTCACTGTAACAAACTCCAGTCTCACCATCAGCATCAATAACATATGTAGAGGTACATTCTATATTCAGATCTCTGTGTTCTCTAACATTGGATAATGAACTAGATGTTTTTGTACACTATTAGTCCAATACATTTTATTAAAATAAATACAAATGTTTTAATGATAACATTGACGTTTCAGTGTTTTCTACTTTGGATAAAATTTTCTAAATGTAATATTAGATTGTAATGTTAGGCGAGCTGGAAAGGGCCATTTTTATGTCTGTAATTTTCTTTTACCAAAGATGTGGATGAATGTGTTGAGATATCAGATGTCTGTGGTCCAAACTCAATCTGCAACAACACTGTTGGAAGTTACAATTGCTCTTGCATGAGTGGATATAATGTAACAGATCCAAACCTCCCTATAAACAGCAGTAACCCATGCAGAGGTATGATTGACAGCTGAAGCTCTGAACATATTGTTACAGTTTTTACTGCCTTAATCTTCTGCCAACTGTTTACTTTATCAATTACTTTGTTTCAGATATTTATGAATGTCTTGACTCTCCATCAGTATGTGGGCCGAACTCTTACTGTTACAATTACAATGGAAGCTTCTCATGCTTTTGTTGGAATGGATATAATGTCACAGATGGTAATCAAGCTATTAATAAAAACAACCCATGCATCGGTAAGTTTTTTGTTTATTTGATATTCTGAATTGCAATTCACAAGTAATTTTTACATTTTTAAACTTTAGGTCATTGCATAACTTAAAAATGTATTTTTTTTTAAAGATAGTTTTAGAATAGGTTCAGGATCCATACATTATTATTTACAATTTATTCATTTATTTATTTATTTATTTTTGGAAAATGTTAACATTGCTACTTAATTTGTATACTGCTTGTATAGATGTCTTTTTATACATCTAACTGTTTTAAATAACTTTTTAAATTTCCTTTTTTCATAGATATAGATGAATGTCTGATCAGTCCATCTGTATGTGGTCCAAATTCCAACTGCACAAATGAAATAGGAAGTTACAATTGCTCATGTTTGGATGGATTCACTGCAACAAACTCATATCTCACCATCAGCATCAATAACATATGTAGAGGTACATTCTATATTTAGATTTGTGTTTATGCTAACCTTGAATTACAACCTATTAGCTAGAGTTTATCCATGTGATTTTAACTTTGATATCATTTTTGTAAATGAAGCATTGTGTTGTAAAGATGCCAAAGATTGAGTTGACTTTCACTTATGAATGAGTGACATAAACTGTTCTTTTACTCTGAATTTTCTTTTAATAAAGATGTGGATGAATGTGTTGAGATATCAGACGTCTGTGGTCCAAATTCAATCTGCAACAACACTGTTGGGAGTTACAATTGCTCTTGCATGAGTGGATATAATGTAACAGATCCAAACCTCCCTATAAACAGCAGTAACACATGCAGAGGTATGATTGACAGCAAAAGCTTGTTACAAATTCATGACAAAAATAATAATTATTGAGAGGTGTATAATTAATTGTTATTAGTTTGTTTCTGTATTATGTTGTGAGATACCTTTTGTCTTACATGTTTTACCTGTTTACACTTGTATGTATTAAAGCAAATTTACATTATTTCCCCCCCCCCCATAGATATAAATGAATGTCAGTTCAGTCCATCTGTATGTGGTCCAAATTCCAACTGCAAAAATCAAATAGGAAGTTACAATTGCTCATGTTTGGATGGATTCACTGCAACAAACTCAAATCTCAATAGCATATGTAGAGGTACATTTTATATTTAGATTTGTATTTACGCTAACTTTGAATTACAACCTATTAGCTAGAGTTTATCCATGTGATTTTAACTTTGATATCATTTTTGTAAATGAAGCATTGTGTTGTAAAGATGCCAAAGAATGTGTTGACCTTCACATATGAATGAGTGACATAAACTGTTATTTTCCTCTGAACTTCCTTTTAATGAAGATGTGGATGAATGTGTTGAGATATCAGACGTCTGTGGTCCAAACTCAATCTGCAACAACACTGTTGGGAGTTACAATTGCTCTTGCATGAGTGGATATAATGTAACAGATCCAAATCTCCCTATAAACAGCAGTAACACATGCAAAGGTATGATTGACAGCTGAAGCTTGTTTCAAATTCATGACAAAGAAAATGAGTATTGAGAGGTGTATAATTAATTTTTGTTAGTTTGTTTCTGTTGCATGTGCTGCTTTACAAAATATTAATTTTGTGGTCGTTTGTTTAAAAAAAAAATGTTAATACACTTTCTCAATCTTAGGTTTGTGTATTATTTTGTGAGATACCATTTGTCTTTTTTATGTTTTATCTGTTCATACTTGTATGTATTAAAGGAAAATTTAAATTGTTTTCCCTCCATAGATATAGATGAATGTCTGATCAGTCCATCTGTATGTGGTCCAAATTCCAGCTGCACAAATGAATTAGGAAGTTACAATTGCTCATGTTTGGATGGATTCACTACAACAAACTCAAATCTCACCATCAGCATCAGTAACCCATGTAGAGGTACATTTTATGTGTTTATGTGTTTACGCTAACCTTGAACTTAACTATCACTTTTATAAATACGTAGGTAATGTACTGTAGAAAAAAAACGGATATACCACAAAATAATTTTGATGACAACAGGCGTATACAATAATATCACCTTTTTACAGTTATTAGAATGCCAGTTGAATTATTTATTAATATAAATTGTTTTCCATACCAGAGCATGTTTTTATCACAGAAGAGCTGTACAAGATTTTCAAATCACATATCGTCAACTTGGAATGTTAAGGTTCTATCTGACATTTTTGTTAATATTGAGTTATTCATATTCTTATTCTGTTTTGTTTGTTTGTTTGTTTGTTGTGTACATTTTGGGATTTTTTTGGAAAACAAAGGGTCTATCCAAAAAAGAGTATTGAATGGAAAAATGTTGAAGCTCAATATCTCAAAACTAATCATAATGCAGATAAAACCTTATAATTCCAAGGTGGTGATATGTCAGCCAGAGAAATGAATAATGCATTATTAATTTATGTTGCATATTATCATATTACATAAACACTGCTCGACAGCTAGTAGGGGCAGCATGCAGGCTTTAATCCTGTATTTGCTGTTTATTATTATCTCTTGAAATCATTTTTTAACCTTTTAAAGTTATTAAAAGTTTGAAGTTATTAACGGTAGCCTCACATTTTGATACGACTCCCATTAAGGTAAAACAATTTGTTGTTTTTGTTTTTAAATGTAAATTTGATAGTTGGCTCCATGCATTTCAAGAAATTACACAAATGCAAACATTTCTGAAATTGATTTATCATGTTCAGGAAATGGGAAGTTAACTTTGCTCATATTTGAGTGGATTCACTGCAACAAAACCAAATCTCATTTCCTTAAACTCTGACATAATCCAAAGATCATTTACTTATGTTGCAAATCATAATATTAAATGTGATTCTTAGTCTCACATTTTTAAGAAATTCATTCATTTTACATTTGCATTTTTAATTAAAAACAACATTCATAAATGGTTTATTGGATCATTTATTTTTTGCTTTGTTTGACTACAAAAATGTCTATAACTACAAATCAGCTACAAAACCTACTACAGATACAACACCTACGAACCCCACTACAACTACAGCACCAAGTACAACTTCAACTACAAACCCTACAACTACTTCAACTACTATAACAACACTTACAACTACACCACCAGCAATATCGGGTATGTTCTGAAAAGAAGTATGACAAAATTAATGTAATTTCTTAACCTGTTCAGGAAAACCAAGATTATGTGCGCGTGTTCTCATTGTACTTTATAAACACACTTGTATATATTTTTCTGTGAATGCAGAAAATCATAGAAAATATGTAATATGAGGTTTATAATTTCTTTCTTTTTGTTTGTTTGTTTGTTTGTTTGCTGAAATATTCTAAACTGACGACAACACCAGAAGGTATGTACCCCCCCCCCACACACACACAAAAAAAAATTATATTATATTATATATTGTACCTGTTCAGGAAAACAAATTATGGACACAACCAAGACACTGTGCATGTGTGTGTGTGTGTGTGTGTGTGTGTGTGTGTGTGTGTGTGTGTGTGTGTGTGTGTGTGTGTGTGTGTGTGTGTGTGTGTGTGTGTGTGTGTACAGGTTTATATTACATTGTGGGGTCCAATTGGTCTCCACAAGGATAGTAAAACCTGAAATTACCTACATTGTGGGGACCAGTCAGCAGTCCCCATGGGGGAAATAGATTAATAAACATACTAAATTATGTTTTTTTTGTTTGTTTGTTTGTTTGTTTTTTTAAATGTAAAAATGCAGAAAGTTTTATGTGATGGGTGAATTTAAGGGTAGGGTTAGTGTAGGGGGTAGAATATACAGTTTGTTCAGTATAAAAACCATTACATTAGTAATTACGGATGGTGAACCAGTGTGTGTGTTTCTCACTTTATGAAGTCAAAGTTTATTTATAAAGCACTTTTTTAAAACAACAAGTGTTTATCAAAGTGCTGTACATACAAAAAGAAAACATAATCAATAATACAAACAGTCAGCACCATAAAGAAAAAGCATTTAAGACACAATAAAACAGTAACACAGACTGTAAAAATAAGTTTTTAGGCCAGAATTTAAAGACCTCAAGTGTTTGAGCCTGTCTGATGTAGAGAGGCAGACTGTTCCAGAGCTTCGGGGCCGCCCCTGCAAAGGCTCGGTCCCCCCTGCTCTTCAGTTTTACCCTTGGAACAGCTAAAAGCAAATGGTCAGCAGACTTTAATGCTCTTGACAGAGCATACAGATTAATCAAATCCAATAAATAACTTGGCGCTGAACCATTACGAGATTTAAAAACAAGCACCAAAGTTTTAAAATGAATCCTATAATGGACAGGTAGCCAGTGAAGAGACGCGAGAATGGGAGTGATATGTTCCCGCTTTCGTGTGCCCGTCAATAGGCGAGCTGCCGCATTCTGGACCATTTGCAGTCTGGAGAGAGAGGCCTGACTAATACCTAAATAAAGGCTATTACAATAATCAAGGCAACTTGAAATGAATATATGCACAAGTCTTTGAAAGTCTTTAGAGGACAAGAAAGTTTTCACCTTGGTGAGTTGTCTCAATTGGAAAAAAAACAAGATTTAACTATACAAAATTAATCTGTTTATCCAATTTAAAATCACAATCCATAACAACACCCAAATTTTTCACATAGGGCTTCACATATGGATTCAGCTCACCGAGGTTTAGGTCTACTGTCTCATATGAAAACATAGGTATACAGAGGCCAGAGGTATACAGAGATTCTTGGTTCTTCTCTGCTCATGTGTTTTTGAATCCACCACCATTTGTCCTGCTGATGGGCATAAATATGGTGGGTGACTGAAAAAAAATGGACTGAAACAGATGAGTAAATGCACTTTTTTGTTTTGTTTAGTCTTGTTCACAGTTAAATTTTCAATGAAAATAGAAGAAGATTTTGATACCAGTCTGAACGACCCCAATAATGAGAAGTACCAACGCTATGTTAAACAATTTCAGTCAGCGGTGAGTATTTCATATTTTGTGTATAATTTGTATTGATTGTTTATGCTTATTTAAAGTTGAATAAAATTTTATATAAAAACATTCAACAAAAAAAAACTTTGAAGAACAAAATATTCCAGTTCAGTTTGACCTCTAGAGGGCATGCAAATGATTAATGCAAGGTTTATAAAACAGTAATATAGAGTACTTTTGGGGCAAATATGTTTATTCATTTAACATTTCTTCCTTCTCATCTTAATAAAAATGTACATCATGGTTTAACCATTCAGAGTATTGGAACAGAGCCTTTATTTTCTGATGACGTATGACTAATTGTCATACTAAATCACATTAGGTACATAATTAACTGTCCATATGACATAAAGATATCTGTTTAATGACAGGAGAGCAGCCCAAAGAATGGTCGTTTTCTGTATGCTCAGGTTTAGTCTATTTGTCTCTGGTTCTTGCCACAGAGTAATTTCATCTTAAAGACTTCATACTTTTATTTCAGTTTTATCAGAGGTACATAGGTACACTTCCTAATGTACAGTGGTTACTCTTACTTTGTACAGATTGAAGACAATTACAATACTGTGTCTAACTTCAAAAAAGGTTCAGTAAAAATCACTGGCTTCAGGTAAGGTCCAAAATCTAAACTTTTACTCAAAAGGTCTATTTTGGTTTTTACTGCTTGTTGTAATATACAGTGTCATCTCATTGTTGTGGATTGTGTGTTGCTCCAAAGGCCTGGTAGCATTATAGCAGACTATGAAATTAAGACAACAACCAACAGCCCCAACAACGCTGAATTTGTTGAAGCAAACAATAAGGTTGCCAACACTCTCACATCCATAGGATTTACTGTAGCTGGGAATGCTTTTGCTGAAAGTGGTAAGGGTCTGCATCTAATCTTAAATCTAAATCTAATCGTTTTAAATTCTATTATTTTTATAAGCATTTTTGCTTGTAAAAAATGCTAAAAAAAGGCCCATAAACCTTTAATAAAAATGAGAAAGTTAAAAAAAAAGATTTATGGATTTTACTTTCAGAAAACGTGACTCTTTCCACTGCAACAAAATGGTATCCTCTACAAGATATGACACTCAAATGTAAAATCCCAGATTCTGTTGATGGTACAATGAGTTGGACAGTGAATGGCCAAGTTATACTACAGAACGGAAAATACTCCTTTTCAGAAGGTGGTACAATTCTCACTGTGAAAAGCGTCACTGAGAAAGACAAAGGTGAGTCACATGTATCTTTGCTCTATTAATAATAATAATTACATGTTAACTGTTCCTTGGTCTAGATTAAAGCTATGTGTCAATTGTGCGTACGTGTTATCCGGCCCAAAACTATGTCTTTCTTTGTTTATTAGATCTTCTTCCACTCTACTTGAATTCAAGTCAAAGCTATAACCATAACCATTTAACAAGTTATATAATAATGTATCATTACTGCTTATCTAAAACATGAAAAATTCTGTATTTAAAGCATATGGACAAAAGACATTATATCTCTATTTTGGGGCTGAATGGCGATGTATAATCTCAGTATTTTGTACATTTTTCTATTTGAACTATAAAAAAAAATCTGTATTTAATTAAAAAAGTTATTTCACATCCTGCCCAATAGTTTCCTATAATGTTCATATTGAAGGCTATGAAAACAAACATGAATGTAACCATGTAATCTACTAAAAAAGAATAATAAATAAAAACAAAAGCACAGACTAATTAATAGGCTATTTTGATTACCCTACAACAGTCACTTTACAGTTACTGCCATCATAAAAATACAATTAGTTGTAGGTTAGAAATTCTACATATGGCACATTTATGTTCAGAAACAAAAACAAATATTAAACAACAAATATTTGTAGCAAAATGTATATTTTAGTTAGAAATATTGCGCTCCGTCTGTTTTGGCGCACATAAGCGCGCTCTGCTCCTGACAGCAAAATGGAAATATTTTCTTGACGTCCCAACATTTACAGATGGAGAATATGTCTGTGAAATGTAAGATATGCACTGAGGAAATTATTAGATGTCACTTCAGCCTAAAGATTATTAATAGAGGTGTGTTCCTACCAATCGCTGCACAAGTTAAGGTTACGTATGATGATGAAAGCACGTTAGAGCTCCCGGAGATTGCACTGCAGCAAAGAATATACACTAACAAGAAGCGACACTCAATAGAACGTTCCATTGTAACACCGACGCCCAGCAGCAGCCCTGCGTTTCTGCCATTTTGAGGTGAAAGCCAGTAGTGGTTTCTATGGCAATATCAGCTGCTTTGTTAAAAAAAAAAAAAAGTACATTAAAGCTGAAATCTAACCTGATTGATGACAACACAGAACAAAATACTATCACTAGTGATCATCAAATCCTTTTAACAGTTTAATTTGCAGACTTTGTGTTTAAGTCTTCCACTTTTTTCACAAAAACTTTGCTCTCTAGAAACCCAGTCAGTTTGGGTTTAAATTCTTTGAAGTTCAAGTATTAGCATTATAAACACTGAATTAATATCAACATATGAAATTAAATTAAGGATATGCTTCAGAAAATTTGGGAATGTTGGACAATAAATATATAACAGAAAATAACAGCTTGATTTTGCAGTGTTTTCTAATGTCCATTGAAGCAAAAGTGTCCAAAAGTGGGATTTATGCGGTAATTATTAATTATTAATTTACTATTAATAAATGTGTAAAGTTGCATAGAATTGAAATACTCAATAAAGTAGGCTAACTACCTCAGATGAATGGTTGGATTCCACAACTGGTAAAATAAAACATATATAAGACAATACAACATTTACTGTAGGAGCCATACAATTTACTGGTGACTTAATTTAAAAAACTGTTCAATTGCGCTTCTGATTTGGCAGTGAAATTCGCCTATTTTGGAAGCGTAAGATGTGAAGGATTCTATGGTCCAGTTAGTATTTTCACCCCATAATGGCGGCCGTGCTACCGGAGCGCCATCTAGTGGCTGTTACCCAAAAAGGAAGTGTGTCGCCTCTTGGGTTCTATACTCTTTGCTCTGAGTCCGCACTTTCACAATGTTAATGCCGCTTTGACTGCTGGGTAAAGTCCTCTGCGTAGCTCACAGTCTTGCGGACTCAGCGGAAGTGCCCATTGAGGGTGCATAGCAGCCACAAAGGGGGCACCCACAAGCACCCTTCTTTGAGCTTAAATGACGAAAGGGACACCCTACGGTCTTGTAAGCGGCCATTGGAAATCCACAAGACCGAAAGTGCACATTTGAGACAGGGCCTATGAGAGCACTCAGCACGATTCTCAGCCAGAGTGAAATCGTCCAAAAAGAGGCGGTACTCCACAGAAAGTGACTCGACATTGATTGGACTATAGCCTATATCGAGGTAGAACAAACAGTCTAGCAGTGACAGCTAGCGTAACTCTGTGGTTGAATGTGATTAAAAAAAAATCCATCCCTTTCTCACTTTGGTGGTGCGTCGCCCTATTGCCCTAAAAAAGAAACCGCCCTGACTTATGAATCCTAATCAACTTTTTATTTTTGAATGAACACAAACAACACAAAATACAAAGTTTCTTAGTTCCATAAAGCACAAAATAAGAAATAATTGGCCACTCTTTTCTATACAGTGAAAGTGACCAGGGATCTGGGCTATCAGTCTACAAATTGAAAAGAGAAAAAAACACACAAAATATCATAGACTCTTTGATCCTGTCAGTGTCACATTGTGAGAAAGTAATACTGTAGTTAATAATAAATTAATATATATTTTTTTTATTAATATATAATAAAATAAATAAATTGTTACATTTATATACCACTTTTCTCTGCACTCAAAGTGCGAAAGGGGGAAACTCCTCAACCACCACCAATGTGCAGCATCCACTTAAATGATGCGACGGCAGCCATATTGTGCCACTACACATCAGCTTATTGGTGGAGAGGAGACAGAGTGATGAAGCCAATCAGTATATATATGGGGGTGATTAGGAGGTCATGATGATGGACCGAAGCCAATAGTTGACCAATATATATGTTTGGTATTTTTTACATTATCAGCATCAGCCAATATAATTAACATTACTTCATCTTTATTTGATAAAAAGCTATTTCTATTATGCACAGACTTAACAGATTACTCAGTGTCGTGTTGGTTAGATTTTTTAAATTATTATTCAAATATTGTTTTTTGTAATTATTTGTTTAAAATACATTATAACAGAAACAAGAAATTGCTATCTAAAGTATAAATCTTTGTTCACAAGGGTGAACATTGCCAGTGCATTTTGATTCCTGGAGGATAATAAAACAATGTAACAATGTCAATTCATGTCGCAACCAAGTAAATATACTGGAATAATAAAATGACAACTTTTTAAAAAGGTATCACCTGTATCACGAAAGTGTTTTCATAGTTTTAAATGTAGTTAGTCCAGTTTGATTATCCATTGCTAAATACATACAGTATTTTTGAAATGTTTTTTATATTCACTAATTTAATTGATTAGGGGAAACTGAATTGAATATAAACTGATTAGAATTCGTGGGAGATGCACATATGTAATACATGTATGTTATGTACAATATTTGATAATGTTCTATACAAGCACACAAGATATTTACTAAAATGAATGGGCTGAATGAGATCAGTGGAGAGGAAGATTATTAGAATATAACAAACAAGTCTTGTGAACTTTTATGAAACTCATGGTACTTTTTTGTCATTTTGGAAACTCATTTCATTGTATGGAAAAAAAGTGATCAGTACATTATTTAGCATTTCTTACATGATATTCAGCCTGATTCGAGGTCTGGAGGGGTTGATGAGTTCAGAGCTAGTCTGCAGATTTTGGACAGAGTTGACCAAATTCACAGAAAATCATGTAGTGTATGATGGGGACAGACTGTCTCTTTTTTGGCTTCAGACTTCCATCCAATCAGAAGAAATTGAACCTGTTTGATATTTTGAGCTGATTTAAGAACACATTATTTTCATTGGTTGTGGCGCATGAGTTAATTTGTTGTGTTCCTGACTTGAAAATCTAGTGGTTTGTGTGATTCTCAGTTGTTTATCCATGTCCAGTAGGTGATGTCTAGTGTTTTAAAATATGTTCATATTTTAAAAGTTTTGCAGTATACATTTTTTTAGCGTTAGAATATTTAAGAAAAATTGAATTAACAGAATTGTGTAAACCAACAGATTCTTTATACATAAATCAACTTGAATCAACCTAACACTATATACTATATTTATTTATTTAATTTTACTTGCAGGTAGATACGCATGTACAAAAGCAAGGGCAATACCTTACATTCAGTGGCAAGATATAGTTATTGAACCACTTCCCAATATCATAGTGGGTAAAAGTGAAAGACAGTTCCAGTGTATCGATCAGACCGTGGAACTGACATGCTGTGAAACAAAATATGAAGTTGAGTGGACCCCAAAACCTTCTGGTGATGAAGTGACACTTCCAGGTTGTACTTACAGACAATACATTCTTAGTTACCGAGTTCAATGTTCAGTTGCAGTGACATGTTTTGTTGAATTCACCATGTTTTATTTATTTATTTCAATGATTCTAATTACCTTTTTATGGAATCAGACAAGGGATGCATCACACTAAAGCATAAAATCAGGAGTGCAGATTGTAGTAGTGAAACCTTTACATGCCAACTCAAGATCTCAGAACTACAAGGCTTGTCTTATGGCCGGAGCACAGTCATTATCAATAAAGTCAATCAAGGTAAACCTTCCGTTTTTCATCCTTTGATGCAGCAGAATGTTCTTCTGTTTCAGCTGTCTGAAAGAAATAAATGTTTTTCTTGTTTTTTTGTTTGTTTGTTTGTTATTTATTCTAGTATTGCCCTGTAAAAACGAAACGCTTGGAGATGGAAAAGAGGGTGACCTTTTGACAGGACCCTGTGAAAAAGGCAAGGAAGGCACCATAACTTATAAGTGTACGTCAGGTCGATGGACAGAAACTGACAGGAATTGTATACTTCAAGTTATCAAAGACATTGAAAAGCAAGTTGAGGTAATATTCATGTTCTATGTATTGGTGAAAAAAAAAAGTAATTTTAAATATTTCTGATATTTACATTTCTTCTTTTCTGTGTTATTTAGGTCTTGGCTCCACAGGACATCCCAGTGGTTGTGGCTCAGCTCAGTACTGCTACAGTGCAGAATAATCAGGAGATAACACAGTCTTCTGTGACTGTCCAAACAATTGTTGAGATACTTGTAAAAATTGCTGGTACAGCACAAACCATTATCATCGATGCGCCTGTGATGAAGGTATGTACAGTATAAGACATCAGTCAATTGTGGCTAATTAAACTTTTTATCATGATAAAATATTTGTACATACAGTAATTTTCATTATCCCCTCTGATGAAAAATTGTTTGTACTAAACATGATTTTCTGTTTCATTTCCAGTCTTTCCTTCAAACTGTGGATATCCTTGTTTCGGACTTTGCTGTTAACTCATGGAACAATTTGAACAATAACAGCAGGACAGATAACACCAGCACTGCACTTCTGAGCGCTGTTGAGAGTATAAGTGACCGTCTCACAGATGGCAATTTTACAATTAATGAAAAATCTATTGAGTTGAATAGAACTGTAGCAGACAGATATAGTGGAATATCAAACCTGACAAACTCAACCACTGAGATCCTGATACCACAGATTTCTAAACCCACACCCATAACCATCATAGTCTTCACAACTCTTGACAATGTCCTACCTACTCGTAATATTAGTAATAAAAATGACAGTAATACAGATGTGCGCATCAATGGAGATGTGGTTGTTGTTAAGGTGAACCAAACAATTAACAACATTTCTTTTGCGTTTGACATTACTGATCAGTCTTTGGGAAATCCTCAGTGTGTCTTTTGGAACTTCAAACTTGACGCATGGGATTCCACTGGATGTGAAGTAAAACCCTATATCAGAAAAGGAAATGAAACTGGCAAGATTACATGTGAATGCAACCACACAACCTCTTTTTCAATCCTAATGTCACCGTTTTCCCTTGATAACAAAGCCTTAGCCTATATAACTTACATTGGTGTAGCTATTTCAATGGCCAGCTTGATTTTGTGCCTCATCATTGAGACTATTGTATGGAAGAACACGACAAGAAATGACACATCCTACATGCGGCACGTGTCCATAGTCAACATTGCCGTGTCCCTGCTGATCGCAAACATCTGTTTTATCATTGGAGCCGCAATTGCAGAACAAGAGCAGCCAACCTCAGTGGGTCGCTGCAGTCCAGCGGTTTTCTTCATGCACTTTTTTTACCTGGCTCTTTTCTTCTGGATGTTGATTTCAGCGCTTTTGCTCTTTTACCGTACAGTCATGGTCTTGTCCCAAATGTCAAGGGCCAAAATGATGGCTATTGCCTTCATAGTCGGTTACGGTGCACCTTTGCTCATAGCGGTCATTACTGTTGCGTCGACAGCTGGACCAAAAAATTATGTCACGAAACAAGATGCATGCTGGCTGAACTGGTTGGAATCTAAGGCCCTGCTGGCATTTGTGATTCCAGCTCTCACTATTGTAGCCATAAACCTTGTGGTTTTGATTGTGGTTCTGTACAAGATGTTGAGGAGAGGAGTTGGTGCCACAACTCAACCAGATGAGAAACATGCTCTGGTGGTCATTGCCCGATGTGTGGCCATATTGACTCCTATCTTTGGTCTAACATGGGGATTTGGAATTGGAACCATGGTGTCACGTGACTTAGGCATTCATGTGGTGTTTGCACTCCTTAATTCACTGCAGGTACCACTTTCTGTTTTTACTTTCTAGGTTATATTCAGCTTTTTTTAAATGCTAACTTTAAAGCATTAATTATAATGCAAATAATGCAACAATGATAATATTCTGTAATTACAGCAATCTATTTTAAAGCCTCACAAAGATGCAAAATAAGTTATTTCAAATGTTGTTATGAATATGAAATTGAACAGCATTACAAGTATTATTACTTTTAACATTTTCATCATATATTTGTAACACTTCTGCAGGGATTCTTTATTTTGGTGTTTGGAACGCTTTTAGACAGCAAGGTATGAACTGATTTTCATCATTTTGCAATTTGACATTGTGTCAGTCATTGTTAAAATGATCTTAGAGGCATTCAGTTCTACTCTAGTGCTTTAACTCATTTTCTCATATATGGTTGCAGATCCGTGAGGCACTGGCAGGAAGGCTGTCGCTAAGGAACCTTACCAGCTCTAACCGTACTAGGGTAAATGCCAACAAAATGCGTCTGATCCATGAGTTCTTCATGATAGATGTACTCAGTTTACAGCTGATGTCTTAAATCTCTACATTACAGAGTACTAGTGCAGGACCATCATCTTCAAGTGGACTGGGTTTCTTTCAAAGGATACGTAGGAGAAGTAAGTTTTTCTATTAAAATTGATACATTTTAATATATATATGACAAGAATACTTTAAGTAACATACAAATAATTTTTTGCAGATGTGTACAACGTATCTGAAGCCAGTGCTATCTCAGCAGCTTCTTCTGGCTCTGATACTTACGTGAATGCATAATCAGCTACTTCATTAAGTATTAGTCTACTGCTACTGATTTCTGGGAAGAAGTGTTTCTGTGCTCTAAGTATTAATAAAAATGGCTTACAATCTACAGATCTAATGTTTGATTAAGGATACATTTTATTATAATGCTGTGATTTGCATGATTGGATGCACTTTCATTTATAACAGAAAAATATCAATAATATAGATCTAGAGAAATAGCTTTATTTGTATTTTCTGGTGTATTTTGGTGTATTTGATGTATTAATGTATTCTTTGCCATTTTAAATAATCAGTTTTGTTTTCCAGTTGGTGTCATACTGTCTATATCATGCTGTTCTACACTGTCTGGATTTAAAAAAAAATAATAATAATATTAATAATAAAATTTATATTGAAATGCCTCTTTATTTTACATTTATTTTGTAGTTCCTAATAATGGCATTGTAGCTGTCTTGTATTTTATTCATTTTCATTGCATTTAGTAGTAATGATGAAATAGATAATAGATTTCCAAATAACTGATTTACTTTAAGCCATCTCAGTATGAAGGTTAAGCTACAGTTTCTTATTAATTTTCACAGTTCTTTGAGCTTGGTCAACCGCACCTGCACACATATTACATATTATAAGTATTAGTGAGGACTTTGCATCTCTTTCAGTTTCTGTAATGTATGTGTTTCCCTAAACCAAAATTCTCTCTAGTCTGTACCATACATAAACCTTAAAGGTGCCATCGAAAATTTTTTTACAAGATGTAATATAAGTCTAAGGTGTCCTCTGAATGTGTCTGTGAAGTTTCCGCTCAAAATACCCCATAGATTTTTTTTTATTAATTTTTTTAACTGCCTATTTTGGGGCATAATTAGAAATGCGCCGATTCAGGCTGCGGCCCCTTTAATTGCTCGAGCTCTCTGCCCCCTCCCGAGCTCTCGACTCTATCATTGCATAAACAAAGTTCACACAGCTAATATAACCCTTAAAATGGATCTTTACAAAGTGTTTGTCATGCAGCATGTCTAATCGTGTAAGTATGGTATTTATTTGGATGTTTACATTTGATTCTGAATTTGAGGCTGTGCTCCGTGGCTAACGGCTAATGCTACACTGTTGGAGAGATTTATAAAGAATGAAGTTGTGTTTATGAATTATACAGACTGCAAGTGTTTAAAAATGAAAATAGTGACGGCTCTCTTGTCTCCGTGAATACAGTAATAAACGATGGTAACTTTAACCACATTTAACAGTACATTAGCAACATGCTAACGAAACATTTAGAAAGACAATTTACAAATATCACTAAAAATATCATGATATCATGGATCATGTCAGTTATTATTGCTCCATCTGCCATTTTTCGCTATTGTCCTTGTTTGCTTACCTAGTCTGATGATTCAGCTGTGCACATCCAGACGGTAATACTGGCTGCCCTTGTGTAATGCCTTGAACATTAGCTGGCATATGAAAATATGGGGCGCGACACAATTGGTGTTATGTTGAGATTCGTCTGTTCTTCAGAGGTCTTTTAAACAAATGAGATTTATATAAGAAGGAGGAAACAATGGAGTTTGAGGCTCACTGTATGTCATTTCCATGTACTGAACTCTTGTTATTCAACTTTGCCGAGGTAAATTCAATTTTCAGTTCGATGGCACCTTTAATGTTTAACCACTAAAACAAGTTAGCCTAAAAGATTTGTCATTGAAAGGTTACATTTTTATAGAACATAATTTTTTACAGTTGTGCTAGACAGTTTATGAACCTTTAAAAAATATTAAAAAATATATATGTATATTTGCATGACCTTCTTTGGGATTAGATCTTTATAAACCAATAAACAGAATATTTTAATATATTTTGATAAAAAAAAAAAAAATGATCCAAGAGTTAATAAGTTTTCTGTATGTGAAGTCTTTGCCTTTAGTATTTGGTGTTATCAAGCTAACAGTTCATAAACGTCCCAAGAATGTGCATAGTCCACTGCACAACATCTCTGATGATATGCAAACAGATATCATCAATTAAATATGCACATGTACATTATTTAAAAAAAAAAAAAATCATAATACTGTTAAACAGAAATATCTCCTAATTTCTTCATGAACATGGCCACAAAAATGCTGCAGAGTTTTCTACAGTGGACATCATCAGTCAGTATGAAGTAAAATACCTGTGTCAACAAGCCTGGCCCCTGCCTCCAGCTTCAACTCGAGCTCTGATATACCCCCCAGTATATAAATATAGGATATGATTATATAGGAACAGCTGAGACTGAAGAGAGGTAAGCAGCTGCTTATATACTCTGGCTGTTGATTGGAAGATAGATAGGCTCGCTCCTTCCTAAATTATGTTTAGGAACTTCACTTTGTTTTGTGTTATATAGTTTGTGTCAAGTTTACAGATGCAGAAAAGTGCATAAATATTAAAAGTGTGTTATGTCATTGTTTCTTATTATCACACTACAATACAAGATTACTTGTCGAATAAATGAACTTGAAATCATTTTAGTTCACGTGTATAGACTGCAGAGTATCAGTTTCATGTTTTTTTATTTGTTTTGGTTTAAAGCGAGAGAAAGCATCTAGCTTTGGCATTTATTTCTGACTCTTCTGAAACTGGAGCAAAAGAGTGCTTCTATGTATGGAGCAGCACTGATAATGTACGTAATGACGTGCGTACATTAGAGACCGTACGTTTCATTTAGGTTTTGTTTTAAGCTGCAAATAAATGTAGTTTCATCGTTTCAGATTTCTGAGGCCAATTATATACAATGAAGTTGAAGAGACAACCTGTACTGATCTTACCATCCCTACAATGTTGAGGCGATATGCCTCATTAGGGCCCGAGCACAGATGGTGTGAGGACCCTATTGTAATTGCTCAGTCAATTCTTCTTCTTCTTCTAAATTAATCGCATTTTTGAGGGCCTAAGCATGCTCCAAACTCATGAAACTTTGCACATACGTCAAAAGTGAAAATTGGGTTTGGGTTTCAGAATTAGCTGTTGCAAAATGGCTCGTTAGCGCCACCTACAAAATTTCAATTAAGTGCTCTTCACGATACTTTTCCCGTACAGGTATGAAATTCAGTACACACATGTAACAGCCCGATACCTACAAAAACAGTCCCTGGGAGCAAAATTTGAAAACCCAACATGAAGTGAGATATTTAGAATTTTCTCAGCAAAATTTTTGCAGTTTTTGCCATTTCCAGACATTGTACTTTAACAAACTCCTCCTAGAACTTTAATCAGATCAACATCATAGTTGGTCATTCTAATCTAAAGGCCTTTGCGAACTTTAATTGCGAAGATCTAAAGTTTTCGCTGAAGGGCGTGTCTTTGGCGCCCTGACAAAATTTGATGTTTCACCATGAAACTGGAACTTGTTGTAACTTGGCAATACAATGTCTGATCTGCCCCAAACTTCACATGTTTTATTAGAGTCCTGACCTGAAGACATCTTCATAACAATATTCAGTTACAGTCATAGTGCCACATGTGGCAACTGGAAATGACATGTTTTACACTCTGATTAACTCCTCATAGAGATTTAACCAGATCAATATAATATTTGGTCAGTCTAATATTAAGGCCTTAGCGATGTTAAATTGCAAAGATCTTGAGTTTTCGCTGAAGGGCGTGTCTGTGGGGACCTGACAAATGATGTTTCGCCATTAAAGCGGAAGCTGTTGTAACTCATACCATGTCCGATCTGCTCCAAACCTCACGTGGGATAAGAGTCCTGTCCTAAAGGCATCTACAGTATATGCCAATATTCATTTATTCATAGCGCCACCTGCTGGCAGCAGGAAATGCCATGCTTTACACTCTAATTCACTCCCAGAAACACATTTCAATATGCCACGAATTACCAAACATGCTAGAAACACGTTAAATCATGCCATACTTGACTAAGTGCTAAAGTATGCGATTAACCTGAGTTGTTTTTTGTGCACGTGAATTAGGTTTTATGCATGTGAAATTGGCTACGCATGTGTGCATCGTGTCTTTTGCGTGAAATATTATTGAGACAAAATTTTTCCTGGTAATAGGCCCACTGTAAATGTTTTACTGTAAATATTACAATAAATCAAATGTGTAAAGCTTTAGATGCTTTATGAAATAAAGTCTTAATACCCATTGCAGTGGGGAAAAAAAAAAAAAACTTCCTCCCGATGTTTCACTTCATCAATTTTAAATGATTAATTTCTGTATTTTTTTGCTACTACATCACTTGAAAATAAAAAGCAAGTTTATTGTATTACTTATACTTATAGAACGTGTCTGGATAAGCTACATATTTGTATCTCTTAAGATATGGAGTGAAGCGATGTTGACTTTGTACTTGATAACAAGTGATACAGGTGAGTAAAAAAAGCCATTGTACCTTTTTATCTTAGTAGGTTTTTAGATGGTTAAAAGGCACAGTATGTGAAATTTTTGAATTAAAATATCTAAAAACCACAATGTTATATATTTGGTGACTTGTGTACTTGCATTATCCCAAATGTTTCCAATAGGGCAGCACGGTATATTCGCGATTTATCACAAATTTATCACAAATAACCAAAATAGAGCGCCACCCTAAACTCATTTCGGGAATGTTATTTGTAACATTCTTATGTTACATTCTTATGTGACCATAAAATGAACCAAATTGGAACGTCCAATAAAATCATATAAGGAACCTCGAACTGCAGCACTTTCATTGTCCCAAATGTTCTGTAAAGGTTCAGAATTTCCGTCACTTGCGCAAGGACATGAGAACGTCGCCTTCTACATGTGAGTTTTATAGAAAATAGTAATGTTTGAAGTCACCGTTATGGAGGTGAGCATTTGCTTTAGATGGGCTCTTGATTCTTGATATCTTAAAATTAAATTTGGCTGCTTTAATTGTGTTTCCAAAACCTGCTTGTTATAGCAAAAAAATGCAAGTGAAATCTGATCAGATGAATTTGGTTATTTAGTAATTGTGATTCACTGATCCTCCCAACTCTACTGCTCTGCTACCAACTGTGAGTGTGTTAACTGCATTAAATAGATTTTCTCTTTTTTTAGTTTTGTTATTTATTTATTTATTTATTTATATATTTATATATTTATATATATATATATATATATATATATATATATATATATATATATATATATATATATATATATATATATATATATATATATATATATATATATATATATATATATATATATATATATATATATATATCATTGTAGTGAGTTTTGAGCAGTGTCTTTTAGACTCACGCAGACATCATGAATCAGCGTATGAACCTCAACAGTGGTGACACTAAACAAAAATCTTTTTTGTGACTTTAGTAGCTTGTTTTGTGATGCTCAGAACTGATCTTTATCTGAAAATTGTGTCACCATTGTTGAGGATCATACGCAGAATCTTGATGTCTGTGTGAGTCTACATGATGCGGTCTAAATAATTTCTGCACAATGTTAAAAATTTTCAAAATGTGAAATAATGCTACTGAATGGTGATAAAATCATCATCAATGAGCAATCAAATCCATTTGATCAGATTTTTTCCTCACAATGTTTTGTATAACATATGTGCTTTAAAAACACAGTTACAACAACCAAAGAAATTTTGAAGTTAAAATGTCAAGGGTCAGGAGCCCAACTAAAGCAAGCGCTTACCTCCATAACGGTGACTTTTATCAATTTTGATAAAACATCAACACCTTATTAAGTTAAGATTTGTATGAAAGAAATAAAGTCAGAGTGATTTGTAATAAGTGAAGATGTTGAGATCTAGAGAGATCTGTTAGTTTTTAATGATCTGTTAGTGTTATCTGAGTTTGACATTACCATTGCATTGGACAGAGCCTGTGCTTCATTCAATGAAGAGCCAGAAACACTGATGTTATGCTGCATTTTGCTTTATATAAAGGCTGCAGTAACTGTGTTGCTGATACAGTAGTTACATTAGCTCATGCATGTGCTGTTGTCAGTTAATGACTTACTGCAAGAGATTTGCATTTTAAAGAAAAGATTTGATATAACAATCCAGTAATTACCTGTAAAGAGCTTTTTCTTTTTGTAAGACACTTAAGAAAAAATAGGGGTTTTTTTTTTTTGAAGAGCCACTTTTGTTAGTCAATTTAGCTCAAATTTTCAATTCAATTTTTTGACAAGGGCAGCAGGGACATTCTGAGAACATTTCCAAATAAAGCATGGTTCCCTAAACATTCAGAGAACGTCCTGAATGTAAACCTAAAGGTATGAGTATGAGTCACCATACTTGGCCACGTCACTTCACTTTCAAAAAAAAAAAGATCGCCTAGCACAAGCTTCTGCTTTCTGTATTCTTCAAAACGCTTATGCTGTATGTCCTAGGCCTTCCCTATTCAACTTACAGAACGAACACGGCGCCAGTTTTGTTTTTTCTGTAAGTAGAATAGGGAAGGCATAGGACATGCGGCATAAGCTTTTTGACCTTTTGACCTTCAACCGTTTAGAGGCCATTGAAGTCCACTATAAGGAGAATAATCCTGGAATGTTTTCATCAAAAACCTTAATTTCTTTTCGACTGAAGAAAGAATGACATGAACATCTTGGATGACATGGGGGTGAGTAAATTATCAGGAAAATTTTATTTAAAAGTGGACTAATCCTTTAACTGAAGAGTACAGACCTTCTGCTGGCATGATTATTAAAATCGCATTAATTTCCTATTACAACATGCTGCTGCTATGGAGAGGAGACAAACTAGTGGTGTTAGTAAAAAAAAACACTGTCCGATGATTCAAAATGTAAAAAAAATCACACCCACTGAATCTACTCAAATTGCAATGCGCTGCAACAAAGTGCAGTCATGCAGGATGGCATAGTGCTGTTCAAAATAACCCAGTCTCTCATTCTCTCAATCACAAGTTCATTCAACTGATACTGGACAAGTTGTTTTGTACAACATCATGCAGCAACAGACAAATGGCTCAGCTTGTTCATCGGTGGGGCATGGCTTTTTTTTTTACCTCAAGTAATTCCAACTTTTTTACTCAAGTAATTCCAACTTCGATGGGGATCCATTACAGTTTGCAGCTTCTATTCAAGCTTTTAAAGAAAGACCACAAATGCACAGAGTTGCTTATATTATCTAGAAAAGTACACTAGAGGACAACCAAGAGAACTGGTCAGAAGCTGCCAGCAAAACAAGGATTCAGGAAATCCAAGAATTTGTCGAAGGAACACTTTGGTGACCAGTTGAAAATGACTGCAGCCTACATGAAAAAGGCTTTGAATTGGCTTGCAATAAAACCTGATGTCATCAGTGGTTTGCAAGCATATGCTTTGTTTCTGAGAGGGAACTGCAATGTGATGGTAAAACTTTATGGATGAGATTAATGTTTCATCGAACCTTAAGAACATCATGGTGAGATACAAGATGGAATCGTTGTAGGGTCAAGTTTACAGACATGATGGACTTGATCAAGCATCAGGTTAAGATTTTCATGGATCCTCTCTTTGGAGATATTAAAGATACACAACCACCCATATCCCATTGAATCAAAGTCAATTCTGTACCTTACAGTAGTAGCGGGAAAAGTTCAGCTACAGTGGCTATAGTCAATACTGGTCCAGGTTTTCAGCCTAAAGTCCATCCATCACAGCATAGTTCTTCATCTTCATCTCAAAGAAAATCCTGTTTTGTAAAAATGCCCTCTGATTCAGAAAATGACTCACAGACAAAAGACTGAATTTTTGAAGACCAGTGCCAACAGATGCTGACAGGGGCAACACACTGATCTAACAAAAGCCAACAAACGTGTTGTTGGCGCATGTCTGTGCGGTGTGAATTGGGCTTTTATTATGTCTGGTAAATGAAAACAAAAATGTGAGACTTTCCTTCATGCTTGAAAATTTTAGAGTTGCTCCTTTAAAACAGAAAACCATACCAATACGTGAACTGGAAGCTGCTGTTTTAGCAGTCAGAATTGACAAGATGCTCAAGAAGAAACTTCAACTGTATTTGGACAAATCACTGTTTTGGACAGACAGCCAAACTTTATTGAAATACATTGCCAATGATACCAAGAGGTTTCACACATTTGTGGCAAACAGAGTGTCAGTCATCAGGGATGCAACAGAAGTTGTACAATGGAGACCTATTGGAACAAAATTAAATCCTGCTGATGATGCCTTTAGAGGTATGCCCATTGAAAACATCCCAACAGATGGATACAATTATTGGAATCTCTCAACATGAAGTATTCAAACAGGAAAGTAGAGCCAGCTGACAAGATCAATATGAAACATGTTTGATATTTATGATTTGGGATTGTGGAGGCTCTGATGCATTCGGGGCAGTAAAATAGTCATAATGACACCACACAATTGAGGATTTTTTGGACAAGAAGTTGATTGTAGCAAGCCTCAAATCGGGCCACACATCCCAGATCGTTGGGTGGGGCAAATCAGGCTCAAAAGTGGCCTTAAAATCTTCGAGTGGGTGGAAGACTTAGTAGAGCAGCAATGCACAAGGAGACCAAATGTCCTGTTATCCTGCCATGGCAACATTATATTTCCACACTTATTATGCAACATGTTCATTAACAACTAGGTCATACGGCGAGAAATTAAACCACGTTCTCAACATAATTGGATTTTTAATGCAAACTCTGCTTGTAGAAAGGTAATCTCTCAATGTGTTGCCAATGTTTTAAGGCAAAATCTGAGAACAAAAATGGCTTACCAAAGCAAAGAATCGTGCCAGATTTGCCTCCTTTTACCAATACTGGTCTGGACTACTTTGTATATTTTCACATCACTGCGACATTTCATATCAATAGGTCCAGAGTTATGTAGCCTATCTCTGGATACAAATTCCTGCATAAATTGCATTCACCATTTCATGTGTCGCTGTGGGCAGTATTGCATTTAAGTTATGATAAAGGCACAACTTTTATTGGAGCAGAGAGAGAGCTTAAGAATGCTTTGAAGAGATTGGATCATGATAAAATTCAGCGTACTTTCCTATCAGATGGAATTAAAATGGTCCTTTAATCCCCCTTCTGGATCACATGAAGTTGGGTGGGAAAGGCTCATTCATCTTGTAAAGAAAGTGATGTACTCCACTCTTTGACAACAATGCTTGGATGATGAGAGTTTTCATACTATTCTTTGTGAAGCTGAAGCTATTCTTAATGACCACCCTATCACAAAGCTATCTGATGATTCAGACGACTTGGAAGATCTCACACCCTTTCTGTCACGTAAATAATGACGGATGCAATAGCAAGTTAATCTCTTTATTTAAGAGCTTCACACACAGATGGTCAGTCACAGATAACACAACGAACACAGCAGGAGAGTGGTGACGCAGGGACCTCGATGGGCGATGAGAGTCCAGATGAATGGTGACTGGTGAAGTGCGTCCGTGAAACAGTGCCGTGTAATCCGTGGGTGAAATCCAGAGAACAATCCAAACAAGGAACCAGGAAACAACGACGAGAATCCAGTCCAAGGAACAAACAACACGAGCAACACGAGACAACAACACCAGGACTCCAAACAACGATCTGACAAACATGAGACGAAAGACAAGGCGTTATAAAGGCAGGTGTAATTGCAAACAGCTGCCGCTGATCAGATAATCAGCGGCGACGCCCACACAAACAATCAGGTGACACACTACAGAACACACAGACACCAGAATGAGACAGCGGATTCATGAACCGTGACACTTTCATAGCAGTTAAGATCAAAACCACTTTTTCAACCAGGACTTTTTCAAAAAAGCGATTTGTATATTAGACAGAGAAGTCCAATATCTGTCTGATCTCTTTTGGAAAAGGTGGATAAGGGAGTATCTTTCGTTGTTCCAGGAATTACAAAAACTGTCACATAGAAAATTTGCCGTTGTTGATATAGTGGTCATCATAGATCCTGCTGATCCACATAGTTCCTGGTCATTAGCTAAATCACTCATGATCACTAACATATCTGGACAAAAGGGGATTTGTTCAGTCAGTGTGGTTGAAGATTACTGGATAGACATGTTTCCAAAATATGCCTGTTGTTTGAAGATACAAAGGACTGGCTTCTACTGGCTTTTGGCTTCTTTGAATAATTAATAATTTAAGATAATTGTAGTTACACACCAACAAGTATGGGGCCGGTGTGTAGGAGCCAGTGTTAATGTAAATGTATTAAGGACTGTCACCAGGTGGGGGCAGTATGTGCACAGAGGCATTTTAAACAGGTGTTTCTTACACGTAGAGTTAGAAGGCTTGGTGGAGGGAACGCACACAGTTTTTAGCCACATACACACTCAAAGCCACAAGTTTGATGTCCACCATCACCATCAAAGTATATAAACAAGTGTTTTGCATTATGTTCAATAAAAGAATTAAAGAGTTTGAGATCAACTACAAGACTAGACATTGGTGTGCGTAAAGCATGCGTATAGGAGCTGCTGTAACAATCATGAAACATTATGCATGCTGACTGAGCTGTCTGATTTTAAGGCCCTGTTGCCCAGCTAACAGGGAACGTTTCCATAACTTTCACTAACGTTATGTTAAAGTTTTGTAAATGTTAGAAATAAACATTTCTAAAATAATGTTTCAAGAACATTCTTATAATGTTTTCATAGTTAAAATACATTCTCATAACGTTGAGAGGAAACATTCTTAGAACAACATTGTTGGAACGTTCTTACCATGTTATTTGTACTCGACTGATGTTCTCGTAATGTTGACCAAAAACGTTCTCATAACAACGTTCTTGAAACGTCGTTATCACGTTATTTGTACTTGACTGATGTTCTCATAATGTTGAGCGAAAACGTTCTTAGGATAACATTCTGAGAACATGCTTTTAATGTTATTATTAGTTGCTAAATGTTTTCATAATGTTATCATAATACGTTCTGAGTACAATGTTTATAAAAAGTGTCCTTACATTGTAATCTGTACATAATGAATGTTCATAATGAACAATGTACATAATGAACATTATATAGAGAAAACGTTGTGAGAACAACATTGCTGTAGCCGTAATGTCTTTATGATGTTATTAATATTTGCTAAATGTTTTTGAAGTTCAATGTTTTGAACGTTCTTATGTGACCATAAAATGACCCAAATTGGAACGTCCCCCTAAAGTCATATAAGGAACCTTGAACTGCAGCACTTTCATTACCAAAAGAGGACGTTTATGTCACAAATGTTCTGTAAAATGTCAGCATTTTTGTCACTTTTAGAGAACATTTAGGCAAAGTTGAACAAGGTCACGAGAACATCACCTTCTGCGTGTGTGTTTTATAGAAAATAATAAAGTTTGAAGTCACCGTTATAGAGGTGAGCGTTTGCTTTAGATCGGCTCTTGATTCTTGACACATAACATAAGATTTTCTCTGGCTGCTTTTACTGTGTTATCAAGACATGATAGTGATAGCAATAATTGCAAGAAAACTTCTGGTCTGATGAATTGAGTTGTTTAGTGCTGATGATTTAGTCATCATCACTAAAGCCTCAAGCTGTGAATGTATTAACTGTTAGTTTTATTAATGCTTTATTATATTTAATTCTTCATACAGACAAGAGTTTTGAGGAGTGCTTTTTATTCAAACTTCAACACAGACATCATGAATCAGCGTATGATCCTCAACGATGGTAACACTAAACAAAATCTTTTTTGTGACTTTAGTAGCTGTTTTGTGATGTTCAGAGTTAATTTTGTCACCATTGTTGAGGATCATATACAGAATCTTGATGTATGTGTGAATCTGTATGATACTGCTTGAATAATTTCTGCCCAATAATGAAAGCTTTCAAAATATCAAAGCATGGCAGGATTTTATAAACCATCATTGGACTATAATTACATGAAAGAAAATACAATATTCAGAGACCAGAGAATAAGGCCAATGTATGATGAGAAAAATAACAATGAACAATCAAATGCATATGATCAGATTTTTTTCACAAAATCTTTTTTACAATGCATTTTTTTCTTTTTTTTGCAACACAATTGCAACAATTGGAGAAAAATAATCAAAATGTAAATGGTCATCAGGAGCTCAACTAAAACAAGCGCTTACCTCCATAACGGTGACATTTATAAATTTGATAAAACATCAACACCTCATAAAGAAGATTTGTATGAAAGAAACAAAGTCAGAGTGGTTTGTAATAAGTGAAGATGCAGAGATCTGTTAGGGTTTAATGTTGTTTCTGTTATCTGAGTTTTGTGTGTCACCATTGTGCTGGAGAGTAGAGCCTGAGCTTCAGTCAGTGATGATCCAGAAACACTGATGATCTACTGCATGTTGCTTTATTTAAAGACAGTAACTGTGTAGTTGCTGATGCAGTGATACAGCAGTTACATTAGCTCATGCATGTGCTGTTGTTTTTTTGTAAGACTTTTAAGAAAAATAAGTTTATGTTTGAGCAGATACTCTTATTAATCAACATTTTTGACGAGGGCAGCAGGGATGTTCCCTAAAAAAAAATAAAAAATAAAATATGGTTTCCTAAATGTTATGTGAATGTCCGCCAAATAACGTCCCCCAAACCTTAAAAGAGCTCCACATCGTGACCGTCTCTGAACGTTCTGGGAACATTATTAGACAACGTCCTTAACACCAGTGGGGATGTTTTGAGAATGTTCTGGGAACGTAAAATTTCTAGCGGGGCAGGGTGTTGTGAACGTTCAGAAAATAACGTTTTCATAACATTTCCAAAATGATAGAATGGAATGTTCCTCTATCGTTCACATAAACCAAGAAAAAACGTTCTTAAAAACAGTTAATTTGAACGTTCCAAAAATATTACAAAATAACGTTTTTATAACATTTCCAAAATGATAGAATGGAATGTTCCTCTAACGTTAACATAAACCAAGAAAAAACATTCTTGATACATTAAAAAAACTGGACGTTTTGAACGTTTAGAAAACATTCCAAAATAATGTTTTCATAACTTAAAGAGAATGTTAACAAAACGTTCTGACAACTCCTTTTGATCTTCTTCTTTTGTCAAAACTTTATCAATCAACT
The DNA here is from genome assembly GCF_024489055.1 of Chanodichthys erythropterus. Lineage (NCBI taxonomy): Eukaryota > Metazoa > Chordata > Actinopteri > Cypriniformes > Xenocyprididae > Chanodichthys > Chanodichthys erythropterus. The sequence goes on along the minus strand of NC_090224.1, from coordinate 12,532,461 downwards.
TAAAAAAAGTACTCATCTGACTTCTCTTGCGGGTATGATATCGATCTCGAACCTCCACCACACTTGCCCCATTTTTTCCTTCTCTGTGTCATAAATGAATTGGATGTTGGCTTCCTGAATCCATAGATGTTCCTTGTACTGCTGCATAGTTATGGTGGGTAAACGGTAAAAGTGACTGAAACATATGAATAAATTAACTTTTTTGTCTTAAAATGTCAATGAGAATAGAAGTTTTTGATACCAGTCTGAACGACCCCAATAATGAAAGGTACCAACGCTATGCTCAACAAATTCAGTCAGGGGTATTTCATATATTGTGTTTAAAATATATTGATTGTTTATGCTTAATTACAATTTGAGTAAAATTTAATATAAAAACATTCCAAAAATACTGTGAAGAATTCCAGTTCAGTTTGAACTCTTGGCATCTAGATGGCATGATGATTAATGCAAGGTTTATAATAGAGTAATGTAGAGTACTTTTGAGTACTTTTTAGGCAAATTTGTTTATTCATTTAACATTTCTTCCATTTCATGTTACTACAAATGTAAATCATGGTTTAATTAGTGAGAGTATTGAAAAAGAGATTTTTTATCTGATTATATATCACTAATTGTCATGCTTAATCACATTAGGTACATAATTAACTGTCCATATGACATAAAGATATCTGTTTAATGACAGGAGAGCAGCCCAAAGAATGGTCGTTTTCTGTATGCTCAGGTTTAGTCTATTTGTCTCTGGTTCTTGCCACAGAGTAATTTCATCTTAAAGACACATACTCTTATTTATTTATTTATTTATTTTTTATTAGAGGTACAGTAGGCTAATAGGTACACTTCCTAATGTACAGTGGTTACTCTTACTTTGTAAAGATTGAAGACAAATAAAAAAACTGTGTCTACCTTCAAAAAAGGTTCAGTAAAAATCACTGGCTTCAGGTAAGGTCTAAAATCTATACTTTCACTCAAAAGGTCCATTTTGGTTTTTACTGCTTGTTGTAATATACTGTAATATACAGTGTCATCTCATTGTTGTGGATTGTGTGTTGCTCCAAAGGCCTGGTAGCATTATAGCAGACTATGAAATTAAGACATCAACCAACAGCCCCAACAACCCTGAATTTGTAGAAGCAAACAGTCAGGTTGCCAACACTCTCAAATCCTTGGGATTTAATGTAGCTGAGAATTGCTCCGGTTTATGAATAATGATCAACTATGTATTTTATATTGTTTGTGTTCATTCATAAATAAAGTTTTCTTCTTCCATGAAGCACAAAATACTAAATAATTGGCCACTTTTTTCCATACAGTGAAAGTGACAGGGATCTAGGCTCAGTCTACAAAATGACAAGAGAAAAAACACACTAAAGTGTCATAGACTCTTCACTCCTGTCAGTCACATTGTGGTGGCAGAAAGTAATATATCTACTTATATTTGGCCTTTCTTTTTTTTTTTTCTTTTTTGTTACATTTTCAGCATCAGCCAGTATAATTAACATTACTTCATCTTTATTTGATAAAATGCTATTTCTAGTGTGTACAGACTGAACAGCTTACTCAGTGTTGTGTTCATAAGTTTTTTTATTATTATTATTCAAATGTTGTTGGTGGTGGGGTTTTTTTTGGTGTGTTTTTTTGTAATTATTTATTTTAAATACTTTATATCAGAATCAAGAAATTGCCATCTAATCTTTGTTCACAAGGGTAAACATTTGCAGGGCATTTGATTCCATTTTTCATTGGCTGTACATCTCCTAGCAACAAGGCACATGTTTCTGAGTTAATTTGTTGTGTTCTTAATGACTCTAAAATCTAGTGTGTAATCCCTTGTGAAAAATAAATATACTTAAAGGTACAATTTGTGATATTTTTTCCGCTAGAGGTCGCTAGAAGCCTATTCAAAACAAAGGCGTAGTTTGATAACGCCAAGTTTTAGAGCGGAAACTTGGGACATGTGGTCTCCATCAGGGGCGGCGCCAGCCGATTTTTCCGGGGCTTCAGCCCCGAATGTTTTGAGTCAAGCCCCGAATGTAATGACTGTCACTGAGCAAATATGAAACTGGACAATAGCCTATGTAAACCCCCGAAATCATAAGTTGCTTTATTTCATTGGCTTTGGCTTTGCATATACTGCATACAGCCTGTAAAAATAGACCTTAAAAATAATCTAGCCTATAGAATACATTTCTTTGCTGACCATACCTGCAGCGCTTTCTCTCTCTCCTCTCAGACAGCGAGTTCACGCACACCGCAGTTGTACAGAGCCAAGCCTCCTGTCACTCACTCAGAGCAGCGGCAGGCTTCGAGACTCTCGCTCGGTCCGGTGGAAGGGTTTTTGTTATATAACAACCGATATGACAACTTTAGCACATTTATCAGCTATACATTCATTCAGTGTTTCCCATTAATGACCCTGTACTGCATACTGCGTTTGCCAATGAGCTAAAATCGAAACTGTGATATGGCTTTGTGCCTTTATAAAACAGCAAAAGATAGCGATTAAGTATATATACAGTCTGTCTGTGCTGCGTGTTTTAAAGAGAAGTGAGCACATTTGCGCACGCGATCAGCTGGTGATCTGGTGATCAAAATAAAAGCTCAAGGATTTATCTTTTAAAAAGAAATGAGTACAAAAGTATTTTTAAAAAAAGATGTTTGAACCTTTTTTAATGTCCAGGTACAAGTTAATGCTGTTTCTTTGTTGAATTTGCACACTGTTCATGGGTTGAAGCTCTTAATTTTGAGTTTCCAGAGTGCACCAGATTGATGCATTTAACCTTAAAATGTCCAAAACTTTTTCCGGGACCCCCCTAGAGGAGATACATCCAACAAGCTGTTAATAGAAAATTAAATTGTCTTTGGACAAATATAGATTTGGGCTAAGCCCCGAATGTTTACAATGTCTGGCTCCGCCCCTGGTCTCCATATCAACGGACGGTGCAAAAGAATAGGGCTTGGAGTCTGGAAGAACTCATGTTCGTGGATGCGATTATTAACGTTACTGTAGTATGAAGCAGAGCAGGAGCGAGTGTTGCGGGAGCTGAACGAGGAGCTGGAGCGATTGATCAACACACGCCTCACGAGCAGCGGGACTTTTATTATGACACAGTCGCCGGCGCCGCTTCCGCTTTTCCGGTCATGAGTTCACAGGAGCTGTCCTTGTCGACAGAACAAGCGGCAGATGGTAAACAGTAATTATGTTCCATAAATAAGTAACACAATCCATCATAAAACGTGCAAGAAGTAAATAAGGAACTGCTTGAAGCAACTAGTGGTTTGCTGGACGCTAGACACTACTTCCGCATTTGTCCACGGCACTGTTGTCATTTGGTTTCTACGTCAGTAAAGGCGGTAACAAAGGTAACTGACGTCATTGACAGGCGACCGCACTGCCCCGTGTCACTGTTTAGAATGGGAATTTTCTCATGATTTACAGGTAGTTGAAAACATTAGAGATATTGTTTGTAATCAGCTGGACAAAATATATAACACTAGGCTAGTGGTTTTTGGATATTTTACTGCAAAAATTTTACATATTGTACCTTTAATAGTAACAATAAAAAATATTTTAGGCTTAATAATAAGAAATGTGCATTGTGCAATAAACAAATACTCCAAATAAAGTTTAATTATAATTTTTATTACCAAGTCTAAAGCAATATGTCAGTAAATATGTTATTTAAACTATATTTAGTAAGAAATAAATGTATTTTAAATATAATACTTTTTTAGGGATTCTTGGTTTATCGATGCCCAGTTTGTGATGTCTACAGTTTTAAAATATGTTTTACATTTTAAAAGTTGTGTAGTATACATTGTTTTTAACTTTAGAATATTTAAAGGGTTAGTTCACACAAAAATGAAATTTCTGTCATTACTTACTCACCCTCATGTCATCCCAAACCTGTAAGACCTTCGTTCATCTTCAGAACACAAATTAAAATATTTTGATGAAATCTGAGAGGTTTTTTTATCCTCCTTAGAGAACAATGAAATTACCACTTTCAAGGTTCAGAAAAGTAGTAAAAACATCATTAAAATAGTCAACGTGACTACAGTGGTTCAACCTTAATGTTATGAAGCAACTAGAATACTTTTGTGCACAAAAACAAAACAAAAATAAGGACTTTATTCAAAAGATGAACAAAGGTCTGGGTGTGGAATGACACGAAAAAAGAAATTTACTAACCCTGACTAAACTAACCCTGTCAGAAAAATTACTGAATTAACAGAATTGTGTAAACCAATAGATATTTTATACATAAATCAACTTTAATCAACCTATCAATATATATATATATACATATAATATATATATACATATAATTTATTTATTTATTTATTTTACTTGCAGGTAGATATGCATGTAAAAAAGCAAGGACTTTACCTTACATTCAGTGGCAAGATATAGTTATTGAACCATTTCCCAATATCATAGTAGGTAAAAGTGAAAGACAGTTCCAGTGTATCGATCAGACCGTGGAACTGACATGCTGTGAAACAAAATATGAAGTTGAGTGGACCCCAAAACCTTCTGGTGATGAAGTGACACTTCCAGATTGTAACTTACAGACAGACAATATATTATTAGTGACAAGTTTTGTTGAATTCACCATGTTTTATTTATTTATTTCAATGATTCTAATTACCTTTTTATGGAATCAGACAAGGGATGCATCACCCTAAAGCATAAAATCAGGAGTGCAGATTGTAGTAGTGAAACCTTTACATGCCAACTCAAGATCTCAGAACTACAAGGCTTGTCTTATGGCCGGAGCACAGTCATTATCAATAAAGTCAATCAAGGTAAACCTTCCGTTTTTCATCCTTTGATGCAGCAGAATGTTCTTCTGTTTCAGCTGTCTGAAAGAAATAAATGTTTTCTTGTTTTTTTGTTTGTTTGTTTGTTATTTATTCTAGTATTGCCCTGTAAAAACGAAACGCTTGGAGATGGAAAAGAGGGTGACCTTTTGACAGGACCCTGTGAAAAAGGCAAGGAAGGCACCATAACTTATAAGTGTACGTCAGGTCGATGGACAGAAACTGACAGGAATTGTATACTTCAAGTTATCAAAGACATTGAAAAGCAAGTTGAGGTAATATTCATGTTCTATGTATTGGTGAAAAAAAAAAGTAATTTTAAATATTTCTGATATTTACATTTCTTCTTTTCTGTGTTATTTAGGTCTTGGCTCCACAGGACATCCCAGTGGTTGTGGCTCAGCTCAGTACTGCTACAGTGCAGAATAATCAGGAGATAACACAGTCTTCTGTGACTGTCCAAACAATTGTTGAGATACTTGTAAAAATTGCTGGTACAGCACAAACCATTATCATCGATGCGCCTGTGATGAAGGTATGTACAGTATAAGACATCAGTCAATTGTGGCTAATTAAACTTTTTATCATGATGAAATATTTGTACATACAGTAATTTTCATTATCCCCTCTGATGAAAATTTTTTGTACTAAACATGATTTTCTGTTTCATTTCCAGTCTTTCCTTCAAACTGTGGATATCCTTGTTTCGGACTTTGCTGTTAACTCATGGAACAATTTGAACAATAACAGCAGGACAGATAACACCAGCACTGCACTTCTGAGCGCTGTTGAGAGTATAAGTGACCGTCTCACAGATGGCAATTTTACAATTAATGAAAAATCTATTGAGTTGAATAGAACTGTAGCAGACAGATATAGTGGAATATCAAACCTGACAAACTCAACCTTTTTCTCAACTACATCTTCAAACTGCTCCAATGGCTCAGATTCTTTTATGAATGCATAATTAACTATAGTTTTAATTAATCATGAAACAGCTTTTCCAAAAGCATTTTCTACAATGCAAGTATATGTAAACTGCATTGAAGAAATGTATAGATTTGATATTTAATTAAGGAAACATTTTTATAATAATAATGGTGTAATCGGATGGGTCTAGCCTCTAGAGATTTGCTATCCACTTGGTGTCATTACATTTATTATGGTGTTCTATTCTGTCTATTAATAATTGATTATTTAATAATTGAGTATTGATTAATTCCCTTGTAAGAATTCATTTAGTTAATTTATCTATATCAGCACTGAGTAAACAGTGATGTCATCATCCAGCTCAGTTCAGTTCGCATACAATGGTGATCAAAAACATTGTTGAATATCAAATGTCAAGTGTCCCCAACTAAGCAAGCCAAAGGCAACGGTGGCAAGGAACCCAAACTCCAACAGGTGACATCAGGTGGCAAAATTTATTTTATTTTGCTTCCTCTTAGTATAAGTCACTGTGTCTTCTTATTCATATTCAGAATTATTTGAGCTTAACATTTGGGCCTGCACCACCTCCTTCCACTGCTAAAGACCAACTCATTAGCATGGGAACAGTTTCACAATGCATGGAAGTACAGACAAATATATTAAGACTATAGTGGACTACAATTCATCATCTGTGCCCAATTTATGTTGTAGAACAAAATGTGAAAGTCCCTCATAGCAATGTATTCTATACAGCCTGAAGCAGTAGTAGACAGGCTTTGTGTAGACAGGGTGTAATCATTTTAGCAGCTCAAACTATAACAATAGATACTCTTCTGCTAAGAAAAAAAAAAGTTAAAAAAAATACACTGGTAAAGCACCTGCGAAAATTCAGTACAGACTTTTTTTAGAGTGAAGAATGCAATAAAAATAAAATCTAAATTTAGAATACAGAACTATGAATATTTCTGTTAAGTGCTTATATAATTATTTTAATTGAAGAATTTAAATTTACTATTGGTTAATTACTTCCTTGACAGTCTCTGTTGTAACAAACACCAATCCACAGCAGATTTTAATTTGAATATGACCACACAGTGTGAATTTTGCATATGTCTACTTCATGTATGTGTTTACACGTTTAGAAGATAATCATTGCTTGCTTAGCCTCTGGTTTGACGTCAATGTAGGTTTCAGCATGTGGTCAAAATACGCTGGTAAGGATGTAAATTGTGGTGCTTCAGGTTCGTTTATTGTGTCTGTGATAAACCTAATGAAACTTTTTCCAAAGGAACTTCTTTTCAAAACACTCCCCCTCATAATCTGAGTGCTAAAGTTGACTTATGTGCAAGCTATTGCTATTGTAAAAGCTGAGAATAAAAACAGAAAAGAGAGTAAATGAAATGTTCATAGGAAAGCAGATATTGTCATTTATCTTTGTCACCTCAGAGTGTTGCAGCTTTTAATAGAATGCTACATTGTCTTTCAATATTATAAATAGAGCAGGAATAGAACATATAAATAATAATAATAATAATAATAGAAAATGTATGAATGATTTTGCCTGCTTTCCTCAGTGGAATTATTAACCTTCATGGGCATGTTTCCTCATTTTGAATGAGCATGCAAAACAGATCCATTTCCATGGATGCTTATTTAACAAACAAATACTTATAAAGAAAACAAGACACTAATTTGCAAGTGTGTTCCCTAACAATTAATCTTTTTAAAACCCTGAATATTATTTAACTAAATTTATGTAATTATGTTGAAATTCTGATGAAAACATATATACAAATTAATAGTGGTACTTTTAATATTATGCTTTTAATTAACTTATAATCATTATACACTTTTAATCTGTCTTTTAATAACATTACGCAACTGTCAATATTCATGTTTTTCACAAAAGCCAAATGATGAGGCTCAGTGATTTCACCTCATGCTGAATAAACATGGTCAGTGTGTGCTACCACATATTACCATAGTCATGTGTGGGTTAGATGAGCCAGATGGGGTAGTGGTCAGAATAACGGGGAAACATAACCACATCACCAGGGGTTTCAAACAACAAATGAAAGAAAATATACAATGTATTTTATATTACTGTTAACATATGAGAATATACTATTTCACCTTGAACTGAGTGCATATATAATCAGTGTTTTACTTCTCCAGTGTGCAGAAATGGGCACTTTTTTAGTATATTTTAAATAACCAAAAAGTTCATTTGAATTGTGTCTATATGTAGGACACAATTTGAAAGCTTGAATTGGAACAATCACACAAATATCTGCCACCTGGTATTTGACATTCAGAAACCTCTTTCCAGAAGTCTTATTTCTGAAAGTACTGCAGGTTTAAACATGAAAATGATTTATCTAAATCAGCCACAAATGACAATCTAACCAAACATAATTGGACAAGGCAGGCATGCAGCTCTGAGCTACATTTGCTAGCCAAATCTCAATGGAAAGTCTGAAGCTGACTATTGTGTGCTAACTTATCCAGGTGGCCTATGGACTTGGAGAATGTAAAATGCAAATGTGAAAGAGAGCTTTGTAAATTTGCTTTCGCCACCCCCACTGCATTCGTCAACTCGTCCCAAATTTTCATTCAACACCCCCTCTCACTCAAGAAACTGGGTCTTCACAGGGAACATGTTGTTATGACAGATAGCATTGCTTAAAACTTGCTGATCCTCTCTTTTAAAATGCAGATTGTAAGGTCAGTATTTTATTTTTATTTTTTTTTGTTCATATGTCCATATATTCTTTTGTCTATTATTAAAGTATAGCAGTAAAAAAAAAGGGTTTTATTATTATTAAGGGTATGCTGTTAAAAAAAAAGTCTCATATTACTCTCATCTTGCAATATATATATAATTTCGGTGTTCATAGAATAGTCTGTTTACCAAATCATTTTAATCGTTACACTGTAAAAAAAGATTTGTTGGTTTAACTTGGAAAAGTTACCTGGTTGCCTTAAAATTTTGAGCTCACTGAAATTAAAAATTTTAGTTTAAACCAAGGTGATTGGTTTAATCAACAGAAACTCAATATATTTTGTTATCTGAACACATTAATTTGACAAAAGAAAAATGTTGTGATTACACAGTGCAATGTGTTCTTTTTTAATCTTTAAACAAATGTATAATTTTTGTTGGCACTATAGATCTTTTTTCAGTTTCACTGACAATAATTGAAAGAAAATGTCGCTTGTGAATGTATGTAGGTGGTGTTTTGAACGGCAGTAGCTTTTGACGAAGTTGTGTTTTATGGTTTGGTGCAGTTTATTAAGTGAGAGATGATGTGACCCCAGGGGACAGTGTATAGTAATATACTTTATAGTTAGAATTTGAATAATAGATATTTGTCTAAACAATTTCACTAAGGTGCAAAGAAAGGTTTCACTTTTAAGTTTATTTTAGAGCATACGTTTTGACTGTCTTCAATGTAATCTCCCTAATAGGATCAAGACACTGTCTGGTGCAGGAATGCTCCTTTTTGCTGCACTATTCATTTTTAGCCAGGTAAATTCATAAAGACAATATACAAGATAATAGATTTTATCCTAAGTAAAACAAATAATAATCACCTGACTGCCACATATTGTATAACCACCCTCAAAATTAATATTTCCACTGATCTGACAGATGATCATGGCATTGAATTAAGTTTTAAAAACCATAGTCATCATCTACAAGCTGCTAATTCATTATTGTCTATGCTGTACAATATTTTTTTAACACATAAGAATCCCATTCTTGTTGTTACGCATCATGATCATTTGTTTACTAAAAAAGCAGAAGCAGAACAAAAGTACTGACTATCTTTTTTTGTTACCCAGCAGACTTCACATGTGGGTAAGTTGTCATTTAACCAGAGTCCTTTTCACACACACACACACACACACACACACAATTAAAATCCAGAAAATATATTTAGAGTTACATCACACATAAATAAAGCATGCAGTATATAAAGCCTATAAGTTTACATTTTATGTTTTCAGGGTCCACAGATGTGACCCATTGGGCAGAGGTCATGATTGAGGGGAATAAAACCTTAAATGTTGCAGTCCATCTGCCTGGACTTATAGGAACCGTTCTAGATACAGGAGGGGTAACTATAACTATCACAAATGCTGAAATTGCAGCAGGTAAGTTTAATAAAGTCTATTTTGAAATGTTCATTATCATTAAACCAGGTTACATTTCAAAACAGAATAAATATGCTGTAAAGTCATTATGATATTGTGTTTTTGTAGAGTGTGAGATAATTGGCCAAAATACAACATGCTGGTGTGGACAAGACTATGTTTGGAGCAATTTTGTGTGCGACTCTGTAAATATATGCTGCAACGTGGATAAATGTGTGGCAAATATATCATACTTCACGCCTCTGTGTCTGCCCAAAGTGAACGGTAAGTTCTCAAAAATAGCACAAATTTAAGTTAAAGTCTGTTTAATATTTGTACAATTGCACCTCCGGACAATATTTATGATTGTTTCACTGCTGTGATCCTTATAGTTTCACTCATTGGCACGCTCACTGGTAGCTCTCCAGCAGTCGATGCAATGGTATGTGTGCATTTCCACATTTGAGAAATGATAACTCTTTCTGTAAGCAGCTGCAGAAATTAATAGTATAAGGGATAATGTACAGTCAGCTGGTCCTTATAGGGCCCCACAGGGTGACTGGGACACCAACACATAGGGATTTTTTTTTGCACTAATGACCGATCCACTGACTGTACATTATCCCGCTTACTCACCAAATAAATAAACGTGAACATGAATGTTCACATGAACATGAATTCTCCTAAATGTTGTTTTGAGATTAAATTTTGTTTAATTAGTTTTCAGGCTATAATTCTACCTGTATATATATAAAATAGTCCACTACAACGTACAAAAAAATCAGCCTCGCAACAAAATAACCATTACGTCAGTATTATTAGTGATAGGCACTTTCGAAACACTAACTAATTTCTTTGGTTCGGAGCTTGTGTTGAAGTCACGTGATTTTAACAAATGATTCATATGTCATGATTTTAACAAATGATTCATTTGTGGTGTTGGCTCACGTCGGCAGCGTCTGTGTCCAAAGTTGGCCTGACACACCAAACTGACGCTAAACAGTCGACAACCAAGTAGCACGTCCGTTCTGCACCTGCGTGAAATGAAATGCATTTCCAAACCAGCAGGTGGCAGTAGCTGAACAGCCAATCAGGGGTGCCTTTCCCAAAAGCATCGTTAGCAAACTATGGTCGCAAGTTCCATTGAATTCTATTGGTAACGACGGAACTTGCGATGATGGTTGGCTTTGGGAAACGCACCCCAGAATAATCAAATCGCCTGACGGACCGACAAGCTCCGACGCCGATTCAACATTTCGAATTGGCCGAAAAAAAGCAGTCGAGGACCAACTTCAGCCGACGGTGCAGATCACACAGAGAAAACTTAGTCAGCCGATGAACAAAAACTGCCCGACGGCCGACCGTCGGCTTGGTGTGTTCCTGCCTTAAAGGAACACTCCACTTTTTTTGAAAATAGGCTAATTTTCCAACTCCTCTAGAGTTAAACAGTTGAGTTTTACAGTTTTCGAATCCATTCAGCCGATCTCCGGGTCTGGCGGTACCACTTTTAGCATAGCTTAGCATAGTTCATTGAATCTGATTAGACCGTTAGCATCGCGCTTAAAAATGACCAAAGAGTTTTGATATTTTTCCTATTTAAAACTTGACTCTTCTGTAGTTAAATCGTGTACTAAGACCGACGGAAAATAAAAAGTTGTGATTTTCTAGGCTGATATGGCTAGGAACTATACTCTCATTCCGGCGTAATAATCAAGGAACTTTGCTGCCGTTCCATGGCTGCAGCAGTGCAATGATATTACACAGCGTCTCTCACAAATGTCTCCATGGTTGCAAGGCACATTCCCTGTGCAAGCAGGGGGTCACCGGTGCTACAGAAGAGTCAAGTTTTAAATAGGAAAAATATCAAAACGCTTTGGTCATTTTTAAGCGCGATGCTAACGGTCTAATCAGATTCAATGAACTATGCTAAGCTATGCTAAAAGTGGTACCGCCAGAACCGGAGATCGGCTGAATGGATTCGAAAACGGTAAAACTCAACTGTTTAACTCTAGGGGAGTTGGAAAATTAGCCTATTTTCAAAAAAAGTGGAGTGTTCCTTTAAGATAAAACCTCTTATCTGAAATTGTTAAAAAACAAACAGTCATTAACATGTTCAAAATATTACATTATTTTCAGATCCCCTGTTATTAATGTCACACTGTGGATTGCACTGTCTTATGTTATGCTCTGTTTGTAAGTTCTATTTTCATTAAAAATAAATAAATAAATGAATAAAATAACTAATCAAACTTATTTAAAGAACAAACACTTCAACGAACACCAGCGTGATAAAAAAAACCTGCCTAATATGATGTATGTTGTAAAACTTTATAATTCATAATTTAATTGTTTAGTTTGTCTCACGTCCCACTGGAATACATGGAGAGGGCGGGGTTTATGACCTATACTGCACCCGGCCACCTGGGGGCGATCGGTATGGCGTGAATGCAACATAATTGTTTGTAGATTACATTTCATAGCTAGATACTCGTTCATGAAAATATTTGCAGTTCATTTGTAAAAGGTGCCATTACATATTTGGGTTTTCGTTTTCGTTACATTTAGGCCTACACAGTTTTGACCAGCAGGTGCCGCAAGTCTTTGTTGTTTCGAGTGATTCGTACACTTAAATCTACCGCTGGATGGCGCTATGAACTTGACAGAATCAAGTATTTCAGAGAGCCTTGTAATAAAGCAAGATTATGTAACACTAGAAATTCAAAGCAGCTGTTTATTCAATTATGTCAAATCTCTTACTCATCATTCTAACCCATTTTCTTTTCAGCTGCTGAAAGCTTTTAATGTGCTAAATGCCTTCAACTCATTCACTATGCAAGGCACCCAGTGAGATATTTTACTTATCATTTTTATATAATTTTTATTTTATTATCTGAAAGTAAATCAAGTAATAATAAATACTCGAAATACTTTTCATTTGTTCATTTCGTAACTTTTGAACATCTCCAATCATTTTTGTAACCAAGAATCTCATGTTTTTTGTCACACAGATTAACAGGGGCATATACATACGCTCACAATTTCACAGTGTCTCTCAGTGCTGTGTTTTCCACCCCCAAAGTTCAAAGCATAATTTCTACGTTGTTGGCAGATCCAACCATTTACACTCTCAATGTTAAGTCTCTAGGTAAAACACTGCAACCACACCAATATTTTCATCACTTGTTCTATCGATCCATTCCTACCAATCTTTTCACCATTACAGTATTTTATTATCATTTACAGGAATGGTATACATGGAGGCACCTACAGGAAAAGTGTGTTATAATTCAGAACAACAGCTGAATTGTACCAGTATAGAGGCTATGAGCAAGTGCGTGTGGCAGATGTCCAGAGACGAAGAAGTGCCGTTGGTTCTGGGACCAGGGAGTGAAGTATCGCTGTCAGATACTTGTACAATTTTATCAACAGTCAAACTACTGAAGACAAATGGATACTGGTCAGGTGTGTTGTTCAATGCAATCATGAGTGAAACAGGGTTTCAGGGTTACATTATTGTGACTTTTTTTCATTTTTTGATATTCTAGGAACATACAGCTGCCTTTTTGTCAGCGGGAACATAGCTCACATGGCCATGGCACCTGTTGAAATTGCATTGCTGCCAGAAGTCATTAATGTGACAAGCAATCCACAAACTACAGATTGCTCTGAAGCATCAACCGCTAAAGTTACCATCTCATGTTCCATCGAGAACAGTACTGAAACCTACACAGTCCGGCTAAAACTAGGAAATATGGAAAATACTGCACCAATTAAAGAAGGTAAGGCTGTAATTATATTATCTATAATTATATATAAATCTCTCATTTGATAGCACACAAAGCTGACTTTTATCTTTCATAGAGGAAAAAAATCAACTGGATCTTCAAATGACAAAAAGTTTATACTTATACTATAAAAATATATACTTGACAGGTTTATAATCAGTTTACCAAGTAGCACAATTGTAATCATGTTCCAAGTCAAGAATAGCTCAAATTTGTCTCATCTCCTCATTTGTGAAGTGCAAGTGCAAATCTGGCTTGCAGTGGCCCCAAAATGTATTTATGCTTTTAAATAAATGAATGTCTTTACAAAATATTAAACTAAGGGATATTTACATTTATTATTTAAAAAATGACAGCACAAACACATTTTTTTAAGCAAAACAACAAAAAGACATAGGATTTCAGTGATATAATATAAAAATATAGGCTATGCCGCTATACTGTTCAAAAAGGTATTATTTGGACACTATGGTTGTCAAAGTTGAACATTCAAATTTGATAAACTACATTTACATTTATCTTCTTTAATGAAATCTATCCACACTGCAATTTTCGAATGTGTCCACATACATTTGTTTATATTGCATTTATCTTTAACCTGCCAGCACCGATCAAAATGTTATCCATGTTTTACAGTGCGCATTGGTATAATTAAGTATACAGCAGACTTCACTGTTGATTGTAAGGCAGAAGGCAAACCAAGTTCACTTGAGGCCAGTTGCACTTTAGAGAACACTTTGAAGCAGCTGCGAAATCACTCATTAAAAGTACCAATCATTTACCGTAAGTACTGAAAGTCATATTCCACTAATGCCAATGTATGCCATTCTACAAAACCCATTGGAGACTGGTAATGTAAAAAAAAAAATAATAATAATAATAATGTTTGGATGTTTTGTTTTTTTTAGCCAGTGACCTGTTTTGTGCAGAGGAAGTAATTGAAGAGAGAACATGGCCAAAAACAAAGAATAATGAAACAGCCATTATAGATTGTACTGCATCAGGGAGACAGGGCACAATGAAACGCAAATGCAATGGAAAAACATGGGGTGAAGAAGTCTCTCTGTGTGTTAAAGCGATCCTGAATAATGTCGCTTTGCAAGCAAAGGTATGCAAATCTAGAAGACCTGACTGATGCTGAGTGACCTGAAAACTTAAAGACATGGCATGTGAAAATGTCTCATTTTTATCTCACTCCAGGATTTTGAAAAGGGACTTGGAGCTACACAAGAGGGCGCTCAGTTAATCTTCCAGAGTTTGAAAAATAACACATCCGAAGAGGGGGGCGAAAACAGTTTTGGTGATGTCAAAACGGCAGTTAATGTTTTTCAAACTATGAAAAATGCATCAGTAAACATGCCTCTAGGCGAGAACCTTCTTGCAGTAAGTATTTCAACCATTTCACTCACTTTTGACATCTCACTTATTAAATAAGTATATTATATAATGAAGAAAATGGGAAATGAGATCATTTTGAAAATTTGACGTACCCATTTTGATACCAACATCTTCAGGTTCTAAAATGTTAAAGTCTGAAATGCAACTCAGACTCTTACATAATCAAAATGGTATACTTTAAGATATTTGTCGTTACAGTACAAAATCTGTTCTCTTTGAAGGATTTCATCGAATCAGCCAGCAGCATGTTGAACGTAACCTGGAAAGGTGGAGATGAGGAAGAGAGCGGTGCACTGGCCTCAGAGTATCTGTCATCCATAGAAGGCCTTGTAAAAAGCATCAGAATAAACACCAGTGAGGGCTACAACTCCTCAAACATTCAGCTTCAGATCTGCCGAAACGGCGCCACTTGCAACAAAACCGTTTTCAACGTGGAAGTTGAGCTGAACGCAACAGCAGATATGGTGAAAACAGTTGGATTACAAGGCTTGGCCGAACGCCTGCCAAAATTGGGTTATGAGGGTTCAGAGTTTCGTAGCATAGTCGTATCCAGCACCGTCGAGAACAACACTCAGCCTTCGGTGAACATCAGACTGGCTTTCCAAAATGAGGTGGGCAGCAGTGCCAAGATGCAATGCGTGTTTTGGAACGACACAGAAAAGAGATGGTCAGAAGAGGGTTGCGAATACGTTCAAGGTCCCGGGAACATCGCCTACTGTGAATGCAACCATCTCACCTCCTTCTCCATGCTCATGTCCAAGCATGCAGTAAGCATGCCTTTTCTAGATCAGCTCACGTACGTCGGACTGGGAGTCTCCATATGCTCTCTCATCATCTACATCATCATCGAGTGTTTGGTCTGGAGCGCCGTAGTTAAATCCAGCCTTTCCCACTTCCGACACACTGCTCTCCTCAACATCTCTCTGTGTCTGCTTTTGGCTGACTGCAGCTTCTTAGCTTCCTCTTTCCCATCAATCCTAAATGAAACCTTGTGCCTTGTTTTGGTGGTGGCAAAGCATTACTTCTTCCTGGCGATGTTCTTTTGGATGCTGTGTCTGAGCATCATGTTGGTCCACCAGCTCATTTTCGTCTTCAGCCACATTGGGAAAAAGATGTACATGATCCTCGGATTCACCATTGGCTATGTTTGTCCAACAGTGACTGTGGCGGTTACATACGTGTACTACAACCAAGCATCTGACATCCCGTATTACAGCTCGAAAACATGCTGGCTTACCTATCAGTCAGCCATGCAAGGATCCATCCACGCATTTCTCTTTCCAGTTGGGACCATCGTGCTGGTGAACTTGGCTTCCATGATAGTGGTCATTGCAACCGTTTTAAAACCGTCTGGAGCAGAGACCAACAAAAAGGGGGACAAAGATGCAGCAAAAAGCATAATCAAAGTGATTATGTTCCTCACACCTGTTTTTGGTGGGACTTGGATTCTGGGGATTTTTATGTTTCTGATAGACGACTTTACACAGTTTATTACATACGTAGTGCATTACGCGTTCACCATAGTCAACTCCCTACAGGTATTCTCATCTCTCCATGAAAATTATTACACTTTAAATAGTACAACAAAAATATTGAATCATTTACATCTTATGCCTCTGTATCATTTATACTTTCTAGGGCTTCTTCATCTTGTTGACAGGATGTTTTGCAGAAAAAAGGGTATGCATTGTTATTGCCATTAAAGATGTTTAGTATAGTTAGGACCATGGACTTTGACATGTTTTTTTTTTTTTTTTCTTCAGGTCCGAGATGAAATATTAAAAATAATTCTGGGGGTAAGTTCTGGGGAAATGCCATGCCACAGCAAAATTAGGGGGGGAAATCAATAATTAATAATACAATTAATAATTTCAAAATATATTCAAATAATTTTCAATGTTAAAATAAAGATATTTATAATAACTCTGACATATAACATTATGATTCCAGAAATCAGGAAAAGATCAAGGAACAACAACATCCGTTGCAAAATAAAAGATCCATACAAGTTAATGCACACAAGGTATGTTTTGGATAGAGCTTAATTTGATTTACAAGTCAAATGCGCTTTTGTTTATATAGCTTTTTATGCAATACAGATTGTTTTAAAGCAGCTTCACAGTAATAAATAGGAAAATAACAATGTTAAAGGTGCTAAAGAGGATGTTTTGTTTTATACATTTTTGCAATATTACTTGAAACTGTCTTTACTAACTGATAAAAGACTATTTATTAGGTGCACTGAAAGGAATAATATTAATATACATTATCTGTGCACGAGGTAGGGCCTTAAAAACATCAGCCAATCATTTACGCGATCATCGTGTAAACGATTGGCCCTCTGGCTTGTCAATCACTGCCATGATGTTCCTTGTGAGAGACGAGCGCGACTGCGCGCTCCAGTAACTTTCCACACTCCACAGGTGCCACATGCGATGTTTTTGTCAGGAGACAGGAGTAATAACTGCAGATTATGAGTTACCCGCGGTGAGTCCGACATAGTGAATCCACTAACACGACACAGCGAATGCCGGTGGTAAACACTCGTGTTCCAATGCTTGTGCACGAGTTTTGGGAGGCGTTCCCTCGATATGAGCTGTGAAGGAGGGGGGTTGTTCTTACGCATGCGCTCATTTCAAAAACTCATTAACAGTCTTTGGTTTCTCAGTCGGCGAAAAGATCCTCTTTAGCACCTTTAATGGTGCAAAATTAATCAGTTGTGAAACAACTTCAATTTTAACTTCAGCTGAGTTTAGATCAAATTTTGAAGCGTCAATGTTGCAAAGTTCATCAATTATAAAACGACTTTAAAGGTGCCCTAGATTATATTTTTAAAAGATGTAATATAAGTCTAAGGTGTCCCCTGAATGTGTCTGTGAAGTTTCAGATCAAAATACCCCATAGATTTTTTTTTATAAATTTTTTTAACTGCCTATTTTGGGGCATCATTATAAACGCGCTGATTTTATGCTGCGGCCCCTTTAAATCCCGTGGTCCACGCCCACAGAGCTTGCGCTTGCCTAAACAACGTTTACACAGCTAATATAACCCTCAAAATGGATCTTTACAAAGTGTTCGTCATGCATGCGGCATGCATGCGTCGGATTATGTGAGTATTGTATACTGTTATATTGTTTACATCTGATTCTGAATGAGTTTTTATAGTATGCTCCGTGGCTAATGGCTAATGCTACACTGTTGGAGAGATTTATAAAGAATGAAGTTGTGTTTATGAATTATACAGACTGCAAGTGTTTAATAATGAAAATAGCGACGGCTCTCTTGTCTCCGTGAATACAGTAATAAACGATGGTAACTTTAACCACATTTAACAGTACATTAGCAACATGCTAACGAAACATTTAGAAAGACAATTTACAAATATCACTAAAAATATCATGTAATCATGGATCATGTCAGTTATTATTGCTCCATCTGCCATTTTTCGCTGTTCTTGCTTGCTTACCTAGTCTGATGATTCAGCTCTGCACATCCAGACGTTAATACTGCCTGCCCTTGTCTAATGCCATTCATAATGATAATGTTGGGAATGTGGGCTGGCATATGCAAATATTAGGGGCGTACACCCCGACTGTTGCGTAACAGTCGGTGTTATGTTGAGATTCGCCTGTTCTTCGTAGGTCTTTTAAACAAATTAGATTTATATAAAAAGGAGGAAACAATGGAGTTTGAGACTCACTGTATGTCATTTCCATGTACTGAACTCTTGTTATTTAACTATGCCAAGATAAATTCAATTTTTTATCCGAGGGCACCTTTAAATGTCTAATAAAATAAATAAAAATGTCTTGTTTTCGATTTGTATTGCAGAAGGAGCATGTAAAACATTATGGAACATTGATCCATCTCTGAACCCACAGCAGAAACCAAAGAGGAGAGGGAGCACAACTGTTTGGTGGAGACCTAAAAGTACTTTTTGTAAAGACTTAACATCTTTGAAACAAAGTATAGGCTGTGGTCGTCCCTTTTTACTTACTGCATAAATATAGGAACAAACCAAGACAAACAAAAAATATAATAGATGTTTGTGTTTTTAAAAGAACAATATAAGTTCTGCTGTATATATTTAGTGATTATATATTGTTTTCTACCCTAATTGTTGTTGTCTTTAATTTAATGAAGATGTCTATCTCTGTAAATGCACTGTAAAATGTGGTCACTTACCTTGGCTGTAATCTGATTAGTTTTAGCTCTGCTTCTAATTTGCAAAACATATGGAACTATGACATCGATTTCTATGTGCTATTTAGTAATTCTGACAAAATATCTGATGAAGGAAAGATAATTTTACACATCTAAGCACTCTTTTTGAGCTTGACAAAAAAAAAAAAAAAAAAATTGTTAGACCTATTTCCTTTTTTCTTGTAAAGGGATATGGAAAAAGAGAAATGAGACTGTTAATATAACATTTTATTATTAATAAAAAAATCTTGAGCATACTATTGTAAGATGATTCATCAATAAAATACTCTGCTTATCATAGAGTGGTTATTCAGATGTCAAATATGATGAAATAGGTTTAGTTCTGCCTGTAGATCACAGCTATAATGGCAACAGTAAGAGCTATGGTTCCTGCAGCACCACCGACCAAAACTCCCAGAATTCCTCCATCAATGTGCTGTTTCTCACAAGTGTCTCCTGTGTAGATAATGGCCTGTCCAGAGACACACCTGCAAATGATATATAACTGTCACCATATATAAGCCACACAAGCAATTTTTTTTAATTATTCTTAAACAACAAACTCGATTTATATATAAACAAGCTGAGATAATGGTCAGATCTATGTGCTCTAACCTGCATGCTGCTCTCCCCTGATGTATGACACATGCTCCTCCATTACGGCAGGGGTTTGGCTGACATGGGTCGCTGATTGCTCGTGGCACCCGGACTTTTGGGCTCTCAAAGTCGTCTTCTGCAGGCTGGGGGTTACTTGAGAGTTCGAGCTTGGTTGGAACTTCAGATTTTACAAGATGTGCCAAATCTGGTTGTTAAAGAAAAACACACTTTTAACAATTAACATAAATATATTTATCCCAATAGCTGTACATAATTATACTGATGGGTGGAACAGTTCTGCATGATCCAAATTACCATCAAAATTGACAATGACGATCAGGTCATCGTTCTTGAGGAAGTCTCGCCTATGGAGCTGATTGTGTGAGATGAAAGTGCCCCAGCCAAACTCTGGACCTCGGTAGCAAAGGCAGCTTTCGTCCCATTCTCCAACCGTAGAAGGTTTACTCCACCGCATGTCAGCATCTAAGTAAGTGATTTAATGGGTTTCATTAAATCATTCATAATTCATTGATACTGGGAAGTAAAATCAAAGTGAGATGGATGGATGGATGAAACAATGAATAGATAGATTGATTGATTTATTGATTGATTGATTGATTGACGCACACACCAGTGGTGAAGCTTCTGCTGTTAGACATTTGAAGAGTTTTGTCTGGATTTTGATCCATAGCTGTAACTGTGACTTGCCGATTCACTGCAGGCCATTCTAATACTGCATCATTTTCACCAGAGAAAAGGTGAAAGGTGATCCCAACAAACTCTTCAGAGGAGTTTATCCTGCCATTTGGATAAACATTAATTCCATAAGCGTAACCATCAGAGTTGTAAAAACGAGGACTCTGAACTCTGTGGCCATGTGGGATAGTATTGAGAAGGTTAGTGAAGTTCTGAATCCTCCAGACAGCATTAGGGCATGCTGTCTCAGTCAGAGTAATGTCATCTATAAAGATCCCTCCTGATGTATTGCTGGAGCCCACAATACCCTGGAAGAAGTACCGGAACTTTTCCTCAACATTTAGAGTGACGAGTGCAATCTTCCATGATTCATCCCCATCCCCTGAAGAAATCAATGAGGTGCACAGTATTCAATATCTAATACATAATCATAGTATAACGTGTTGGTGATATCAGAAGAGATATTTTGAGCCAATTGTCTTTTTGTCAAGTCAAATCAATAGTTTACACATTGTTTTAAAAGCGGCTTTATAGAAAAACAGCTTAGCTTAGAGCTGGGCATTATTGCATCTAAATGGAAAAAAACAGACAGTTGAGATATGCTATATAATATATCGCTATATGTGAGTGTACATACGGGAATGTCTGGCCATAACTTACCTGTGATTGTGTGAACTTTCCCGACTTTGCGAACAGTGCCAGATCCATCATCCCTTCTGACCCAAATAACGAGCTGGTCACCAGGGCCTCGACTCATCCTGTAGAAGAACTCAAGGCACTGTTGCTTTCTCTTGGGGTAAAGAATCCGTGACTCCAACAAAGCACTGTGTCCCACAGACTTGTTAGTGGCGTCAAACTTCATAAAATAGCCTGCATCTATTAACATTAAAACATTGTTTATGCAAAATGGCTTTTACAAAATACATTTGGATTTTTAATATGTTGAATATTGTTGTCAAATGAGGAAATGATAACTAGTTTACTAATACAGATGAGAATTTATTGAAATTGCAAGAGTAACTTGTGATAGTCTTAGAAATATGAATTAGATATTGTTGAATCCTGACAATACTTTATTCTATAAACAAATGTGTTCAACTGAAATTGTTAAAGTGACCCTCACCTCTGCAATGTCCTCCAAGTGTGTGATCCTTTAAATCTGTAGAGCTCAAAGTGTGGACCCAGTCAGCATCATCTTCATCATTCTGAATCATTCCACAAATGTTGATCTGCTCAAAGGCACATTGATCTAGGAGAGTGTGGGTTGCAGCTGAAAGAAACCAAGTTGATATGGCAATACTGCAAGTATGGAATGTTTACTTGTTTTTGTTTTTTAATGCACAAAATATGTCAAGTATTATTTGTAATGTTTGTAAAAGGGAGTTGAACATCATAACTTACTGCATTCATACATGCGATTCAGTCTTTCCAGATCAAGAGCACTGAAGTCTAAGCGCTGTCCTATTACGTTATTGAAGGCAGGGATGGTGGTGGTTATGGTGGGAATATCAGGGTCCTTGTTGAAAGACAGAGGCCTGTAGTGCATGATGGACTCATAATCATAGGGCGTGTTCAAATCAGTTATAAAATCATCCTCATACTTATTGAAATTATGCTCCTTTCCTGCACAAATGTGGATGACAAAAGGAAAAGGGCATTACATTTTCTCAGGCCTTTGCCATTTTTGCAATGCAATGCGCACATTTGCATGAGCTATATGAGCAACCAAACTATGAAAAGGGAGATTTATGTTGCATTTTTAAATGCGAATAACCTGGAATGATTTGATCCCACCAGATTTGAACATAGTCATCTCTATCTGAGCGAGATTGCTCATGGTAGAAACCCAGCGCATGGAGAAGTTCATGTTCTACGATGGCCTTGGTGTCACATCTGTCTCCTATGGAGACATTCTGGCCCGTCTTTAAATCTCCCACAAATGACCAACATCTGTACCAATGGCAAAACAAAGAGATATGTAATATTGAAAATGTGACTTAAATATTCTTATTTTCCTGACATATTAAACAGGGCTGCGTTTCTCAAAAGCATAGTGATTGGTGGTACGATCTTAGGCTTACGATGCTTTTGGGAAAAGCAGCCCATGTTGAATTTTACTTACCCATCCAGTTTTGTGAAAGAAATATAGGTGCTCTCTCCTTCATAGGGCTTAAAGTCCACACAAGACTTGAGACGATACATTTCAAATGCTTGAAGGATCACTCCTTTTGCATTAAGATCTAAACAAGTGACGCTATATGAATATTCTCATCCTGGAATCATGTTATTGATTTTGCATTAGAAAATATTAAATGATCTCACCCAAACTATCTGTGAGTATGTATGGAATGGGAAACTCCCATCTTGCTTTTTCATCCAATATTGCATTTCTTCGTGGCTAAGATAAGAGTTAATTTTAGTAATTAAGATACAATGAAATAAAAACAAAAGGCAGTATAGATTTGTACAATGGACTTTTGTTTTTAAAAGAAAGACTTACATCTCCAGCAATATCTCCTTCAAACAAATCTCTCTGGGACTCTGAAATGTGTAAGTTAAATAGATCAATTCAGATATTATATTTTTTCTTATTGAACTGACAAATACAATTGTATTGCATATAAAACACTTAATATGCTTACTTGGCAAACTGTTTGCTTTTCTACACATTTATTTTTACTGACCTAAATTGATTTCAAGAATGTCCTCCCGTAATTCACCTGCATCTGCATCCTTGCCTAATATTTAAATAAAGCATAAAAACCTGTAAGAAGCTCTATGGATACTATAAAATAAAATTAAAATTGATCATTAAAATGTTTAAAATGTTGTACCATATTGTGTTGGAAGGGCATGCACCTGCAAGATAGATTGATTATAGATTAGATTACATTTTCATATATTTAACCATAGCTCAAAATGTCAAGAAGTTTTTACATTTAAAAAATAGTAAAAAATAATGAAGTTTGAAATACCTTGAGCGTAAGAAGTACTATGAAGAGAATGATTCTCCACACAGAGTCCATGTTAACTCCAGGAGATGACAACAGGGTTTAGCGCACTTGTACAAACATACCAATAAAGTTAGAGTTGGAGAAGAACTTTGATCTGAGAAGCACAGACAATTACCAGGTGAAGTAACACACGGGGATGGACCAGTTAGTTAGTGGCCTGTCATGTGTATTGTGAAGTGTTTGCATGCATCAGCACTTCTATACTGTATCTGCCTTCTATCTTTATCTCTTGCT
Source organism: Chanodichthys erythropterus (assembly GCF_024489055.1). Lineage (NCBI taxonomy): Eukaryota > Metazoa > Chordata > Actinopteri > Cypriniformes > Xenocyprididae > Chanodichthys > Chanodichthys erythropterus. The sequence continues at coordinate 12,508,643 of NC_090224.1, read as the reverse complement.
TCTTTATCTTATTTATCTTTATCATTCTTTATGACAACAGTATCAGGAGTTAAATTCATCAGAATGGATATATTTATATTGTGACTAAAGAGAGTCATAACATCTGATGTGATTCAGACTTATTTAAACTATTATTAGACAGTTTTTATTGTATTTACTGGGCAAGATTAAAAACTTAAAAAATCTTAGAAAAACACACATTGATTAAACTTGAAATGTTGGGGAAAAAAGCCATAACATGTTCCTGTACTGAAATACTCAGTAGAATTTATTTGGTGACCCATTTTTTGTTTAAAGTCGGCATGGAACGGAAGTTGCAATAGTCTTTTCTTTCCGTTTTGTGACATATATATCTGAGTGAAGCAGCTTCTTGAAAAAAAAAAAAAAAAACGTAGGGTGTGGCTTGATTTCATGCTATTGCTGTTGATCTCATGTGATTGACAGGTTGTTCTGCCCTCATGCCAGTAAAAGTCATCAGAGATGAGATGTCTTTGCAAGTAAGAGGGGAAGTTATTTTGATTAAAGATAACAATTGCACATTAATAAAAATTAATGTGTGCACAACTAAATCATTTATAAAAAAAAATAAAAAAATACTGCAATATTCCAAAACAAAGAAACAAGAATTGATTATTTTGATTTCATGGTGACTTTAAAAGACAAATGCTTATGTGTAAATGGACTTTTTGATATCTGATTTGCAAACTCAAAATAAAATATGGAACAGAGTTACAAGTTTACTGCAGGTCAAGATATGGCAATGAGCTTAACCACAGCACTGCAACATAAGTGAATACAGTCATATCAGGGAGATTTAAGATAAGATTAAGATTATCACATTTTAACATTAAAGGGCACGCAGAAAACTAGCACAGTTTCAACTGCATGCAGGCGTATCACTTCAGATGCTAGTGCAATGTGCAACAAGATATCCACCATCATTCAATGTATTAAAATGGCGTTTGGCAAAAGAGTTTAACTTCAGACTTTATTGGGAATGTTTAAAAAGTAAGAGTACAGAGTGAGTATATCAAACACACTTTTGTAGCACAGAATTACTAACATAATTCCATTTTTAACATTTTTTAGATGGCTTTCTCCACGATGCACACAGCTTTAACTCTTCAGATTTTAAAGACACCTGTTTCGAGAGATAAAAAAAAGTCAATTCTCTCCTACAATTTCATAAATGTATCATACTGTATGTCATTTAAACAACTGATTATTTCTTAATTAGTTATTGGTGGATCAAAAGGAGATGTAGTTAAACCAACAGCTTGGTAACACTTTATTTCAATATAGTCCACTTATTTTTACTAACTTTAAGTAGCATTGCAACTGCATGTAGTCATTATTAGAGTATTAGTAGATCGTCTGCTTAATATCTGCTAACACTTTTTTTGTTGCTGCCCCAGCAGACATTCTACTCACTAGAAGTAACTTTGCAAGTACATGTCAACTTATTCTGCTGTATTTATGGTAACTGAGCTCACTTACAGACTTAATGGCCTCGAACCTTTGGTGCAACCGGAACTTCGCTGTTTATCAGGCTTGTTAAGTCTTTATAGAGACACATAAAACAAAACTGTTAGACAATAGCATTATCAATGTTTAAGACAGAATGTGCTACTCAGTGTGAACGTACCCTCAAAGTCAACAAAGATGATGAGGTCATCATTTTTCAGGTAATTCCGTCTGCGTAAGTCGTAGTGTTTTATGAAACTCTTCCATCCCAATGACTGTCCTCGATAACACTGGCAGCTTGGGTCAAAGGTCCCATAATTTCTTGGATTGTCCCATATTAGTTGGTCCCCACTGACTAAAGAACAGGAAAACAAAAAACATGTTTTACCCACACACACACCCGCACGCATATGCGCATATATGTATATATATATATATGTATATCTATATATGTATATCTATATATATATATATATATATATATATATATATATATATAAAACCACTATAGAAGCCATTCTAACAATCAGGGCATACCTGCGGTCAGGTCAGTGGTGAGGCTACGAGCAGAGGACATCCTCAGCTTAATGTCTGGATCCTGGTCCATCACCACTATGGTGGCCTGGCGGTTCACAGCAGGCCACTGCATCACAATGTCATTGTCACCACTGGCCAGATGGAAATACAGACCAGTGTAGTTGCCAGTGTAATCAGAGTAGCCAGACACTGGCCGTACTTGAACACCATAACCGTAACCCTCAGGACTGTAGAAACGAGGGCTGGTCAGCACAGTGTTGTAGTCAGCTGTTTCCAGGATGCTCGAGAAGTTCTGGATGCGCCAGACAGCGGCTGGGCAGTGCGTCTCTGTCAGGCTGATGTCATCGATGAATATGCCTCCTTTAGAGTTGTCGGGGTCTCCTTTCACCGCCTGGAAGGCATAGCGGAATTTTGCCCCCATTTGCATTGACACATGCGCAATCTTCCATGTTTTGTCTTCATCAGCTGGGTAAGAAAAGCCTTTTGTTATCGCCACGTTCATTTTATGATAAAGGATTACGTAAAGGATCATTTAAGGGTTAAAAGAACCATCAGTGTGAAGAACATTTCAAAATCTAAATAACCTTTTTGTGGAATGGAAAGGTTTTAAGAGATACTAGTCATTCGAAAAGGAAAACATTTACCCCAGATTGTATGCAGTTTCTTTAATTTTCTCACAGTTCCTGTTCCATCATCCATCTTTGCCCAAATCACTAGCCTGTCTTTTACACTCCCTGTCATTTTGTAGAAAAACTGGAGGCATTGCAGCTTCCTCTTAGGATATAGGATGCGGGATTCAAGGAGAGCGGATTGTTCTGCATTTCCAGTGGAGGTGTCAATGTGCATAGTATATCCTGAATCTAAAAATCACAATGCAAAAAAAAGTTTTTTAAGTTATTTAAATTGGCCAAACTGCAGCCACAATGGTAAAATATCTATTTCAGGCAATGGAGATTTGTAACCTCTGCATAGTCCACCGAGAGTATGATCCTCGGAGTCAGGAGAGCTCTTAAGATGGACCCAGTCAGCATCGTCAGTCAAACTCTGCACCATCCCACAAATGTTTATGTTTTCAAAAGCACACTGGTCCAGCAGGGTAAGAGAAGAGGCTGAAGAAAATAAATAATAAATAACAATATACTGTATATATATATATATATATATATATATATATATATATATATATATATATATATATATCATATGAGTTAATATTAATATTATTAACCTACAACAGTTGTACATTCGATTCAGTCTGACAACATCCATCTCACTAAAGTCCAGGTACTGCCCTATGATGTTGAAGAACTCTGGGATATTGGTCGTGATGGTAGGAATACTGGGGTCTTTGTTGAAAGCAAATGGACGATAATGCATGACGGACTCGTAGTCATATGGCGTATTTAGATCTGTGACAAAACTGTCATCATATTTGTTGAAGTTATGCTCCATGCCTAGAAAACATTATGTTTTAAATAAAAGTCACATAAGAGTGAGTGATGAACATTAAAATACACAGAAAAGAATGCAAAACAAATGAACTAACCTTCAGTGACCTGATCTAGCCAGATCTTCACATAGTCATCTCGATCCTGGCGAGACTGCGTATGGTAAAAGCCCAGGGCATGCAGCAATTCATGCTCAATCACAGCCTTGTGGTCACAGCCTGACCCCAGAGAAAGCACCTGCCCGTTCTGTAGATCTCCAACGTAAGACCAGCACCTAGTGCAATTAGGGAAAAACAGGGAACAGGGAAACAGGGAAAACCACCATCAATCAAGAATGCATGATTATATGCTGTCATGGCTTTGCAATCAAAAAATGTCATTATAATGGAAGTCAATGGGGCAAAAACAGCCACAAACAGTAAATGAGGGAGAAAAAATTAAAATCTGATGCTGCACAAAAACTAACAATGCATCAAAACCAATGTTGTTACTAATCTTTCACATCTCCAAGACTGTGATAAAAGGTAAAAAAAAATCCAGTCCACAATCACTTTTTATATTGAAAATAAGTAATTTTGTGTGTTTTTTTTCCCTAAATCAGTGACATCATTTCATAAACTTGGCAATAAAAGAGTAAAAATTCTGGATTTTTTTCAAACATTTAGTAGTTTTGATCAGGACTGAGGTTGATTAACACATTTATGCAAAAAAAATTTTTAAAAAATAATATTTATCTGATACATTTTTACAGCAGTTTAATTTAGTGGATGTTTTCATCCACGAACATAACGAAAGGGTAGTAAATTTGCCCACAGTGTATTTTTGAGGTTTTGAAAATTTTCAAAGCATTTTCCCAAAATATGTATCAAAATAAGATTTGTCACCAAAAATCATTCCATTTGCTGAAACACAGCGAAAGTTGTGGCCAAATTAAGACTCAAAAACACCCCATAGTGGATGAAAACATCCCCAACAACACATAAGGGTTAATGCACTGTGAACTAGCATGAACAAACAATGAACAACCGTATTAACGAACGTTAACGAAGATAAGTAAATACAGTAACAAATGTATTGCTCATGGTTAGTTCATGTTAGTTAATAGCTAATGCTAATGAACCTTATTGTAAAGTGTTACCATTATCATATACACACCTTATCAGGACCAGATTAACTATATTTTGTGGCAAAATTTTGTGCGGACCTGCTCATGCTCATAAATATGCTGATGTTATAACTGAAATATTTATTTGCAATGTTTGGCTGCACACATACCCATCTCTTTTCTCAAATTTGATGTATGTCTTCTCTCCCTCATAAGGTTTGAAATCAACACATGATTTTAGACGGTACATTTCAAATGCCTGATGGATAGCACCTTTTGCATTAAGGTCTGTGTAAAAGGGGGATAATTTATACATGAAGAAAATCAGTATTGTACAAACACAAATTAGTCAGTTTTTGTTTTTGTACGATTTTGAAAACAACTAAATATCACCTACCCAGGCTGTCAGATAGAATGTATGGAATAGGGAACTTCCACCTGTATGCTTTGTCAATAAGACCAACTCGACCAGGCTGTAAAGGGATGGAGGTTTTAATAGACGTTTTTTTAAATCAACAATAGATACTGATAGATATTATTAAGAAGATTTCAGCATGTACATTGATTGTGCACTTACAGGTAGGGCTATGTCTCCCTCAATCAGCCGGGTTTTTGCTCCTGACAAACAAGTTAAAAGAAATTGTTTAGTAAAAAAATAATGAATTTGTTCAATATTTTGCAAATTAATCAAACTCAGATTGTTACTTTGAATATACAGTAGCATTAAAATTAACTTTGTTGCCTCACTGTATTGTAATATAATGTATAAAAGTTGCTTCAGGTTACCAAGATTGATGAAAGGGTTGAAATTTGGATCATCTTCAACCTCTGTAGAATACATATAGTGTTATACATTTATTTAGATGAATCAAATAAAAATGTATAACTTACAGTAATTAATTAAAATCATTCTTCTTACCATGAATACGAGTTGAAACTGGAATCTGAAAGTCATGGCAGGAATAGGGTTAATCCCAATGCATTTAGAGATAGCAATCACTGTAGATATCCAGATAAGTGCATATAGATACCAAAGCCTGTTAAAGTAGCCTATAAAAGGATAAATTATAAATAATGAAAATCACTCACAGCATGAAGTGCTACAGCCAGCACTGCAAAGATGATCAGCTTCGGTAAAAGCATACTGACAGTATGTGAGGTACAAGATATTACCATCACTATATAAAGAGAACTTTAACCTTTGACCATGTTTATTGGAACAATGAATTTGAAGTTTTTTCATTACCGACAGTAGTTTTGATAAAAATTCAAAGTGCACTTGTCTCCCATAATGCAGTTTACAGACATTATGCAACCTAATGCAGCCGAACATGTTTAATAACAGCTCAAAACAATCTTTAATCTAGTAAATGTTTCTAATTAATATGTATTAAATGAAAACAAAAAAAACAACTGGGCTATTTAAAAAGTGCAGAAAACCGAGGTCCTACAGGCCTATTGTCCCAGATAGCAACTTTGTGCCAGCCCAGATCTGGCCCACATCTGCCACGCATGGGCCACATGTGGCATGGAATGATGGCACTCCAGTTTGCCAGATTTGAGCCACAAGCAGGCCACAGCAATGCCACATGTCAGCCAAGAGCAAAGAAATAAACAAGAACTGGACCTTATCTGAGCCACAAAATCTTTATATATTATTTATAGAATTATCTTAGTATTAAAAAGCCTGTTAACAAGCTGAATCACTGAAGGAAAGAAGAGACAAACAGAAACACAAGAGCTACATCTGACTTCAGCCACAGCCTTAGATGAAATCAACTGAAGGTAAAAGAAGACATTACATCTCTCCAGGACTCAGCAGAGGAGGATTAAACATCTCCAAAAAAACAGCACTACAGCTTCACATATTATTAACCAGATTGACTTTACTTCTGTCATTCATCTACAGAAGTTCTTATTGAGAATTAACAGAAGTTTAACGATCATGTTTGTTTCATTTGAAGTCACCATAATGGTGATTGATGTTTCCGTTAGTTGGGCTCTTAACTCTTATAATGCGTTTTCTCTGACTGCTGTGACAGTGTGTTTATCAAACACATATGCAGTAGCAAAGAATGCTAAAATGAGGTCAGATAAAGATTTTTAGCTTTGATGGCTTTTAATTATTGTGAAATAATTTCAATCAATGATGCTGTTTGAAAGTAATAATTGTGTTTGGTCATAAATACATTAAAATTACAAACCCTGTTTTACTGCATCATGAGATAATGCTGTGCTGCACAAATCAGTTAGAAGATTGAAGATAAAAACCAAGAACAGAAATCAATAAATTACAATAACAAACACAGATATGAGCAATTAGCGTATGAATCTCAACAATGGTGACAAGAAAATATTGAGACAATCTGATCAACTCTGGACATCACAAAACTATACTAAAAGACAGAACAAAAACCACAGCAAAAAATAAAAGCAAATAGTTAGAAATAAAGAAAATAATAGGACAATTCAGCTGCATAATTTATGCATGCTGTGATGCATGCTGGTAGTTTTGTCCTATTGTTCCCAGCATGCATTGCGGCATGACACTTTTGATTGTCACCTTTGTTGAGATTCATGTGCTGATTCTTGATGTCTTTGTGTGTCATCTTAGAATAATTGTTGTTTTATTTAATCTTCTGATTTCTGCAATATCACATGGTTTCATGTTGCAGTAACACAGGGATTGTAATGTAAATGTATTAATTCCACAACACAGTTATTAGATACAAGCAACATCAGTTACTCAGGCTATTTCATGATGATTATAAAAGAATCAATAGCTAACTATCATCATCTGATCAGATCTGATTCAGGTGTGTTTGATTGGGGTTGGAACAAAACTAAGCAGAGCTGTGGCTCTCCAGGAGATGAATTTGAAAACACTGATATAAGCAGTAACCTACATACAACAATTTATAAGGCACTATTTTGGGATTTTAACTTGACATATGTTTTACATATTTAGTTAACAATAGCACAAACACACTTGAATGTATTAATCATTCAACAATAAACCAATCATACATCTTCATGTCTTAAAAACTAGTGATGTGTAGTTCTTGAACGATTCGTTTCATTTTGAACAAATCTTTAATGTGACTCGGGAAGAACGAGTCGTCTCGGGGGGTGATTCGTTCAGTCGCGCATGTGCAATATTCTACAGGTTCTGTACTGCTAGAAGTAGTTCACCTGATGATTCAATTGATTAGTTCATTTCATGAGTCTTTCGGGTTTTGAGTCGTTCCTTAATCACGTGACAGACCCATACGCTACCAATGCATTCTGAGCCGGAAAGAGAATTGATTAGTTCTTTTTATGAGTCTTTCGGGTTTTTGAGTCGTTGTTTGAGTAGTTTCACATCACAAATGATATAGTACTTTATTTAGTTCTTATAACTTACATGGAATCACTCTATTTTTTTCATTACTATATTTAAGTAATAGTAATATTGTGAAATGTTATTACAATTTAAAATAATGGTTTTCAATTTCTATTTATTTATGTGATGTAAAGCTGAATTTTAATCAGACATTTCTCCAGCCTTTAGTGTCACATGATCCTTCAGAAATAATTCTAATATGCTGATTTACTATCAGTGTTGTGCTGCTTAATATTTTTTGGAACCTGCTTTCAAAAAAGAAAGGAAAAATTTTTGAAGAGTAGTGTATATTGTTACAAAATGGATCTGTTTTGGAAAGATTGTATATTGTTACAAAATATTTCTAACCGCAGAATGATTTCAATACACACCATTTTTTAAATTTATGTCTGTAATTTGTGCAGTCAGAACCGTTCCAATCGGGACTAGAACCCCGGTCGTTGGCATGGGAGGCAGGACCAAATGCTTTGCAAAATGATTCACTGTTTCAAAGCATTTGAAACATCACACGCTGGTGACCCCTGCTGGTCAGAACGTGTAAATGCAACAAAAACTCAGGCCAAACATGCATGAAAACACCTTTTACCAAAAAAAAAATAAAATAAAAATAAATAAATAATAATCACCAGGGGCCGTTTCAGAAAGGAGGTTTAGTGAAACCCAAGAAAAGTCTAGTAACAGTCTAGTGACTGTCTTTGAAATCTCGTAAAAGAACAAAGGAACAAAACCGACCGTCTTTGAAGTCTCATAACAAAACAAAACCGTCCGTTATTGAAATCTCATAACCAAATAAACCTTAATTAACCAAATAAACCATATTGAGATCTCGTACTGATCAAAACCGACTGACAATGAAAACTGACATTCATTGAAATCTTGTAAAGGAACAAAACAAGACTTTCATTGAGATCTTGTAACCAAATAAAACCGTCCGTCTCTGAAATCTTGTAAATGAAAAAAAGAATACAAGCATCATTGAAATATTGTAAAGGAGCAAAACAGACCAACACTGAAATCTTATAGTAAAACAAAACTGATCAGAAGATTAGAAGAACAAAACGCACAAAAATTGTTATAAGATGACACAAAAACATCAGTCAGCACATGAATCTCAACAAAGGTGACAATAAAAAGTGTCATGCCACAATGCATGCTGGGAACAATAGGACAAAACTAAAAATAATGAATTGTCCTATTATTTTCTTTAATTCTAATTATTTGCTTTCATTTTTGCTGTGGTTTTTGCTCTGTCGTTTAGTAGCTTTTTGTTATGTCCAGAGTTTATCTGATTGTCTGAATATTTTGTTGTCACCATTGTTGAGATTCATACACTGATTGCTCATATTTGTTATTTGTTTGTATGCTATTGAAGCTTTTTTCTTTTTTTACTTTCACTCTTCTAATGGATTTTTGCAACACAGTATGATCTCATGTTGTAAAATAGGCAGTTTCTTAATTCAAATATATTAAGGCTGGTTCACACTGTGCGATTTTGGCCACGATTTGGTCGTCTGAGACAAATTTTGCAAATCCAATGGCAGCAAAAAAGACTCCAATATAAAAACTTAACTAGACAAGAGACATTTATTTAAGCAAGCAAAATATTTCAGCTGTAAAAAAAAAAAAGAAAGAAAGAAATGCCAGGAAAACGGTTTATAATGAATTATTTTAAAATAGATTAATTCTATATAATAATCATATGATTATTAATGCTTTTGTATTGTCCTTAACATTACAATAAACTAAACATAATGATTTTCACATGTGATATTGGTGTTGGCAAATTGATACTGGTTTGATCCAAAGCACTATCATAATGGTTACTTTATTATATACATATCTTTAAAAAAAAATAAATAAAAAAGTTATTGTTCTTGTCAGCAGGTCCTCAACCCAAGCACAAGCTCTACACTTCACCACAACGGTAATCTCCAAAAAAAAACACACATAATAAAAACTTTTACATAATAGAACATTAAACAGTAAAAAGTCTCTCCATATTCTTCTATCTTTCTAAAAAAAATGCATAAAATAACACAATCTATCTCGATATACTGTATATCCAAGTAATACATGTGTCTTCTTTGAAACATAATGTTAATCTGAAGTTAAACCTGCCTCCTGGTAGGTTTAATTTAAGCCTCAGTTTAGTCCTGGAGTAGCTAGTCTTCCTCCAGGAAATCAGCTTATTAAACTCTTGACTATACTAAATCTAGGACTATTTTAAACCATGACAGAGAAAGCAGATTTCTGTTAATCTGGTTTAAAGGGCCATTTTAATCTAGGACTAGGCTTAATCTCTGTCCGGGAAACCGCCCCTGAGAGTATTAACTGTTAGTTTTGCGTTACGTAAAGGTTAGTTTTGTTTTTTTTTTCTTTTTTGACGGATTTAAAAAAAAAAAAAAAAAAAAAAAAATTATTAATTATACAGACAGAGTTTTGATCAGTGTCTTTTAGACTCACACAGACATCATGAATCATGAACCTCAACAATGGTGATGTAAGGAAGGATTTTACCAAGACTGAATTCAAGATTCCAACACCTGGCTCCCCCCCTTGCTGAGTTCCTGACTCCTCACATCCTCTCCTTCCCCTCAGGCCATGCAAGTCTCGCAAATCTAGCTGTTTTAAGTGAAATCAATGTAAATACTTCTGGTGCGACAGGTAAGATGGTTTCACTCCCACATCAATAGGATGGACAAGAATAAAGAAAACAAAACCTGTTCTCCCGGTGTGGGAGATGCCCCAATAAGGATCTTTATTGACCATTTGTTTTGATCCCCAAATCCAGGCGTGTGACCCTTTGAGGCATGAGAAAAGGTCCAACAAAAGCTGCATATTTGGGTGCTAAGTGTTTACAATCCTTTTACTTAGACTTGGGATATTTAAAGGGATTTGGCAAACCACGTCCCGCACAATTGCTGTGTGTATCTCTCTATTTGCCAGGTATGCTAACTCTTTGACACTTTTTAATATCATGTTTTGAATTGTACTTTGTATTTTACGCTGATCAGTTGTGTGATGTATTCTCTTTAAATCTTTTAATTGGTGTTTACCGCAAATCTGTGTTCAGGATTGATACGGAATAGGTGGAGCATAGAGCACATCAATTAAGTCCATTTCGATTTCTGACTATCTCTGTTTTAAATAAGTTGCAGTTTTCGTAAATATATCAAAACTATGCTTTTTGTTATGAGTAAGCAGAGCGCGAACGACTTAAAGGTAGATATTTGCCCTGTATCCAATGTTTAAATTCAGAGGTGGGTAGTCCAGGGGTCAGAAAGTAAAAGTCCTGCCATATTTTTATTCCACCCACTGAAGCATTAATGAGATAAATAAGTGATTAATTGAGTGATGATTGAGCATTATTGAAGACACCTGACGATAACAAGCAGAATCACCAAAGGAGAAAATCACAATTTTTAAGTTACCATCATCGAGGTCAGGGTTTGTTTTAGTTGGGCTCTTGACCCTTGACTTTTAATTTTAGATTTTATTTGGGCAGTTTTAACTGCATCAAAACCATCCAGACAAGCAAAGTTATAAGATGACCAGGTAGTGTTGGTTATGTTATCACATAATTATTATTTGATCTGAATCGCTGAACTTATTAAGATCCCAAACTCTGAGTTATACTGACATTATTGGTCAGCACTGTGACTCTACAGCACAAGATCATCTTTATAAATACAATTTTGTTTTTGAAGTTGTTCTAATTTAAAAAAAAAAAAAAAAATACATACATATTTAAACACAGACATCTAAAATCAGTCTGTGAATCTCAACAATGGTGAGAATAATAAAGCATGTTGCAGTGCATTCTGGGTGCCACCAATCAAAATTCATCCATGCCTCCCATCATGCATTGCTGCATGAATAAATTATAAGCTGAATTGTCTTAGTAATTTTCTTTATTCTCACTATTTAAATTTTGCTGTTTTTCTGTGACTTTTTAGTAGCTTGTTTTCTAATGTTCAGAGTTGATCTATCAGAATATGTTGCTTGTCACCATTGTTGAGTTTCATACGCTGATTCTTGATGTCTGTGTGTGTTGTTAAAAATTTGTGTATTGATAAAGTTGATCTTTAGCTGCTGTAATCAATAATGTCATTCTAACTTAGAGTTTGGGCTCTAAATGAGTTCACATCAAATAATGATTATGGTTTGTAAAAAGTGAAGATACTGAGATCCGTTAGTGTTTAATGATCTGTTTCTGTTATCAGAGTTTTGTGAGGTTACCATTGTACTGGAGAGTAGCACCTGTGCTTTAGTCAGTGATGATCCTGAAACACTGAAGTTCTGCTGCATGTTATTACACAGTAACTGTGTAGTTGCTGATGCAGTGATACAGTTATGTTAGCTAATGCATGTGCTGTTGTCAGCTAATGACTTACTGAAAGAGATTTGCGTTTTAAAGAAAAGGTTTCATAATATTAATCCAGGAATAATTACCTGTAAAGAGCTTTTTGGTGTGTTAGACATTTAAGAAAAAATTGTTTTTGTTTGAACAGCCACTTTTGTAGAGAATTTAGTTCTAATTTTCAAGGGCAGCAGGGACGTTCTGAGAACATTTCCAAATAAAATATGGTTCCCTAAACGTTCAGAGAACGTCTTGAATGTTCTGTGAAGGTCAGCCAAATAATGTCCCCCAAACCTTAAAAGAACTCCACATCGTGACCGTCTCTGAACGTACTGCACTCTAAAAAAATAAAACATTGATTCAACAAAAAAAATATGTTAACGTTTTCCACTAGAATTTTTAACTTAAGCCAATTGGGAGAATTACACTAATTCAAAGCAATATTTTGAGTTGATCCAACATAATGTTTTAAGTAAGGTGAAGATGCTTTTTGGATACAATAAAACACATTTCTAAGTAGCAAGTAACATGCTTGGTAACACTTACCAAGCACCGTTTGTCACCATGATGGTAAATCTCCAAAAACCCACATTAACAGAAACTCTTCAAAATTAGCATAACAAAACACTAATTACTGCTAAATCTCAGTTACCATTAATCTTGTGCAAAAAACATTATATAACACTTAATTTTAGCATTTACTCTCCCTTTCAAGTGCCATGGGCAAAGCATGAGGGGAAATATAAATCCCAGCCCAGTTTCACTTAAGTTCGTGTAAATTAAAAGGTGTTCATACAACTCAAAAGAATTAAATACGTTTACACGTCATCAGATTGTATTTTACATTAACAGAACTTAAAATTAAATACATTTTTGATGAACTGAAAATGTTAAACTATGACAAGTCATGATAGTATATCGAATCAATAGGCATAATTTGCGTCATCCAAGCTCAAATAATATAACAATTACAAGTAAAAAGTCTAACAGCATTTCAGAACTTGATTTTTTATTTCACAACAACATATATATATTTAAGTAATGACTAAAGGTTCCCTGAATTAGTTTTTAGAGTGTGGGAATGTTACTAGACAACGTCTTTAACACAAGTGGGGATGTTCTGAGAATGTTCTGGGAACATAAAATTTCTAGCGGAGTAGTTGCTTAGGGCCAGTTTAGGACCAGCACTTGACCAGCTCAACCACCTCAAACCAGCTGCATGATTCAAGACATACCTAACCAGCATATGCAGGTTTTCTTAAAGGTGCTAAAGAGGATCTTTTCATCGACTGAGAAACCAAAGACTGTTACTGAGTTTTTGAAATGAGCGCATGCGTAAGAACAACCCCCCTCCTTCGAAGGAATGCCTCCCAAAACTCGTAAACACTCATATTGGAACACGAGTGTTTACCACCGGCATTCGCTGTGTTGTGTTAGTGGATTCATTATGTCGGACTCACCGCAGGTAACTCATAATTTGCAGTTGTTACTCCTGTCTCCTGACAAAAACATCGCATGTGGAGTGTGGAAAGTCACTGGAGCGCGCAGCCGCGCTTGTCTCTCACAAGGAACGTCATGGCAGTGATTGACAAGCCAGAGGGCCAATCGTTTACACGATTGACTGATGTTTTTAAGGCCCTACCTCATGCACAGATGATGTTAATATTATTCCTTTCAGTGCATCTAACAAATAGTATTTTATCAGTTAGTAAAGACAGTTTCAAGTAATATTGCAAAAATGTATAAAACAAAACATCCTCTTTAGCACCTTTAACAGAGAAAACTTGAGGGTGAGATAATTTTTTGGGCGAACTATCCCTTTAAGACTGTCAAGTTCGTCAGATCCGCATTCCAAAACACCGTCTTTTATTAAAATGAAACTGAGCGTGCGTCTCCATCAGCTCCCTAGTTCAGTAGGGCACTGATCAGGGAATCGGCCACATTCATTTACATGATATACTGATTCACGACCTAGGGAGCTGACTGAGACGCACGCTGGCTCTCATGATGAACTGAACAGTCTGACTCTGCCAATGCCAGAAGCTCCTTAAGGCTTATTCACAAAATAGTGACTCATTTGTTCATTGGCCAATCCTCAGTTTATCGCGTTTTTTTTTCCACAAACCAGCTGTTTCGATGGTCCGAATCTTGTTCAGGCTCTGAAAAGAAGATGAACTGAACAGATTTGTTCAGTGTTCGTTTAATAAGTCCAACCAATGAAATGCTGCCTCACTACCCGTAATCGAATGCTATTGGCTTACGCTATAGTCCATCTTCGAAAGCAGGAAAGCAGGCATTTCATTTTCAATGCGAATCGTTCTTTCGACGAATCATTCTCTTGACAGATTTGCCCCAAAACACTCGCAAACTGATCCAAAATCAGCATGATCTGTGACTCCTTTCACACATGTGTCGAGTCGCTGTCAGGATGAGGCTCCGCCTGCTCAGCGGGCACTTCAGCTGACGCTCAATGTAGCCCTTCTAACGTCGATGTATTCTGTCGGCAGACTCGTTCAGCTGACTCTGGTCAAGAAGATATATGAGTGGTCAAAATCAACGTCAGGTAAGTCATTACAAATGAGATTTATATGTGGTTGGGCACTTTGAAATAGCAATGTCTAGTATGCTAACTGTAAACAAGCTTGATGTGTTACTGGTTTCGCTGTTTTGACAGATACTTCCTATTACGTCACTGACTTTAATAAAATCTTTGCATATTTTTCTGTGTAAGACCAGCGCTTTAACAGCTTTTCATTTTAGTTAAGTAAACCGCAACAGTGTGGGAAGTAACGTTAGCTATTACACTGAGAAGCACAATCAACTCACATGAGCCAAGAGTACTTCTCTAAGAGACAGTATCCAGATGACTAATAAACCAAAACGTGTTTTTTCCACAAGAATTGAGTTAACTAAGAATAGCGTCAACTGAGCGAGTCAGCAGGCTTGTTTTGAAAATGTCATGACATTTCATGTTGTGGCATGAAACTTGTGATAGCGTGGTTCTTGTTTTTCAGGTTTAAAATTTATGCCAAAGTGGAACTGGTTGGGTGTTTTCGCAATGGGTAATTCAAGTGGGCACAACAATACTATGACTATCCCGCCAGGAAAAGGACCCCACAAAGTGGGATGCTCAGACCTGATGGTGGGCCACACAGTAAATGTAAGTGTGCACTTAAATTGTGTGTGCATGAATTGTATGTGTGTCATTATCGCATTTAAAAATATATATTTCTTTAAGGGTACATTCTTGAGACTCTACTATCCCTGTCAAGCATCCGAGAATCCTCAGCTGCCAGACTGGGTCCCGTGCAGAGAGTATTTCAACGGCCTTGCAGACTTTATGAAGATAAACAGAGCGCTGAGTGAAAGAATTTTCAACTACCTCTTTGGTAAAAAAAAAAATTTGTATAGGTTATTCAGTACTGAGCCTTTTGAAAATGTCAATTTTGTTGTGTCACTTAGGCAGCTCACCGTACCACTTCCTGACACTTTGAGATGTGGTTAAAACATTGCTTGCCACTATTGTCATGCTATGGCCATTTATGTATGTTTGTTCACATTAGGGTCTTGTAAAATCCCAGCCGCATGGAATGCATCATTTAAACCGGATGAGAAATATCCTGTAATTATCTTCTCTCATGGACTGGGAGCTTTCAGGTGTGGTTGATTTGAAGATTTAGGTTCAAACATGATCTCAATCCTTGATTCGATATTTTACATTCCTGCTGTGTTTTTGTGTGTTGTATGTTCAGGTCATTGTATTCAGCCATATGTGTTGAACTGGCGTCGCAGGGCTTCATTGTTGCTGCCGTGGAGCACAGGTGCTTGCTTTCAGTTGCTATTATTATTAGCTGTAAAAGCTTTTTTGCTTTCCAACGGACCAGTATGATGAGAAAAGAGATATCCACTAACCACAAACTGGCATGATTATAATTACAATTCAGAAACTCTCCTTGCGCTGTGTCACTGAAAGGTTTTGTATGTTGTAATAGTCAAAGTTTGTGAGGAGTGTGCAAACAATAGTATGAACTAGGTCATCACATTCTTAACAGTGTTTACCGGTGAACTGACACACAACACAGGACTAACAGCAGGGACGGTGACACACTGCCTTTCTGGTTACTACACAATACTGTGTAGAATTGCAGTTTTAGGAAACTAACAGTAAGTTAGATTGATGATGTGTGTTGAGTCTTATTATTTAACTTGACATTTTATTTTGCTTCTTTAAAACACTCACTCTTGTGTAAAAAAATCTCAAGATCACTTATAGCTTTGAAATGAATATTTTATTAAAGGAAGACTGAAAATCAGCTAGTGACAGGCCATTTACCATGTGTTGTCTTTGGCCTGCTGTTTTTCTTTCACTAAAATATCTTTTTAATTACAGGGATGAATCTGCCTCAGCAACATTTTACTTCAGAGAACACAATGAGCCAGGAACAAAAAGGCATCCATCATGTGACATCGCCAAGCCTGTGTCCGATAATCTGGAGGAGGTTTGGATGTACTACAGGTCGCTGAAACCAGGCGAGAATGAGTTTCCTCTAAGAAATAAGCAAGTGAGAAAGTCTCAGTACTCATCTGATATTTAAAACATAGTCTTACTATGTTAGTCAGTCCTAGGGCCTCATTTATAAAGCGTGCGTATGCATAGATTTGATCTTAGAGTGTGCGTGGGCTTAAATCCACGCCAACGCTCATATTTATAAAAACGGTCTTTGATGTGGAAAAGTGATTAGAGCCACGTCAGGGTCTGAGCAGACGTACACACTTTTCCTGGTCAGATTACTTCAGGATTTCGGAAATATAAGCTATTCTTGCAGCTCACCAAGAATTTGGACGATGACTGGTCATCTTTTATATGTAAATGACATTTATTAGGTGTTGTTTAAAACATGGAGAACTGAAACCATTTAGCTTCTTTTTAGCTTCATGCAAATTCAAGATCATTTGTGATATATAGATTTCACATCTGAAAGAGAGGCATACGCTTGTTTTCTGTGTGTACGTTCATCAGAGAAATGATCTTAAGATCAAATTTATTTTATAAATGAGGCCCCAAGTAGGATATTTACAGATCAAAATTACCAAATTTGCAGCAGCTTTTTTTTTTTTTTTTAAATTGCAGTGATGTTTGATTATTTTTGCATTGAAAACCCACCAATAATTATGCATTTATGTAATTAGTATTAGTGACAACTGTGCTCGTTTATCCATAATTACTGAAATACATTGTGGTCCTGGCTAATGCACAATTGATGAAAGGAATGTCTGTGTTCCATCATGCAGGTGAATCAAATGTCCTTTATGTTCCAGGTAAAGCAAAGAGCAGATGAATGCATCAGAGCCTTGGATATTCTCTTTGACATTAATTCAGGAAAGTCTGTGGAGAACGTCTTGCAGTCCAACTTTGATCTGTCAACAATGGAGGTGAATATTACAATGAGTTCGATCTTATTCCTCAATACTTTTTTAGTACAGTATTGTAAATAAGTGATGGAGAGCTGGTGATAATGGGCCTTTCTGCATTTTAGAATTCCATGGACCTGTGTAGAATAGCGGTTATGGGACATTCTTTCGGAGGCGCGACGGTGATCGAATGTTTGTGCAAGGATGTCAAATTCAAGTACGTTTTGTATTGACTAGCATGTCCAATACTTGTCACGACATGTTACAAGATCTTGTGGGTAGATAAATAGCATATTTAGCAGGCTGTCTGAGAAACGTTGCTTTCAGTCAATGCGGTTGGCCTTTATTTTATCCTTCCCACTGGTGTCTGTGAAAACCTCTGCAAGTTTCCTGTTTTTTAGTAGCATTTTCACACATACTCCCACACAACTTTAAATCTTGTGATGCACTTTAAATAGCCTTATAGAGAGAATAATTTAAAGAAATAAAAGAAGTTAATAAAAACATTAGCATTAAATTCAAATTACTTCCTCTCATTAGTCATGAAGACACAATTACTTGCTAAACAACTAATTATAGTAACGTTATTAGTGCCATGTAGCTTGTAAAGAGAGATTGAAAAGCAAAATAATCATCCTCGCATCAATGTTGCTTCTTAGGTGTGGCGTGGCACTGGACACCTGGATGTTTCCCCTGGATGAGGAGATCTTCCCAGGAGTGAAGCAGCCAATCTTTTTTATTAACTCTGAAAAATTCCAGTGGATTGGAAATATCATCCGAATGAAGAAGCTGGACTCTGCCATCATTCCCAGAAAAATGATAACAATCAAGTCAGTAATTTGTTTATTTTTTTCTTTCATGTTTACTTGTAATTTAGTCAGAAAAATGTGCTTAATTTAATTGTGCTTTACAATGTTTTGGCAGGGGGACAGTCCATCAGAGCTTCCCAGATTTCACATTTCTTACCGGGAACTGGATTGGAAGGCTCATGAAGCTCAAAGGAGAGATTGATCCACATATAGCCTTGGATCTTTCCAACAAAGCAACTCTGGCTTTTCTTCAACGCCACTTAAGTGAGTTATTTACATTTTTCAGTATGAATGGGTCAGTGTGTTTCAGCTCTTTCTATTCCCTTGAGGGTCAGTAGGATTTTAGAAAAAAAGAAAACATGCAAGGATGCATTAAATTGTCATTAAAAAAAAGACATTACATAGGAATCAATAAAATGTAAATTATATGAAAATAGAAAACAGTATTTTAAAAAATTAATAGCATTTCGTAATACTGTATTTTGATCAAATCAATGCAGCCTTTTTAAGCATTTTTTAAAAAAACATTTAAAAAAAAAATCAAACTGACCCTATACTTCTATAAGGTAGTGTGTGTAATACTGTAAACTTGTTTGCAATATTTAATATTTAACTTTATTTTCCAGCTCTGGACAGAGACTTCAATAAGTGGGATCCTTTAATTGATGGAAAAGATGACAACTTGATTCAAGGAACCAATATTGTTATACCACAATCATCTATTTAATCGAATAACATGAAATGTGTATCAGTTCAGTGATTTTGTAATGTTGCAAATGCACATTTAACAAATAGAGTCAGAAGATTACATGAGGAAAGGCCAATCTATTTTTGAAATTTCATAAAGGAAACTAAATATTGACTGCTGTGTACAAGTACGATTGACTTTGCACTATTGAGTAGACAGTGATCTTATGTAAATTTTATTTTTTCAAACGGGGCAAAACAGAAACTCTACAGGATGACTTATGGAAGGTACCAGCTACATACAAAAAAATTAACACTTCACCGTCCTGTTATGTGCCTTAATTTTTAGTTATGTAAAGCAGAGGTTTTTATATCAATGCAATGCTTTCAAAGAATTCTGTGACCGATGTTACAAGGAGGCAGTTAGCAGACAACCAATACTTATATATGGTATATATAAATATAAGTACCATACTGTGAAATGTATTCCTCATTGCCCATATGTGTTGCCCTATATTGAGAACAATTTTAACAAGATCATCTCTGGATCTGTAACTAAAACCTGTGATTTCCTGATTTGTATGTCATTGAAATCAATTTTTACACTACTAATCTCTGGGTTTTTTTAAAAATGCTATTCTGTAGGATTTCAATATCTTTGATTCCAGTACAGCCACAAAAATGTGAAAAAAGTTTATCTTATGTATTTGTTTATTAAACAGAATATTTTAAATTTGGTATTTGTTTTTATTTTCACTTGTACAAAAAGTATGAATAATAACATTAAGAAATGTTCATATAAGTGCTGCACAAAAAGGGTGCATATTTATTAAAGAAAAATTAAACCAGTTACCACAATGCAGCAAACTGCTTTTTCACCACAAATGTAAACTTTTTAGAGCATCTGAACAAATAACAAAATCCTTGGACAAAGTACAATTTGGAAACAGTTTTAGAAATCCAATAAGGAACACAATGAAAGGCTGTGTAATAAATGGGAAGGAAAAACAAAACAGCCTTCATATCTGCAACGAGAAATTACTGAACAGTAATGGAAGGTGAAAACTACAGCTCTACTCTATGAACAAGCAGCAGTGCTTACTGCAGCTACTATACCGTTTATGGTATCAAGTAGAGAAAAAAAAAAAAAAATACAAATTTAAATGTGATTTGCTTTTGTATGGGCATGTGTTTTTGTTACTCTTAAGGTACAAAGTTTACATTAGTCACGCTTCTGTTTTTCTTTTTCACTCTCTGGCTCACATACTTCTGCCTGGGATTCTCGCAAAACACCAACAAAAATGACATCGTCGTCAGATGTGTCCTCAACTTTCAAGGTCAGATGAGTGACTTGTGAATCCTCCAAGTGGGTGCAATCAGATGCATTCGACTTTTCTTGTAAGCCTGTGAAGCAAACTGCCATCAGTTCACTGTTCAACGAAAAATTGTCTTATTACTTCAAAGAAAAACATTAGGACTCTTCATGACACTTCCATTTAAATGCATACTTAAAATTACTTACATGAAGATGCTTCAGCATCAGGATGGATTTCTGTGACCATCGCATCTCCCTGAAGCTGAAGTATTCAAAAGAAGGAAATATTTATATAAAAAGAAAGGGAAAAAAAAAAAGTTGGTTCAAGAATTAACAGTAAACTTATAATACCGTGCCATCAGATGCTGTGTCAGACTCTGCTCCATCATCACTGGTCAGAACAATAAGATCTTCAGTAACACCTACTTAAAATAAAAGTCCATTGTTTCTGTTAGAATGCTAAACATCCATTCTACTTGTTAAAATAGAAACGCTTTAAACTTTTTAATTGAATATGGAATTCAAACATGACATACTATTAAACTCCTCCAGTAAGGCATCCGTTTCAAGCTCAGTCTCGCATTCATCCTGTACCTGCAAAAACATGATGTGAGAGGAATATACTTTCGTTTATATTTTTAGAGACCTACTCCACCCAGTGGCTGAAGTAGGTCTTTAGAAATATAAAAGACAAAAGACAAAAGACCTTATAATGGGGAGCAACATCAAGGAAATCCATCAGTAAATCCACTCCGGTACTCATCTTGGCACCATCTTCTAAACAGACACATTTTAAAAATTACAATAAAAAAAAAAAAAAAAAAAAAAAACAGAACAGTCAACTACTCTTCCACACAGAAAAAAAAAACCTCTTTATTAACAAGTATGAATGGTAACCTCTCTCCGGCTCTCCAGCTGAAGTATTCAAGTCATCTTGGGATTCATCCTGGGAGTCATCCTGTTCAGATTGGAGTACAAATATATTTAAAGGAATATAGTTCACCCAAAATTGAAAAGTTGCTGTCAGTTTACTCCCCCTCAGGCCATCAAGATGTAGGTGACTTTTCCATGGTCCTTGGTGATTCTAGGGTCACTTTGATAGTCAAAAAAACCAATACAAGCAAAATAAAAATGTCTGTGGCTCCCGATACATAGTAGTCTTATGAAGCGGAACGATTGGTCTGTGCAAGAAACTGAACATTATTTACAACATTACCTGTAATACACAGCCCTGGCAAACAGTACTTAGCACGTTAACAACAGTCGCCAGCTTCCGGTCGCATAATTGAGTATGTGCGGGAGCAAACTCACAGATAAGCTGATGCTGTGTTTGTTTATAACAGAGAGGACACAAGTGTTGTATTGTTCATCAAAATGGTGCTTGTGCTTATCCTTGATGCAGCAACCTTTTTGAAGGGAAAAAAAGTTTGCGTGATCTCAGTCAGAAAGATTGACTTTTCAAAGATTTGCAACATTTGAGCTCCCGTGCATACGCCATTATGCGACAGGAAGCTTGCAACCTTCGTGAACATGCTCAGGACTGTTTGCTGTGGCACAGACCAATTGTTTTGCTTCATAAGACCTCAATGTACCATCAGGAGCCACAGGTATTAATTTTGTTTTGCCAGTATGTTTTGTTTTTGTGTCATTAACCAGTGACTTGTGACAGTAACCTTTGACTTGCATTATATGAATCACCAAGGACCATGTTTTTCAATTAAAAATTCTCTTCACTGTTCTACTGAAGAAAAGAAAAAAAGTCACCTATGTCTTGGATGGCCTAAGGGTGAACAAATTAACAGCAAATTTTCATTTCTGGGTGAACTATCCCTTTAAGATGAATGGGTGTAAAGATTTTTATTAAGTAGCTGTCAATCTC
Source organism: Chanodichthys erythropterus (assembly GCF_024489055.1). Taxonomy (NCBI): domain Eukaryota; kingdom Metazoa; phylum Chordata; class Actinopteri; order Cypriniformes; family Xenocyprididae; genus Chanodichthys; species Chanodichthys erythropterus. The sequence goes on along the minus strand of NC_090224.1, from coordinate 12,486,245 downwards.
ATCTCAACAGCCTTATATCTTAATATGTGTACTTACATTCAGTACTTGAACAAGTGCACATTCTCCCAACGCATCTTCAACTAAAAAAAAAAAAAAAAAAAAAACAGATCTGAATGCATTTCAAGACAAAGAATCAAATCAAAACTTTTCACATGGACTTAATATTTCATTCCGTCTTCCCAAATAAAGATATTTTTAATAAAGTGCAGATTTAATAGATTTAAGAATTATTTTATGCAAAAAGACATTATACAAACCATAAAACATTCATGGAATAAGTGTACTATGCACTTCATAATAACTAAGGTCCCAATACTTTTTAATAAATAGGTATATCAAGCAAGCCTACTTACCCTCAGAATCTTCCACCAAAACAACGGAGCAGGACTCGCACCCCTTGTCTTGAGGCTGCAGATTTACATAAACACTTGAGACACTGAAAGCTAACTGATTACTGTCAGTCAGTTGTTTTTGATAGGTAAAACAAGCATCACACTGTACCTGGTCTGAAAGTTCATCACCTGGATCCATCTGGTCAATGAGAGTTTCCTCTTCACCTTGACATATTAAAAATGCTATTTTGAACAATATTTTGCACTAAACTTGAAATTAAAGGTCCCGTTCTTTGTGATCCCATGTTTCAAACTTTAGTTAGTGTGTAATGTTGTTGTTAGAGTATAAATAAAATCTGTAAAATTTTAAAGCTCAAAGTTCAATGCCAAGCGAGATATTTTATTTAACAGAAGTTGCCTACATCGAACGGCCCACAGGAATACACAAGCGTTGCGTTTGTAGAGCGTGTTTGTCGCCATGTCGTCGAAACGCTGTTATTTTCATCCCACAGTCCAATCACCGGGTCTGATTCCGGCTCAAATTAAAGTAAAATTAAAGACATGTTTACAATAACAATGAGCGCTTGCATCTCCACGTTATGGTAAGAGGCGTGACTTTTCCGGGCACGGTGCGCTCAGAGCTGTCGAATCACAACACAGGAACCGCTGGCGCAATCAGAACTCGTTACGTATTTCTGAAGGAGGGACTTCATAGAACATTCATTAGAAGTCATCAGCCCATTTTTATGACAGTGGAAACAGCGGTATACAGACAAGTAAATTATATGAAAAATACATTTTTTTTACACGTGAAACATCAACACATGTTATATTGCACACTATAAACACAATCAAAGCTTCAAAAAAAAAAAAAAAAAAAAAAAAAAAAAACACGAAAAACGGGACCTTTAAATAATTTACAACGCAACTTGATTTTTTTTTTTTTTTTTTTTTTTATTACCATTTGTTTCCTCAGATTCCAAAGCAACTGTAGTTGCATATTCTGCATCTTCCACCTGATGTAAACAGAGATATTGATTTCTACATGTTCTGTTCCCAACTGCTGTAAACATTCTACTAAATCACAATTAAACATAAATTTACCTTTGAAGCACTGTTCTTCAATGAGGGACATGTTCCCTTGGTTAGATCTTGAAAAGTTACAATTTCAGGGGAAAATGTTCAGAAAAAAATAAATAAAAATAATTGGGAACAGGTATAGTACAATGACAATGACAAGTATTGTGCCCTTTATTTTTTATAAGTAAATATCTTTAGGTCTTTGAGTTTTTTTCTCCTGTTCCGAGTCAGAAATCTCCACTTCAGCAGAACTTATATACACCAAACTTTACAGTTTTATTCCTATCTATATTCTGAAGGTTTTTACAGAGGGATTTGATGATAGATAATTTGCCTGATTTTATACAACATTTTATTCCCCCCAAAAAATGGTGAAAATATTTTTTTTTCTGGCTGTTGATATCTCTTTTTATCACTCCATAAATCAGAAAATACTATTAAATTCAAAGGTTTTTACAAATGGAATTTTGGATATGTCCAAAAAATTAAACGAGAACTTTGAAACTGACGTCATCCAACATTCACATTTTTGTTCTAGAAATGTATGCAAATCAGCGCATATTTAATTAGACAACGCCTCATTTGCATATTTAAACATTACATTTTAGAAAACTTGTAATGCAAGAAATGTTTGCAATTTTCAAGGTAATCAGTCACCTGGGCTAGTATGGCGATATCTATTAGTTATTTTTTTACCCCATTCACCTGGGGTGTCTCGCCTTAAGGTATATAAAATAGATAAAATATAATACATACCACTTGGAACTGCAGCTTCAATGCTTGAAGTCTGCAATTAAAACACTGGATGAGTAAATAATTCTACTAACAAACATAAAAGAAGTAGATTCCAGCGTTTCACACCTGCAATGGCTTCTCAGGCAGAATTTCAAAGATGTTGAGTGGATCTACTACCACCTCAGAATCATGTTCCACAAGCAAAACCTGAAAAATACAGACAAAAATAAAACTAGTCTGAAGATGAATTTGAAGTTAGACAATACAAAAAAAAAGACAGATTTCTTTACCAGGAAAGCAACAAGGGAAGCTCTTAAAGGGATAGTTCATCCAAAAATTAAAATTGTCATTAATTACTCACCCTCATGTCATTCCAAACCTGTAAGACTTTTGTTCATCTTCAGAGCACAAATGAAGATCTTTTTGATGAAATCTGAGAGATTTCTGTCCTTCCATAGCCTAAACAACTGAAACTTTGACTCTTCAAAAAGTTCATAAAGAGATTGTAAAACCACTCCATATGAATTCTGTGGTTTAGTCCAAACTTTCTGAAGAGTCTCGATCGCTTTATATGATCAACAGATTTAATTTAGGGTTTTATTTGCATTTTTGGGTGAACTAACCCTTTAAAACAAACATTTGAATTCGAAGAGAAAGATATACTCACCAATGCAGAATCTTCAGAAACTTTTAAAATTCGTGCTGTGCACCAATTCCTTCTTACATGAGACCAGATCACACATTCTGACCCAACAGGCTTCTTCTCTGTCGATCGCCTCAAATATCCCAAGTCTTTTTAAAAAAAAATAAATAAATTAAAAATAAAAATATACATTATATACACACAAAATGTAAAAAAAAAAAAAAGTGCCACAAAATGTCACATTCAGACTTACCTGACTGAATGATCTCATATGATGGTGAATCTGGTTCCTCAACAATGCATAATTGAGAATCAGTGTTATTCATCAAGAAGCTATCTATATTCTCTGCGGAAATACTAGATGTTGCTCCCTCAGAGTGCTGTGGCAAAACTACAGGAAAAGGTGTTGGGCCAACATCTATCTCTTCAGCAAAGGCATGCTGGTTTGTTGTGTCGGACGAACTTGCAGAACCTGAAACAGGTTGATCATCTGTGATGCATGTGGTATCCAGGTCATCTTGGGGTTCAGAAGGCACTATACTCAAAGTATTGGGTGAGGAAACATTTTCAGTAGTCATCTCGAGTGGGTCATCCTGTGCTTTATTTCCAGCTCCTGTATTTGTCATTAAATCAAGCTGCTCTTGTTCAGATAGTTGCATTTCGAGAACTGAGGTGCACGTTTCATTGTCAACATGGTCAGTATCTGCATCAAGGGTAACTTCAGAGTCCATATCAACTTCAGCAGCCACAGAGTCATTGGCAGACAACTGTCCTGCTCCACTTAAGAGTTCAATTGATGGATTTTCAGGACTTGGACTTCTCCAATAGCTTCTCATGGCATCATTGATGACAACATCATTACAACTCAGCTTGACGAAGTGTGGTGTTTCAGAGTTCCCCATTTTCTCAACAGTGATATTTAAAAGCTTGTCATTAACAAGGTCAAAGAAAGCATCATCTGCCTTTTCATCCCAGAAACCCTTGGAAAGATCAAAACCTTCAAGCTGACAGTTAAATGCCTGAGGGGGCACATCTGATAACTCGGGTGGAAGTGCTTTGACGTCACCCATATTGACTTTTGATTCATTTCCATAGTCTACAAAGGTAATGGAGAGTGTATCAAGGTCCCTAGATGTTACTTTAGCTCGATACCACAAATTGTCTTCAGTAAAGAGAGCAATGCAAGCACTTCCAACTGGCACAGAGTCCTCACTCAAAGTTTTTTCTGATGCATTTCCAGCATTCTGTAAAGCATCTGAAATTCCTTGAAGTTTGTTCATTGCCGCATATTGGCACCAGAATAGCTGAGGGCCCTTGATAAATGAGGTGTATCCAGTGATCATTTGACCAGTTGATACATCAGGGTTCTTGTAACGGGTACAGACCTTGACATCAGACGTCTGATGCTTGACGCCTGTAGTCGAAAGCTCAGCTGTTGGTGTAACTTCATGCCTGCTGGTAGATCCCAGCACTACACCATTAACATCAAGTTTCACTTCCCACACTGTCCCTGACATTTTAACGAACGTGCACATGACCTTTTCAATGTTTTGATCAATTACTTGTTTGAAGTTGGGTGCAAGTTCTTGGTCTGCACTGTCAACATTTAGTTTATGTACAGAGCAGTGGATGCTGTACCTAGGAAACCGAGCAAATGATTGATCAAGACGACATATTTTTGAGGCAGAAATCAAAGCCGTGTTTCCAAAGTCGACAAATTCAACGTCAATTTTGTCAATGTTTTTTCGTACTGCTGCACGATACCAAGAGTTATCATCAGGAAACATTGCGCAGACCAAGTCTCCCTCACGAATGTCACTAGAATCAATGTTTGCACACCTTGACTGGTCAGCATTCAACTTCTCTACAAGTGAGTAAATGTCATCCTCATCTGCTGCTAACTGAACAAAGAAGCTACAAGGGCTATTGCAATGAGAGATGAATACCTCAGCTTCTAGACCTGGTTCTATTAATTTCACTGGGAGTGAAGATTCTCTGAGAAGAGCCTGGGACTTTGGTTTAACACCATCAGTTTTGTCAGATGGACAAGGGCGACGTACAACAGCTCTATCATTGGACTTTCTTTGTGGTTCATGTTGCTTCTGGGAATTATTGAATGTCCCAAAATCTCTTGTTGGCTCTGGTCTACCATCTTTATGGAATCTTCCTGGCTGCTTTGATTCAACAACATTTCCTCGTTGTGCAGCATGACTTTCCCAGGATTGTGGAACTTGATCTGTGGGATCTCTCTTTAGACCACTGAAACTTTCCTTTGCAAGTGCTGCCGGAGCTTGTGCACTTCGGTTTTTTGAACAATATCCTTTGAACGGGCTTGGTTCATTTCTATGGATTTCATTGTGAAACTTCTGTCTGATCAGTGCATTCACTTGAGTTTTTCCCTCATAAAGTTCTACCATGAGCTTTCCTCTAGGTTCTTTTGCCACGATCAAAGCAGTGAAACAATGACTGTCCGCAAAATTCTGAAACCAATTTTCCACTTCAGATGGCACATTTTCAGGCATATCTGACAGCCCACATTCAATAGCCTGCACTGGAACAGACATAATCTCTCCTGCTTCAATTGGAACTGGCAACAAGTCCAATTTATCAACTTCCAATGTGTCGCCATAATCCACAAAATTGATAACCATTGACGGTTTTGAAGACTTTATCTGGCCTCTGTACCAAAGTCCATCTGTGTATTTTGCAAAGCAAACAGTTCCAAAGGTCTGAGGACACTTGATTACCTCTAGCTGACGGCACAGGGAGTTGACCTTGTCTACAAGGTTCTCAATCTCATCTGATTTCCTGGCAAGATGGCAAAAGAACTGATTGACACTTTTCACACAGGTGACACTCACTTCCTCTTCACAGCCAGTCTTGACTCCATGTGTGGAGTAATAGTAGGTGTCCAGGCGAAAGGGTGGAAGAGGAGCTCTCTTAGACGGTGCACGATCAGCTAGGCGTCTCTGAACAAGGAGATTGCAAATGCTTTGGAATGGGGTCTCCAAGTCCACCACATTGAACACAACTTTCTGGGAATCATACATTACAGCAAAAATGGTGCATTTCAAAGGCACGTTCTTGGACGCAGCTGTATCAACAAACTCTTGAAACTGCAATGTGGCTTCAGGGCTCCAGTCTAAAGCTGAGTGGGAAACCGGGTGGATCAGGTTATATAAACTACATCGAAAGGCTTGTCCTTTCATCTTCAAAAATTCTGGACTGATCTTTCGAAGATCTTCAATGGCAACCTTCTTTGTCTGCCCATAGTCAACAAACAAGACATTAACATGAGGCGTTTGGTGCTTTTGAATGACCAAGGCTCTGTACCATATCCCAGTTTCAGGATGACGAGCAACACAAGCTGCTTCCAAAGGTGTCTGAAATTCACTGTGAGCATAGAAACGCTGAATATCTTGCATTAGCACTTCTAAGCATGCAGCATTTCTGGCTTTTTGACACCAGAAGTCATTTGGACTCTCAATGTAGGATACAGTTACCTCCAGTGAACTTCCAATCGGAAACAAGTATTCCTTGAAAACAGATGCACTTTCTGCCACAGCAGAAGAACTGGAAGGCGTCTCAGGACGAGTGCTTGTCAAGAACATGCCAGAGGTGTGTATGGTTTTTAAATCACAAGATCTTACAGCGGAATTATCCACAACGCTCTTTTCACTTTCTGCAAAATTTGCATTGCACAATAACTTGCTCACATCATTCTCTCCATCTAAACTCGGGTCCACTAACTGAACCATGTGAGTGTCTTGATGCTTGTCTTGTACGTGCAAATCAAGTACTTTGTCTTCGACAAGTTTTGAAAAGAACAAAGTAGCCCTCTCATCCCAGTGTTTCAGTCTGAATTTAATGCCATGGAGAGAGCACTTTATCGCCACAGCTGGCAGCTGCTGGAATCTCAGAGGCAACTGTCGGAGATTTAAACAATCAACAAGTTCTGTGTTGCCGTAGTCAAGGAAGTAAACTTCTGCTTTCTTGTCAATGACCTTATAGACAGCCGCTCTATAGAACACATCATCTTGGGCTTTAGCTGCACAGAGAAGACCAACAACAGGCTTTCTTATCAATCCTTCAGTGTTTGATGGATCAATGTACAGATCTCCAAGGTCATTCATTAGCTGATTGAATTCATCGGCGTAACGCTGAGTTTGAATCCAAAATTTTCCAGGGCTGTCAACGTGCTGCACAACAGCCACATGTGAAGTGTTAGGAGAGAGATTTTCTGTGAAAAAGACTGGTTTGTTCCCTTTAAGGTCAGAGAAGGTTGTGTCAATGTGTGTGATCTCAGTTGTCTCCAAAATCTTGCTCTTTTGAGATGATGGGCTCTTCTGAAGAGCGAAATCTGCAAGGGTCATATCAGAGTCGAGTGAACATTTCTGTTTCAGTTCAAACAATTTGTTGATGTTTGTGTTCTCCTCTCCATAAAGCGTGACATAGTGAACACCTTCAGAAAGGCTTTGATACTGAAACTTGGCAATCACTGTGCGGTTGAGCAGGAGAGATTTCAGGTAATCAATCTGTGAAGCTGTCCAACCAACACCTCTGTCGACTATTCCATGAAGGGAACACACATACGTTACGACAGGCATCCTGAAAAATTCAGAGGCAAGAGGCCTGACATTCTCAACTTGTACAAATTGTTTCTTCCCATAATCCACCTGCAAAACCTCAACCACGTTGTTGGCAGACATGACCTGCTGCAGCACTGAACGATACCACTTGCCGTCACTTCCTCTGGATGCACACGGGCTGCCCAAATTCTCATTTCTTGCAAATTTACCTCCAACTCTTCCCTCGTAATGCTGAGTTATCTGTTCGGTTAACTTCTTCAGCTCCTGAGAGAAAACCTTAAGCTGGCAGAATATCCGAAATGGACTTGTTACTTCTGTGACCATGACAGTCTCAACAGTATCAGTTTGCAGCTCTGGGTACATGTAGGCCTGCTGCTTCTCCATTTGCTCAATGATCTCAACTGGTTTGTGCCTAATGGAAGAAATTCTCTGAGGTTCTCCAGTTCCATTGTTGGCCTGCAAAGATCTTGCAACAAACTCCTTGAAACGATCGCTGTACAATTTTTTTGCGAAGCCCATTTCAAACATCTGTCTGGACAGACAAGGAATGTCAAGAAGGAATGTTCGATGAGGCACAAGAACATCTTGAACTGAAGCATTGACTCTTCGACCACAGAAAGTCTTCATGAACTCTAAGGCCATTGCTGACCATTTGTTTTCAGGAGACAGTGGTAACACATTGGCAAGAACACAGAATTCAACTTCAGGGGGAAGATAGAAAAAGTCACTTTTCCCCCATGCAAGCGTGTTAACTGTGGCACGCAGTGTTCTGCCTTCATCAATTAAAAACACGCTGTAATCTTCAGTGTCTCTTGAAACTATACGGGCTCTGTACCATGTTTCATACACTCGTACGAGGCACAAGTCACCGGGGTTTCCATCTGATTCACAGAAACCTTCTCTGGGGTATTGAATCTCCTTTTTCAGCTGCTGATAAGCAAACTTCCTGTCTTGGTCAAAATTTCCCCAAAACTCTACCAGAACACATGATGGGTTCAGATTAACTCTGGTAATAAGTACAGGTACATCTGAACCTGTTGATGGGAGCCCCGGTATAGAACACATTGTGATTCCCTCCGTGACTCGCTCACGCTCGTGTTTAGGTGTATCTAGAAATAGAGGGGTAAATTGAAATGTGTTAATACTAGTGCATAATCAAGGCTTATTTTTATAAGAAAAAAAAAAAAAAAAAAAGGCTAGGTTTATGGTCTAACATCACTCTGTACTTTTGTATATAGTTGGACTAAATGGACACAAATTTTCCAAACAAATGCCAAGATTTTAGATTACAATTTGAGTAAAATATATAAAAGGAAATTGTATGGCTATTTTTAAAAATCACCTTTTAAAGTTACTTTACAGCCCAATAGTCTTACACTGTGACTACTGAATTTTAAGAAAAACAAATTACATTCAATTGATATGAGGATGTACAAACTGCATTTAAAGATTTAATATAATTATAAAATTAACTAATAATTAAAAGAATTACTTTTTACAATGATTTAGTAGATCTAGTAAATAAAGTCACATTGGTGTTACTGACAATTGGCGGCTACAATTTTATATATGATTATGCATGTTACGGTCTCATAAAACTACTTTTTCTGTGGGCAGTCGTATTCAACAATTTCAATAAACAAAATGCATTTTCCCATGTATTTGGCAGCACCACAGTAATTCAAATTGGGTGTTTATTTTCATGCTGATCACAGAATAGGGCAAGCAGTTCACTAGGTTGAATCGATTAAAGTGTTTGCCAGCTTCTTATCACACTATTCATTCAACATTACAAGATCTTCTTTAAAGGATTCTGGTAGCCGATTCTCAAGGTTATGTTAAATACAGCTGTGAGGGGGGACAGGACAGTGCACGATTGAATTACAAGTTGGAAGAAGCATTTAGCTTACGTTTTATCTAGGAACACTTTATACTGTATTTTTATGTACCACAAACCTTCACATGACACAATACGTAACTTTAACCCCTCAGTTTACCTCAAGGCACCAGCTACAGCAATTTCACATAAACAGTATAACGTTAAAAGTAAAATAAAATGAAATTAGAAAATGTGCTTTTGGAAGGAGTCTTTCAGTTGACTTCTCACAGGTGAGATCTGTGAGATTACAGGTAACAGGTGCAGCCTCTGATTACCAACACAAGAAATAAACAAGTAAAATAAAATGAAGTGGCATTCCATATAGGATCATTAATTAATTGATAATCAGCATTTTACATTGCTATTGATACGGTTGCGTCAACAAAGTGTCAAGTCTGACAGGGTGTAACGTTAGCAAAAGACAGTGTGGATTAAAAAAAAAAAAAAAACTGGCAAACAAGTAAACTGGATAAGCGACTTTTACAATCAAATGTATCACTTAAAAATTCTCCCTCAACAAGTAACTTACGTTAAATTAGAATAAATAAACTCAATAATAAACCATCCATAGTCGTGACTTTCCTCGGCGTTGTGCGAATGACTAAAACACGACAAAATAATCTCGACAAATGTCTGTCGTTTTGATTAGCACACATTTAATAGATATAACCAACGCAAACACTCACCACTTCAGAGTAGATTCCGCTTTTATTTCACTGTTGACCGACGACATCTTGTCTTCTTGTCAACCGTCGACTCGGATTAAACGCACGCCAACCGAAAAATGGATTTTCACCCCGTGATACTTAAATTAGTTATAGCGAACAACTAAGATTAAGTTATACAAAAATCAGGGGAAGCATACTATTTCTACAAACGATGTTCAAACGGAGAAATTAAGAGATACATAGATACCAGTAAGGCTTTCGCGCCTCGTTCTCGCGCGTTCAGCTGATTGGCTCATTTATGGTCAGACGGAAGTGCATTAAAAATGGAGGCAACCATATTTAATGAGGTTTAATTCCGAATAACCCAACGCAATATATTAAATAATACTGGATTACTAAAAATATATAGATTGGTTTACTTCAAATACATAACGATATTGTATAAAAAATAAAAATTCAGATGAAAAATAGGGGGCTGCATTGGCATTTTTACTCAAACTCATGAATCAACTTTAATGTTATAGCATAATTGCATTTTTTTTTTTGCAATTAGAGACAAATCAATCAATGACTAGCACTATCTTCAAATAAAGTAATATACATTATGTTGTTACATGCAGTATTTTATTGATAACCATTGAAATGTGAATATAAGTGTTTGGCATAACATTATATTCGTTTTAATTTGTAAACACTAGCTGATTAGATTTTAAACTCTGAAACTGTGAAACTAGTTTAATAAAAATGTGCAAATAAGACACCAGGCAGTTATATTAAAAAGGAAATCACTGATTTAATAAAACAAATGCTGAGGAACAAATGCCATTTTATTCAATATTAACAGAACTCACAGAAAAAGAACTGAAGTCAATATATAACAAGGAAAACTATTGAACACTTCTGAACAGAAATAAAAAAAAATCCTTAAACTTCAAGGGTAAAGTGAAAAGATTGATGCAAGGTGGGAAAAACAACAAGAGAATTAAAAAAAAAAAAAAAAAAAAAAAAAAAATGATGATTATTTCGGTGGGTCTGTGTTTATCCCGTACTTCTCTTTGAGAAGCTTCAGTTGCTCCTCCTTTTTCTTTGTGTCCATTTTTTGGAAAGCCTTGGGAAAAGAAAAACAGGTTTATTAAACTTGTATCACATTCTCATTGCTATTAGCATGTTAATAATAGAATAGTCAATTTTATGGAAAGGAACAGTTTGGACATTCTGCACAATATCCATCCTTGTGTTCCCAAAAGAAAAATATCAGTGAAAAATATAGTGTTTGAAACAGAAATGAGGATATATAAATGTCTTAATTTGTTTATGTATCCTCATGGGTAAACTACAAATTGAACAATCATTGAAACATGTAAACATTTTGAAATTCACACATCAAGTTAGTAATTAAAAAAGGTTTGTGGAATTGCACACACAGACAATTGGAAAATTGAGAAGCCGCACAGCATAAACAAATTTTTGTTGTTTTTTTTTTTTTTTTTATTGACTTTGTTTCTAATAATTCTTATTTTTTATTATTTTTATAAATGTATGAAATCCCTGCAGTTCCTTCCCAAACCCTAGTTAGAGAGACTCTGTTGTAATGCAATGTGCAATGCAGTGTCTTTGAAATTCTTATCAATAGGCTACAAGATTATACTATTCAAATCAGTATAAACATGTATAGGTCAAAAGTAATCAAAAACCACTCAGACTATATTACCTAAATGTGAAATGTAACTACAAATTCTATCATGTAAGTTGTGTTCTGTAATAGACTACAATTTGTAAGTAATCTACCCAGCACTGTGATTGAATCAAAGGCAAAAACAGTTAAACTCACCCTGTTTGCATTATAGTACAATACAACTAAGTATCTGTTGCAGACGTTGAATCCAGAAAGGTGATCACAGGCATTTTTGGCATCAAAGATATCTTCATATACGACATAGGCTGTTCCTCTCGTCTCTGGTGTGTTCCCACTAAAAGAACCACAGAACAATCAGTTTCTCCACTTACAAATATAAATATGACTAATGACACACAATAAATACTTATTTTATGTGAAAGTGTCTGTTAAAGGGATAGTTCACCCAAAAATGAAAATATTCTGTTATTATTTACTCGCCCTCATGTCGTTCCATACCATTAAGACTTTCATTCACAAATGAGGATCTTTTTGATGAAATCTGTGAGCTTTCTGTCCCTCTATAGACAGCTATGCAACTACTACTTTGAAGCTTTAAAAAGAGAATCGTAAAATTAATAAATTAATGTTTGTGAATTTTAAGCAGCAACATGATATTGACAACCAACGATTATCAACTTACAACATTTTTCACAGTCGATCAAAATAGGCAAGTACTGTTTTAATGGCATATTTACTTGTGAATGTCCACTGAATGTCCAATGTAGTGTGATTAACACGGCTATTGAATATGGATGTCCGAATGTGCGAATATAAAACCAACTTTACCCAAGTGCGTAGCTGTCTATGGAGGGACAGAAAGCTCTCAGATTTCATTAAAAAGATCTTCATTTGTGTTTCGAAGATGAACAAAAGTCTTAGGGGTTTGGAATGACATGAGGATGAATAATTAATGACAGAATTTATTTTTTGGTGAACTATCCCTTTAAGGATATTGGCATGTTAATGTAAGAAATAAATTGATGCTCACACTCTGATTTGACGAATTGGACCATACTTTCCAAAGATGTCATACATCTCCTCTGCAGTGATCTTATATGGAAGGTTACGTATATACAATATCCTGTTCACCTCTGGAGGTAAACGAATCTGAAACATGACAGCAAATAGGAACATTGAGATAGACATATACGTTTCATATCATTACCAGAAATTACGGCACCATTTTAAACATTTGTACATCCACAAGTGCTTTAAATACGTATCAAACAGAATGTATGAATTTCCACATGGACGTTATTAACATGGTAAACATCTTAGCCACTTTTCTGTATAAATGAAGGCATTCAAGCCTTGTTCGTGTTCAATCAAATGTTCATTCGTATAAAAAAAACAAAACCAGTGAATATGTATAAATGATACCACTATCAATAGCGCTAACTTGTTTATCTTGGAGATAAATGAGCACGTTTCTACCAGGAAAAAAAACAATAAACACCCATCTTGAATGTGCCGATTAGCCACTTAAGGTCCAAACTATAAATATGACGATTATTTGAACGTTTGAATCAAAGCTGGACTTACATTAGCTCGTTTAGCTGCTTGCATCGCCATGGCTGGATCTTTTTAAAGGAAACCAAAACTTAAACTTTGAGAACACTATTAATCTATAATCTGGAGCAGCTAGCACAAGCTACGTAGCTGCGCACTTTGCAGTGTTTGATCGCGCAGTGTGATGACGTTCTTCCGGGAAGGCTGCGGCCAGGTTCCTTCGAGGTGACGTCAAGCTTCGATTCTGCTCATGGAACTTCATATTCTGTTCTCTTTGTATCCTTTCAAATGAAAAAGCTATTAGAGTAGCCACATTCATCAACGAGCTAAGTGTCATATAGCTCCTTACTACCTCTTGCAAGAACTTATTTTTCTATAATTGTTGTTCTTTCTTTTATTTAGGCCTACTTAAATATTATTTCAGTTGGAGTACCTTTTTTCCCCTCCCTTGCCTTTCATGATTTTATATTTGATTTAAGACTTCATCGCTGTTACATATTGTAATTTGCAACATCTCTGCCCTTTGAGAATTGTAAACTGTAATATTGTTTATTTAATTTATTTAATGTTTATGTAATATTGATTTTGTATGTAAATTAATTTTTTAATAAAATAAAAACATCGAATACGCGGTTATTCTAGATTGATTATTGGTCTGTTACACATATTTTGGTCTATTTCGGTTGTGTTGTTTGGTTTTTATAACTTTACTATTACTCCATTATCTTATTGCTCCTTGCCAAATTCATTCACCGCAGTAAACTCAGTCATAAAAATACTCTTTATTGTCTTTGAAAAAGATAAAAAAGATATCGAGCAATATATTCAAGCTATAATCTTCAAAAAAAAGAAAGAAAAAAAGACAGTAAACCAATTTATTTTGTTAAAGAATGAGTAGCCTATATTTTGTCGAGAGGTAAGGTAAAATATTTTTTTATGATATTTTATTAATATAATATTTTTTTTATAATAGGTAAGATATATATATATATATATATATATATATATATATATATATATATATATATATATATATATATATATATATATATATGTGTGTGTAATACTGAGCAGTTTTTCATTTTAATAAACAGCACGGAACAATACATCCAGTTGAGCAGCCAATAAACTATGTAATAAACCACAAAAAAATCCGCCTGAATATTTAGCTCCTTTAATGTCCTTCGAATTCAACACTCTGCTGCCATCTGACGGACGTCTTCTGTTATCACAGTTTATTGGATTTGCAGTCCAGAATGATCCGTGTCATTTCTGTTATGCAGCCACGAACCCCTCATGTATTGGGTGAAATAATAAACTTTTAAAAATATGCATTGTTTCTTATATCATAATATCAAAATAATAATTTTACTTTCATATTATAGTTTCATAAACATTTTTCACAAGTATATTTATTTTAAGTCTCCAAACTGCATAAAAGTTACTCGAATCAGTCCAGATCTGTGCTGATTAACAAATTACATCATAAGTGCAGGTAATACATTTCAGTATCTAGATATTAATGACCAAACTCCTTTCAAATTAAACGCTGACATTGAGAAAACATCCCATATACTCTTTTATTAGTTTAAACCACAACACAAGGAGTAGTGCAGCCATGGCATCAGGGGCACAATACATGCTACATGTACAAAATAACTTTTAAATTGGAAAAGTTTGCCATTGCATGAATTCGGTGCGGCGCCTACATAGGTAAACATTACAATGACAAAGGTTATGCTTGTGTAAAGCTCTTGACACTGGCAGAATGTACTTTCAAATGGAGCACAGAAATGTGCTTATTTAGAAATCGAGTCAGTGCTCAAAATATGCAGTTGTCTGGATTTAAAAAGTAATAACTTTAGGGTTGACCTTTAAAACCATCAGTTGGAGTTCTCCTTTAAGAGCAGCGTGTAAAAAGTATGAATAAATACAGTCTCGGACATTTCAGCTGTCAAGAACAAGTTGGGAGTTCAAACAGATATATGTTTGAGGCAAAATCTTCTTTAAACCTAATGACACAACTCAAAAATGATCTTCATAAATTCATTCCATGCTCAGGCCCCACATAAATCTGCACACTGATATGCAATTTATCTCATTCTAAGGTGCACTGTGAAAATGCACAGCTTGTAGGTTTAATATAGGGATATTTTTAATGGAGTAATATTTCGACCGAGAAGAATGAACGTATGGTTTCAGGGGTGGAATTATTCTCAGCGATTACATTCGGCCACATTCAACCCCCTCCCTCACATGTGATGTACATGCTAGACATAGAAGGTGTAGTAAACTAGCCTTTTCCCATCAATGCATCACAAATGCACATCTAGTGTGCCACGTTTGAAGATCTTCGCAAAACCAATGAATTATCCATCTGATTCTATTGCCCACCTTACATTTCAATAGCTGTTTTTCTTTTAAATAAGGCTTATTATCATTCTTTATGCAGGATGCAAATGAGGGAAGTACTCTTAAGGCAAACCTAATGGCATGCAAATAAACTACATTTATATTCACCAACAGTACAAGCACATTTGAAGGGAAAAGTTCGATGAACACGAGTTTATCTTTTTGTCCATCCAGACGAGTGGGTAAATCCGGAACAGTTACGATTACCATAAGAATCGGTTCGGTTGACATTACGCAGTATATGGAACACATAGCTAGCATCGGTACAATAAATATTAGCTCGATTTAATACAGCACATCAATGATGCGCAAGCTCCAGTGGATTCAGAAGGTACTTTGCACACTCTTCACATTTTGGCAGTTAATTTCGACAACTCAATATGTATGTATATTAATATCCATATAATTCTATTTGTGGTCTGTATGTGTGTATGCATTTGCAATGTATGTGTTTGTGTGGGTGCGTATGTGAAATTCATTAGCAAAGAACATTCTCATGCACACAAGTGTTTCAAACACAGGAAGCGGATTCATTGAAAGGTAGTCCAAGCAACTTTTTTTATCAGTGGAAATAGCTGCAAACTGAATGGAACATTAATCATTTATGCAGTCCCTGGCTCTTTTTTTTCCCCTCGCTCATTTTTGCAGGTCACACTGCAGCAGTAATACAATGGACGGGTCACTCTTTGCTGCTTCTTTGAACTCTTCCAATGAGATCTGGTCGTCGTTATTCTTATCCATCTTACTGAAGATTTTGTCGACCCGCTGCTCGGGCGTCAGGCCGTCCTCGTTCATCTTCATCATGATAACAGTCCCCACCATCTTGTAGATTGCCTTGGAATGAGGAAGACAAAACAATTTAGATTATAATCTAAGAGTCAGAGACACGTTGAACTGTGGCAACATGAGTCAATCCCATTGCACTTCCTGTCCACTCTCTCTCTCTGGCCATGAGGGGGTGACTCACTCCACAAAGAACAGTGGCTCGCAAACTTCTCACTAGGCTCCCCATTGTCCTCAACAATATTTGAAGGACCCATGTCTTTTCCAGTTGTTTATGATTCTCTGAGAGCTTTCTGTCCTTCCACAGACAGCTACGTGACTACCACTTTGACGATTCAAAAAGTTCATAAAGATATCATAAAACGAATCCGTATGAATGAACAGATACGATCGCTTTATATGATGAACAATTTGAATTTGGGCTTTTATTCACATATAAATATTCATCAACTCACACATCAGTTGTGGTAAACAGAAGCTCAAGCATGTATGGGAGAACCAATGAGGTTCATTCTTGTGTGTTAAAGGGTTAGTTCACCTAAAAATGAAAATTCTGTCATTTATTATTTACCCTCATGCCGTTCCACACCCGTAACACCTTTGTTAATCTTCAGAACACAAATTAAGATATTTTAATCCGATGGCTCAGTGAGGCCTCCATAGGGAGCAATGGACACTTCCTCTCTCAAGATCCATAAAGGTACTAAAAACATATTTAAATCCGTTCATGTGAGTATAGTGGTTCAATAATTAATTTTTTTGGGGTGAACTAACCATTTAAAATGATTAAAATAAGACAGAACGAGCATGAAAATATACCAAAACAATTAAAAATCAGAATCATCTCCTCAACATTTTTTTTTTTTTTTTTTATTCTTTGAATAACCAAGATTCCCAAAGTCTTGAAAAACCTTGATATATGAGGTAGCCTAATTTTAAAAGTGTAATCCATTCTCATGGTTGATTCCTAGACTTGGAAAAATTATTTAAATTAATAAAATGGGGTTGACAACCACTGATATAAAATAAAACCGCTTTTTCTTATATGACTTAAATTTTAACTTAGTTTGATCATCCTTCATTGCTTTATGCAAGAACAGACTGAATTGAGTACCTCAATGATCTCAAGCATCTCAACTCGTGTGATTTTGCCGTCTCCATCCAGGTCGTACATGTTAAAGGCCCAGTTGAGTTTCTGTTCGAAGCTGCCTCGTGATGTGATGGACAGGGCACAGATGAACTCTCTGAAGTCGATGGTGCCGTCTCCATTCTTGTCGAAGGTTCTGAAAGCGTGCTGAGCAAACTTTGAGGCATCTCCATAAGGGAAAAACTGAAAAAGAGAAAAAACAATGCAATGAATCAAAGTATAATCAATATTGTTTTAATTGTTAAAGGGTTAGTTCACCCAAAAATAAAAATTATGTCGTTTATTACTTACCCTCATGTCGTTTCACAACCATAACAACTTCGTTAATCTTTGGAACACAAATTAAGATATTTTAGTTGAAATCCGATGGCTCCGTGAGGCCTCCAAAAGGAGCAATGTCACTTCCTCTCTCAAGATCCATAAAGGCACTAAAAACATATTTAAATCGGTTCATGTGAGTACAGTGGTTCAATATTAATATTATAAAGCGACAAGAATATTTTATTTAGTGATGGCCGATTTCAAAACACTGCTTCAGGAAGATTCGGAGCATAAATGAAACAGTGTATCGAATCATGAATCGGATCGCGGGTCAAACCGCCAAACGGCTGAAATCACGTGACTTTGGCTCTCCGAACTGCAGATTCGACACACAGATTCACAATGCTCCGATGCTTCCTGAAGCAGTGTTTTGAAATCGGCCATCACTAAATAAGTCGTTATTTTGTTTTTTTGCCGCACCAAAAATATTCTCGTCGCTTTATAATATTAATATTGAACCACTGTACTCACATGAACCAATTTAAATATGTTTTTAGTACCTTTATGGATCTTGAGAGAGGAAATGTCATTGCTCCCTATGGAGGCCTCACGGAGCCATCGGATTTCAACAAAAATATCTTAATTTGTGTTCCGAAGATTAACAAAGGTCTTACAGGTGTGGAATGACATGAGGGTAAGTAATAAATGACAGAATTTTCATTTTTGGGTGAACTAACCCTTTAATCTAAGTATATGTTGTTGTTTTTTTCTGTCCTAACATTCACTTTCAATCTTGATAGTCTTTTGAACAATGCCTTTAAAAAAACAAAAGCATTGTTATTAATGACAAAAGAGTAAAATCAAAATTAATTTCAAGCAAACTCTCAATTCTAAAGTCCCTGAGCTTGACCAAAGCTTATTCCTGAAAATCTCATTTGGGATTTTATTTTATTTTATTTTATTTTATTTATTTTATTGATCAAAAGTGACAGTAAAGACATTTATAATGCTCCAAAAATAAATGTATTTTTTTATTCATCAAAAATGAATCCTGAAAAAAAAACATGTATCATGGTTTCCACATAAATATTAAGCAGCACAACTGTTTTCAACATTGTTAATAATAAGAAATGTTTCTTGAGCACCAAATCAGCATATTAGAATGATTTCTGAAATAAATCACATTTTAAAATATATTCAAATAGATCACAGTTATTTTAAATTGTAATCATATTTCACAATATGTTTTCTGTATTTTTGACCAAATAAATGCAGCCTTAGTGAGCATAAGAGACCTATTTCAAAAACACTAAAAAAATGTTGCCAACCCCAAATTATTGAAAGGTAGCATATGTCCTTTAATTACACAAGTAAATTCATTTTTAAAAGCATGTTAAAAAAAAGGTACTGAATCACAGCAATGACCTCAATACTGTTATTTCTGTTGGTGAGAAATGCTCATCTTTATATTTTCTCACATTAAAAAAAACTGCTTAATTTTAGTGCTGCAGGGCTTTTCATCTGTAATGTTGTTGCACCAAGCTGAAAAACAAGAACTTCACAGATACCACTATGAATGCAGGAGATCTTAGTGGTTGGTGGGTGAGTGAGTGTATGTGCATGTGTGTGTGTTAACTAAGGCCATCAACACCCAGCGCAGTGCCTGCCTCTTTGCAGAAGAGGGCTGCAATGCGGACGTGAGCTGTGTAGACGGTCTGTGCCACTACAAGAGCAGCACACAGCTCCTCTTTGAAGCCGGGCATCATTCCCCTTCTAATATTGTTACCCTCTCAGTGACTGAGGGCAAAAATTACATTCACCAGTTCCCAATACAGTCCCAGCCAAAGAATGATTTGTCACCTATTGTGCCCAAAACACCACTGATTTCCAATCTAATGAGCAACAGGGGGAGATAAAAGGTTTTCAAGCTGGTGCCAAGATCCAGAGACTCAAATGAAGATTTATAGGCACCACTGACAACAGATATAATATATGATGTTTTCTAACCCAAAAATGGAAATGCAAGTATGCATGAAGGTCTTTGCAAAAGCAATAGCTGAGAATCGCAATTTTATCACTAGATATTTGAGAAGCCAGTGTAAATGTTTTTAAACGTTACCTAACCTCACATTTGAGTTATCTGCCTGCTAAATATTATACGATGGAATCACTGGAGTGTGACGGCAGGGCTGAACTAAGCTAATAATAAATTCTGAGCACTTAGGAACAGATGCCATGCTCAAAGACTGGGAAATGAGATTCTCATAGTTTGCACCAAATGAGAGAAAAGAGTGTGTGTGATTGTGTACCAAATGTGCCCGCAACAGCAAAACTTGAAATTCCCAACATTGAGGGGAGCTGCCAATAGCCCTCATGAGAAAATGGCTTAATAAACATACTAAATAATGTCTTTATATCAATATAAATATGCAGAAAGGTTTATTTGTGTTTGGGGAATTAGGATATGTTATAGAAAATGTCATTAGTTTGGTATAAAAAATGGAAGTCAATGGAAATTCCCCATCATGAAAGTAAAGAAATGCATGTCAGGCAAGTTCAAGATGGATTATGATGGAGTTGAATATCTTATATTATTCTATAGAAGCAGCTGAGATGTTGTGCAGGAGGAGGCAGCTTTCCCATAATGCACTATTGAGAAAATATGTTCTTCTTCTGACTTTACACTCTTCTTCATCTCTTAGAGCACAAGAGGATCCAAATATCATCACATATCATGTTTATGGTAAACATGTTCTTGTAAGATACATTTATGTTCATTTGGGAAAAAAGAAATAAAATATACAAATGCCAAAAGATCATTTAAAACAATGTATTATTGAGCACTGAATGCTAAAAAACTTAGCTGATTGAAAAAGCTGATTGAAAACTAATAAAAAACCCTCACACAGCACAGCAAAATACAATTTTTTTTTACTTTCTTTCCATAATATGTACATATTTTTAAAACAAAATAAATGTACTTGAGAAGCAAATTGCATAAAATAATAAGACTTGTTTTCATATAATGTACCATTATTTAATTTAATTTTTATATTTAGTCATATTTTATATATTTATATTTAGTCATATTTTATATATATATATATATATATATATATATATATATATATATATATAAAACCTAGTTTTTCTTCTCTAGTAAATTTATCTGGTTTTAAGGATTTTTTAACATTTGTACTGGAAAGCAAGTCAAAAAATACTGACCTAAATATTTAAGTCCTGACAAAAATAGTTAAGTAAACAACATTCTAGCATGAGATACAGTGTATCCTATACACTTTGCACTGCACATATACTTGAACAAAAGACACCAACCCACAAAGCGCAGTGGTCTCTGATTTCATCAGAACCCAGGCAGCCCAAAATAAAACAAAATCATATGATCGAACACAGCGCCACCCTGTGAAGATACAGCGCGCTCACATATATCAAAGAGCTGACACACTGTCAAACTCCTCCAGAAAGCAGAAGCCCTCTGGGAAAGCTCAGGTCTGGTCATAAGCCCCTGCCAGACTGGCACTGGGTGGAGAAGAGAGAGCTGAGACAGGAAGTAATGCACACTGTGATGTACCCTGCACACACGCAAAATGATTCTCTCATGGGGTTGGCCCTTCTGCTCCATATGGCCTTGCCCTTCACCAAAGTAGAGGAGAGCAAAAGAAAACAAACAAAGTGCAAGTCATGAAGAACTGGAGAATTGCTGCTGGGCAACTCGACCCCCCTCCATAAGTTCTTCCGTGCGAATCTGGCAGGTTATGAAATGTTTTGTTATGTAAAAGAGAGGGATTTTTTTTATAACTATCTAGGGCAAGACTATGTGAAATTTGAGAATTTCACATTACATTAATATTCTACTTTTCACTTCCAAGCATGATTCGAATGTAGAAATAGATCTCTTCACATGTATATAAGATCTGTCAGGGGATGTGTTATCACATGGGAATGCCACCTGATGAAGATCCAAGTGTCTGTTATTCTCTAATGAGTTCATAAGGAGAAAAAAAAAGTAATTTTCCATATTCAAGACAATGCAGAATATCATACCATTTTATTTGTGTTTTTTATAATCTCATTTTACAGTAGATTGGTTGTTTTAAACGAAACTAAAATTACAATTCTGCCATCATTTACTCACTCAATCATGTCCTTCCAACCCTGTATTATTTTCTTTCTTCTGTAAAACACAAAAGAAGATGTTCGACAGGCTTTCCGATCTGCTTTTAAAAGATCTGTTAAAAGATATCTGCAATTAAAGAAATTGGATGGTCATTTATATTAGTTGCCAAGTTCCAAAAAGCACCATAAAAGTATAGAATCATACAATTTGTGTGTATTATACACTACTGTTAAAAAGTTTGAGGACAGCATGACTTTTTTTGAATAAAAGAATACTTTTATTCAGCAAGGGCATTTTAAATCGATAAAAAGTGACAGCAAAGAAGCTTCTAATGTTACAAAAGATGAACTTTCTATTCATCAAAGAATCCTAAAAAAAATGTACCACAGATTCCACAAAAAATTAAGCAGCACAACCGTTTCGACATTGGTAATATTAAAGGTGCAGGCAGTGTGTAAATTTTAACAGCATCTAGTGGTGAGGTTACAAACTGCAACTAATGGCGCACACCCCTCCCTTTCGGAGAAGCTACATTGGCCGTTTGGCCGACATGTCGTCGTCTGAGAGAGCAGAGAGTAGCTTGAGCTTGACAGTATAAATCTCCATCTACTTTTGGTGTACGGATTCTACAGAACAGAGCAGCTCAGAAAATTCCCAGCATCTCCTGTTTCACAGATGAAAAAAAAAAATTAATTATGGGGTTAGAATGACATAAGGAGTAATTGATGATAAAATCTTCATATTTGGGAGAACTATCCCTTTAATGTATAGATAAATATACATAATTTAAAACTTTGAAGGACAGTAACTGCGAGACCATTTCTTCCAGGAGAATAAACTGCTCTGGAGGAGAAGGGTGTGCCTTAGTGGTTAAAGATCTGGGCAGCTAACTGATACATTGTGGGTTTGAACTCTGATTCATTAGCTAACCACAATGTGTCTATGACTATGAGTAAGACAATTAACCCCAAACTGCTCCAGGTTGACTGTCTCTGTAGAAAATAAATTGTGTAAGTCACTTAGGATAAATGGATCTGCTAACTAAATAAATGTAAATGAGTGAGAAGAGGGAAATAGAAGGTGAGGAAAGACTCCAGGTGAGAATACAAGGGTGAGAGAGACAACCTGCCCTTACACAGCTGTTGAATTAAACTGATGTAGGGTGTGAGGCAAACTGCACGACCACAGAAACACCCTGCAGAGTCCAGCTGCTAAAAGCCTGTGTAATCCTGATGCCAGCCTTAGCCATATCTGAGACAGTCTACACCATCCCTGTCAAACTGCTCTTAATTCATTTAATAGTGCAAAAGTCATGGATTTTTCCTCCAGGTACAGGCTAGGATATCAGTACCTGAACCTATTAAATGTGCACAGTGAAATATAATGCCTGACATGAATGACTGAAGCATCATTCACCATGTTTCTTTTGTCTAATAAAACTTTAATTTGACAGATGCTTTTATAAAACATTCAATATTGTTAAATCTAATCAAAATCAGTTTGAAACTGTTTGACTAATCTGAAGAAATCCGATAAAGATTATATTTAACAACTGATTTATTAATGATTTTTTACAGCATATATGAAATTATATTGGGTTTTTTAATTTTTAAAAACACTATTATATATATACTTTTTAATTATATATATAATTTTATTTCTAATTTTATTTTCTAACTTTATATATATATATTTTTATTTTTATACAAAATTGTATCTATTTTATTATCCATTTATTAATTATCGGTCATGACAAGGAAACAATTAGTGACTTATCGGAATTGGCCAGAATTTTAATATCTTTGACTAATCAACCTCACTAATTGACAACTATTATCTTGAATTTATCAGCATGTGTGTTTCCCATGAATGTGGTATTGCTAGTGGTAAAACAGATTCAGATTCCTCTGCTTGCCATCAAGACATGTACCAAAAGCACATTCCTACAACATCTAAGTCACCATGCCAGCTGTCATCACTGTCATCACACATATAAACCTCCACGGTGAGCAACGGAGAGACAGCTGTTGTGTTCTACAGCAGGTCTGACCTCAGTGGTGATAATACTAACTGGGTGGATGGTAATGCCTGTGCTGGAAAACTGCCATATCTCTCAACAGAACACTCATACAGTACATACAGTACTTAAACACTGCATACTGGCAAACATAATCAGACACCTACTATAAGAAACAGCTACAAGATTGTGGCAGCACTCCTTTTGTGTATCATAATCAATGAGTTCTGTCTATTTATTTGAGCTGATTAATTCTTCATCAGAATAGCTTTTATAGATACCTGCAATGTGCACCTTCTCAAGCCTTTTACTAGCGACTAAAATGAGTTGGTCACTATAAGTCAGTTATGACAGCCATATAAAAAGGAATTGGAAACTGGTAAAACATCTACTATATTATAATGAAATAGCGATGATATGTTTCTTAAAAAAATGTATTTAATCAGAATGGGATTCTAATTTTGAAATGCACTTATTCCAAGTGGTGTAATTATGGCATCAACCAGCAGGGGGTAACGGTGCCATGCTAACCAGCCAAACATTAACCCTTTAAACACAACAAACACTAAAAGGGTTAATATGACCATATTTAACAAGACAACAACAATTAAAATGCAATGTTTGTTTTAGTCTCATGTTAGTATTATTTATATTCTACTATAGTATTTATTAATATTTAGAATTAGCTTTCATTTTTTTATTTTCAGTTTTCATTTTCATTTTATTTTTAGTAATTCTGTACTTATTTTATTACAGTTAGTTTTCATTTAAAGCTTTTCATGTTTAAGTTTTTAATCTAATATTCATATTTAGCTTATTTCAGCTTTATTTCAATCAATGAAAACATTTATTAATAGTTTTAGTGAACAATATTAACACAGTTTTCCTGGTTTTGTGTTGTTAGTATGACCTAGCCTTTACAGCTACTGTCAGCACTGAGAAATGATCCTTTTTCAAGTATCTTCATTGAAAATATTAAAGCTAAGACTTAAAAACAAAACTTTTTTATCAGAAAAATAAACACTTCTCTTTTTAAGATTAAAAACTATCCACTTTGTCACAGAACATTATACTTCACAACACAAGAAAATGAATTACACATCACTGGATCTCATCCACTCCTCCATACAAGAACATTTTAAAAGCCTTTTTCTTCCTTTACAGCAAAGTGCTTCTCTTCAAGCGCATGAATCATGAATAAACAATGTCCTATAATTTATGCAACCTTGCCTTTCCTCCCAACATACACAAGTTACTTCACGACAGGCCAAGGAAAGCGTTAGAAGGTGAATGCCACAATGATATGATGTCATCCTCCTGCAGAGAAAATGAGTGAAGTAAAAAAAACTCTCAGATTGAGCAAAAGACAGTGCGCCATCTGTACTACGCTTAAATTAGCATGATAACGAGCATCACAAAGCTCAGATATGGATTATGTAAACTGATGGTGGCATGCTGTTCTGGGTTTGCGCTACTTTTACACTCGATTTGGAGCTAAAAAATCAAATTCAAGCTCTTCAAATCAGCTGTATTCCTATTGAATTGCTAATCACTGTCTAATTAGCTTAGGAAAGATTGAGTAGTAATGACATGCTTGGGCAATAAATGTCTAATTAGCCATTTCCAGGACATAATGCACATAATTCACATAGGGATATTTCATGCAAATGATCAAATAAACAGTTTGCATCTCTCCTAAGATGACTTAACTTTTTTTCTTTGCTTTCTATAGAGTTTTCGGCTTGGCTCTCAAAGCCACGTTTGAATTGCCTCGGGTGGTTCGTATTGGCATGGCAATTGCAATGTCATGTCATGCGAGTCATGATACAGATTAACCCAGTGGTTTGATCTGGATTTCCTCAGTTTGTAGCTGCACTGTAATGCTTGATGTGATTAGTGTGCTTGATGTGTGCAAGTGGTGCAACTATGAGAACTGCATTGACAACGGCCAAAAGATCCAACTCTAAAGCAACATAATATTCATTGGGTTGCCTGAACAACTAGTGGACTATTTAGCCTTGAAGGGTTAGTTCACCCAAAAAAAGAAAATTCTGTCATTAATTACTCACCCACATGTCGTTCCAATCCTGTAAGACTTTCATTTATCTCCAGAACACAAATGAAGAGATTTTTAAAGCTGCAGTCCGTAAGTTTTGCTTTTCATCTCAGCGGTTTTGCTTAACTTTCAGATGCAAAAGATTCAAAAAGCACTACAAACTCCATCATTATCAGTGAGTTTTGCAAGCTACAACATATATCTAAATATTTGATTATATATTGCTGCATGCTGTAGCCACTCCAAACTAGCCTTTCAGTCTAATACATTCTTTCCATTTGTATGATACGGTGTATCAAAGCGGCTACAGATAGCCCTTAGGCTTCTGAAGTGCAATGCATTTCAACAAGCAGATAATAAGGTCTCAAAGGAGCAGGACTAAGTTAACGTAATGTCCTAAGAAGGCGGGTTTAGCGCCACAAACAGAGCTGACTTCACTAACACAGGTCATGGATAATCACCCTCCCCTCTGCACTACTGATTGAATTATATGGGCAATGTGCCCAAGGGATAATTGAACTTGGCTGGCACAACCCTTCCATTACTACAACAGCCCCCAATAGCATTATGTAAACATTTTTTATTCCAAACCGTTCACTTCGGATCCGATTCTGAATGGGATGAAAAAACAAACCGCTTATTTATTGTCATGAACGGTCAGGGTTGATTTAAAGGCTGATACAGATGCAGTGCCGCTGCAATGCAATTTCCTTAATTTTCTGGAAATTACACATTTGCTGACATTTCTTAGAACTGCTTTTCTTTTCAGTGCAATCAAGCTTAATTTACAACTGAGGACTCGATAAGGTCGGCATTTGTAATGAGAATTCAATCAATGGCCCACATAACAGTTCTGCTTTAGTGAACATTGATAACTAAAATCAAGAAAACAATCAAGCAAATTCGTGCTAATAGTATTTGAGTTGTTGCCTCCTTACATTGCGTTGACTATTTACCTTCAGAGTTTACCATATTTGACATGCCACTACAATTTAAACTTTAAACTTTCATTTTGAGTGAACTATACATGATACATCCACGATACATTTTGTTGCATTTGCGTATTGTGATATATTGTGACACAATATACTGTTGCACTCCTATATTTATTAAACTCTACTATTTCATCTGCCCTGTAACAGAATGGTTACAGTGGAGTGGTTAAGGTTATGGGCTACTTTCTAAGCCCAGTGGGAGTGACCTTTGACAGAGAGCCATTGTGCCCCTGAACAAGGCATTTAACCCCCAGGTGAATATGTCAGATAAAATAAAATAGGAATTATCCAGAGAAATAGGATGGTACAAGCACTCTTTCATGTGTCTGGCTAATCAAAAGCCCTCCTCTGAATGATGCATGATCCCATCCCGACTGACCATAGATCACAGGCAAGCACAGTACTCTGTTGGCGGGAGACCTTGAGGTGACATTGGGAGGAGAAACACCGGGCTGCTGTAGTGACCCATGGCTAATCAAGAGAACCATCAGAGCATTTTCCACCCAGCCCTCACACGTCACAGGACGTCACATGGGGCAAGGCTGCGGTCAACACGAAAACACATATGTTAGCCTTCCAGTGATGGTAAAGAAGAGCTCCTCCAATAAATGCAATGCAGTGTGTTTGTTTGTCCCAGCCCCCATTCCCTGAGCCCCAGCATTCTTCATTCCACAAATCAGAACGTGCTAATCTATTCAGCAAAATAAGTAATAAATAAAACAAAATAATAAAACCCATTATAGGTCATAAATGTAAAATTAGATTTTTTGCATAGTACACCTCAATCTGCACACTGAACTCGAGGGACACAACACAACCAAACTACAGCACTCCCAAATGAAGCTGTTTATACTGTGGCGCCATCAAAACATTGTTCTGTTGGTTTTAGCATCCTGACTGGCCTGATATAGCAACACTGGCTCAACCAATAGTGTGAATTTGGGGTGGGAATATGTGTTTGACTGATAAATGGAATACAGGGGGAAGACAATTTGCAATTCAGTTTGGTGATGCTAGCAACAAAAATACATATTTTACCCTAAAAGTACTGTAAAAGCAAATATAATTAGTCAGATTTGCACTAATTAACTTTAATTACTTCTACTGCAGTAACCTCTGCCCCTGTGCATGCCACTGATACACTTGTTATGCCCAATGGCTTCATCCGAAAGCTTAAAAATGCTGCCTTCGAAGGATGCATTCCAAGGTAGGCACATCCGAAACCAGTGTTAGCTTCACTTCCTGTCTCCTGAGATACCTTCATCTGATCAATTTTTGCAGGCAGCATATTGTATCCTTCGCTGCATTTGATATCCCACAATCTTGTGCGTTCCATTCTGTGACAGTTGAGCTAAAAAACAAAGATAGTGTCTGAAAGTTGTGGTTGGTGGTCAGTTTGTGTTTAAAGGTACATTTTTGACCAGCGTTCTTGACTTCTGATGGCATTTCTAATGAGAAAATATTATTGTAATAATGAAATATTTGCTTAGTTATCACCAAAGCTTTTGTGAAGTACCTTCATGAGCAAACACATTATCGAAGGCGATTCATCTGCGATATGAACGTGATATTGCGTAGCTTGTCAGTGAACTACGGCTCTGTCTATTAAATGCCGCTCCATTTGAAAGCAGGTGATGGCGATTTAACGGTAATCAGGGAACCGGCTTTACTGACGAAATGCGCGTGACAATCGCATGCGATATATCGCCCAGCCCTAATACAAAGTCACTGCCTGATAAGGTAGCGAGGCACAAGTCAACTGCCTAAGTTTTCGGACAATCCAATGAGCATCACTTTCTTGATATTATGTTCATTCTGCAAAATTAAGTACACTGTTAAGCTTATGATTGCTCTAACAAATATTCTTTAAAAAAGATTTTTTTTTTATTATTATGATTATTGTCATTATTAAATACATCAGTGTGTATAAATGCAAATGAACTGATAGACTAAATGAAATGTCTTATCAAAACAAGGCTTTGTGAAATAGAAATATTAAAAATGGAACTTTATATTATAAGGCTTATTACCCCTGATAGGTCATCTTACAAGATCTGTGGATGGGGAATAAGATGGCGTCCTATTGATCGCAGGGAGGCAATTTGTCTCCTTCAAAAAGACAACCTTGTGTGACACTAAGATCCTCCATCTTCTCCACAAAGCTATCATTAAGCAAAATGGATAAATCCAGAGTACGTAGGTCTTTCATTACTGCATCCCGACACAAGGGACGATTCCACCCGTCTGCTACTGTACTTAAACACACATGAACTGTTGTTCAGCCTCACCTGCTACATCTCAACTGACATAGGAGCCTTTTGGATGATTGACTTTGTTACTGCATGTAATCTGATTTTGCAGCAAAAACCATGAGTCAGCCCACATTCTTCAAACATCTATCACAGAAAAGCACTGGTGATGATAATAATAAAAAGCCAAATTTCCTCTTGTTCTGGGGCCGTATTCACAAAACATTTTATCTTACCAATAAGAGTTCTCCCAAATAGCAGTAAAAGTTCTTAGCTTAGAGTTTTCTCTTAAAACCTATTCACAAAGCTGCTGAGACAAACTTTTACTAAGGAATAGAGAGAAGTCTTAAGCTGAGAGTAAGGGCGGGGTTGACCTCGTTGCTATGGAGTAAACACACAGTGATTGGCTGATGGGGGAGGAGTCAGTGATTTAATCATACAAATATTGTAGAATAAGGTATTAAAATACCATATTAAAATACAAATGTTGCCCGATTCAAATAAATATGTTTTAATAAAAATGTTGCCATAGTCAAATAAAGGTTTTAAAATGTAGGCTAAGTGTCACTAATTAAACTAGTATATACAGTTAATTGTCCACCTCTTGGATGTCTGCATCTCAAGAGAATGCAGAATTCAAACGACAAATTATGTTTTATAAACAAAGTTTAGGAGAAACACATTCAAACGGTCTAATCAGCTCGAGAGGAGGAATATATACACAGATGAGAGCCGACTCGCCTATACTTCGACAGTTTTCTGTGTTTTTCCCTCCGCCAACCCGCTCCTCACTCTCGGCTGGGGATACGGGGAGAACTTTGGGTTTGGGCTAAATTCCAAGCTCGGAGCCCTCGATCCCCTTGGACAGCACACCAAATACGCTTATTATATATATATATATATATATATATATATATATATATATATATATGGTTTACTCTATTCAATCATTTGTAAATGTGAACTGATGAAAACCATTGCCACAGGTAATCAGACAATATTTATTTATTTATTAAAGATTTATTTTTGGTGTCTCATTGTAGATTCAAATCTATAAATCAAAATGTATTGCATTTATGAAGTAAAAGTTCAGCACACAAGACACTTATCGGTATTGCCTCAATGGTGTTCAGTGTCTTCAGGTGGATTAGGACAGTTTGTGATTTGCTCTTAGTGACTTAGGAGTCCTCTTGACTACTCCTAGCGTTTCACAGACTTAGGAGCGACTTTTAGTGCTAAAATGCTTTATGAAATACTCTTAGAGCAAAAATTTAGGACTCCTAAAATTAGGACTGACACGCCCATTATTTTTAAGAGTTTCTCCTAAATCGGCGATTTAGGAGCTACTTTTAGTCTTAAGATGTTTTGTGAATACGGCCCCTGGTATATAGCCATGACCTCATGAATGAATTTTCTGAACTCAGTATCTGAGTCTACATTGGACAGATAATCTAATTAATCACAAGGAGGAATGAAAATTTCCCATGACACAGTTAAAGTAACATCCTATTTAAATTTAAATGTCTTCATTGTGTTATAAATGAAGCACTAGAAACTCCAGAAGCCTGCTTTGATTTTTCTGATCTCTTTAAACAAGTGCAAAGGAAAACAGGTTCAAAAAGCCTATCCATGTTTTTCATGCTCAGCATGGGAAATGAAAGTGCATAAGATCATTTGCTAATTTTAGAAAATCTGCTGGTAGTGACTACAGTTGGAGTCAACTTCAATAATGCGCCAGTTTGTATAAGGCGGTGTGTGTTTTCATGTGTGTGTGTTTGACTGTGTTTAATCGATGGAAAGAGGCAAAGACAACCATAAAATAACTTAAAATCTCCATTAAATGTCTTGGGTGAACTAACCCTTTATTTACCATTAACTAACAATAATCTTTGTTAATGTTAGTTAAGAGGAATACAAACGTTAATTGTTAGTTCATGGTCCATTAAATAATACTAAAAGACTAAAAAACTTGTATTAGTAAATGTTGAAATGTACATTAACTAAGATTAATCAATGCTTTAGAAGCATTTTTCATTGTTAGTTCATGTTAACAAATGGAACCTTATCTTTACAATAGCATATAGGTAAGATATTATAGCATATAAGATAGTAGACTGGGATTAAAAGTTTAAAAAAAAGATTAACACATTCAAGTGATAAAGAAACATTTTCATCCATCAAATGCAAGAAAGAAATCTTCACGTTTGCCCAGTATTTAACGTTAAGATGTCCAGCCACATCACTGTCTATGCCACACCAGGGCCGCAAACCACACGTCATCCTGTCATTCCACATTCATGTGCTGTGAGATCAGATCTGGGCGATGTTCGATCCACCACAGCCCTCCGTTTGGCCACATGATCAAGGTCTGAGCTGAGGGTGATGTAACAAACTGCTGTCAAACAGGAGCACGTTGGAATCCTCTGGTAAAGCTAATGTCCCTTGCATACCCCTATCCCCCTTCAACTTTACTGTCAAATTTTTGTGTCCAACCAACCACCACATCACTGTGTATGTCATCTTTTCAACTGCAAATTAGATCTGAACATGCACCATTCAAGTGCTTCATTCAGCACAAACCTAAAGTCCATTACACAGCACCTCATCACTGTATTCATAGTATTAACATCTGAAACCGCAGCAAACAATCAAACCCCAGGAGACACAGGGATCACTTTACTGACACCATGTACAGCCATCACCTTTGGATACTATTGGCAGATTAATCAAAGAGGCGTTTCAAAGAGTTCAGCTGCAGGGTTAATAATTTCCCATGTACAGTTAGCGTGGCACTGTTAAGAGTATGAAACGATATGCACTGAGGTATTGAGTAAATGCTATAAATAGAAATGTGAACTTTGCCACATATTGTCTCTTTAAATAGCCAGCCATTTTCATGACACCATGTTCTATTCCATTGTTTAGATTGTTAAACATAAGGAATGAAGTACAGTCAGCTGTTCAAACCCAGCAAACCTGTGCAGTACATCTGCTTTCAGCATTGATAATAACAATAAGAAATGTTTCTTGAGCAGCAAATCAGTATTAGATTGATTTCTGAAGGATCATGTGACAATGAAGACGTGAGTAATTATGCTGAAAATTCAGCTTTGCCATGCCAAGAATAGATTAAATTATAATAAAACAGTTATTTTAAATTGTAACATTTCATAATAATACTGTTTTTGCTGTATTAACCTTACAGATCCCAAACTTTTTAATGTTATATATATTATTATTATTATTATTTGCAATTCAGCTTCCTCTCATCCAGCTCTTTGTGTCTCATACTGGATCCTTTTCCTTTGGAAGACCCAATACAACTATTGTCCGATCAGAATTAAGTATTCAAAAGAGTTTTATAAACACAAAAGGCACAATTATTAAATGTTCATATTATATCAGGTCACTCCCATATCGGGACACCCTTTGATGCTTGTTTTACCTGCAACTGGCTGGTGGTTTTCTATACTTTAACCCGTAGCAACAGACATGACCACATAATTTTATTCCAGTTCATAACTTCTCCTGTATGTCTATTGTTTAGGCTGCACTACTTAGCAATCGACGGATTTATGCAATCCACACCATCTAATCCCAAAGACGATTACAAACTGTATCAAATGTCTGCAGATAACAGAGTTCAGAGAATGATTAATTTGTCCATAGGACTGATCTCATCCCCAGTCTAGTCTGGCAATCTATTACTGAAGAAGAATGAATCATTGAAAAAAAAAAATGCTAAATTTAGCAACCATATGGCTTCCACAAAAACCTGGAAGCTTGGTCCATACACAGCATGCTAATTTCTGGGCACATATTATTGCCTCTGTACCATATAGAGGAGCTTAAATTATTGCCTCTACATCTATAGACAAATTATATTGGTACCGAGATACTTTAAATAAGGGCTGCACGTTACTGGAAAAAAACTGACATTGCGATATTTTGTTTTTCTGCTATATGAAAAAAAGTAACCGGATGACTTGAATAATTCTATTTGAAAAAAAAAATCATTCTAGGATGATTTGGGTGATTTTGTAGGTGAGTGAATACACATAGAAAATAATGAACAAATTACAAGCATAGATAAATATAGAACAAAGATACAAATTAAATATAGTGTTTTATATTTTTCAGGTAAGTCTAACAGTATTCAGGTACAAAAATTGAATAATCAAATGTAAAATAACACTGCATTGTCTTATTTCTGCATCTGTGTTAACTACAAAAGTGATTCTTCTCTTTGTCTTTTTAGTTTGATTATCATTCATGACACAGAAAGCAGCAGGAATATTATGCTGCTGTCACTTTAAGGCCGAATGAGTGGATCCAAAATACACATCCGGTTTTCTTTCTCAATTGTTTTGTTAACCTAAGCCATAAGCAATTTTGTTTACTCAATGTTTTACGTGCATTTTGATATGTGTCCATTTAGGCACAAATAGAGAACGGCAATCAGTGTTTACGTGCATCTGGGCGGCTCTGTGTGTGTGTTTGTGCGCGTTCAGAATTGAGTTGTCTTTTGCGTCTTTGTGCGCTCAAATGGTTGAAAATCGCTTGCATGTACCTAAAGCACGTTCAAATGATAAACTTTCATTGTATGATTGTCAAACTTTACAATTAATCCGAGAAGCATGTGTTTTGAACCGTGGTTCAAAAAGCAATTAAGATGATTCACCACAGAATTAAGCAATTACGATGATACCCATCACAGAAAACTTTCAGCATTTTTAGATTTTCAAAAAACAGCAATTTGTATGATTTATAAGCTGTTTTCCTTATGGGGACAAAAAATGTCCCCACAAAGAAAGGAGTTTGGATATTGCCATCTTTGTAGGGACATTTTCTCCCCAAAACATAGGGTATACCTGTGCTGAACCACACACACTCACATGCAAACAATCATTCAGTCCGCAGGAACTCAGCACCCTGCTAATGCGAGGTCATCCATTTCCTCTCACTTGGATTTTAATAAAACTCTCTCACTGATATCATTTCGCTGAAAACACTAACCCTGATCACTAAAAGGCTTGGCCTACAGCAGGTTTCCATTCTTTCTTTTCATTTCGGCCAATTCAAAGTATTGTGGTTTCTGAGAAGAACTGTGGTTATTTACTCTGGCTGATAGTAGATGATGTAAACGATCTTGCATAATGTCTTTACATAATTCATATTCATATTAAGCAGCAGGTTGTGTCATGTTATAATTGGAGCTGCAAGGTTGTACAATAGATACACTCCTGTGTTATGTGCAGCAAAATGTTTCCTTGCCAAGAAGTCGAAACTGAAACACCTCATAAATCTAAATGACTAAACTAATAAAGAGAGTAAAACATGCCACATCAACAACTATTTGTGCTTGACGTTCCATAAAGAATCCAGTCATATGAATAGTGTAGCCCTGGAGATCTGAATTGAGTTTGGTGCCAGTTATACATCAGACTATCCAACTGAATGACTCATAGGGCTCTTCCAGTCGCTTGTAAATCACATGGTGCATCTGATGCACTCCTCAATGACCTCTTCAGTCTGGAGCAAGACCAACAAAAAGCCAGCACATGTAGAGAAATGTATCACAGAGCGACTAGGGTCTCTACCTTAACATACAGCTGCTGGAACTCATCCAGGTTGAGTCGGCCACTTGGGCAATCCTTCAGGAAGCCTTTGTACCACTGTTTGAGTTCGTGTTCGTTAAATTCTGTGTTCTTCACCAGGTCCTCCATTACCTCAGGGGTCAGCTTGCTGTTCTGTTTCCCCATGGTGTCTGCAAGGAACAGAAATATAAAATGGCAATGATCTCACTTTGCCTGGAGCTGTAATCCATTTTAACTGCAGAAACTGTATAAAAGACCATTTATGTCCCCCATTCAAACTTTTGGGGTTAGTAAGATTTGGTAAGATGAAAGAAGTCTCTTATGCTCACCAAGGCTGCATTTATTTGATCAAATACAGTAATACTCTAAGATACTATTATAATTGTTCTCTAATTTAATGTATTTTAAAATGTAATGTAAGCTGAATTTTCTAGTCTTTTGTGTCACATGATCCTTCAGAACTCATTCTAATATGCTGATTTGGTGTTCAATAAACATGTCATATTATCAATGTTGAAAACAGTTGTGCTGCTTAATATTTTTGTGTGATACTTTTTTCAGGTTTTCTTGATGAATAGAAATTGCAAAAGCAATTTGAATATAAACGCTTCGCATTACTTGTGAATGTTTAAAACCATACAAAATTCAGAGAAAATCATCTTCATAATCACCTTTAAAATCAAACTTAAAAGGCACGTTTCATAGAATGGACCATAAATTTGTTTAAATAAGTGCTAGATCAAGGAGGTGGCCTTTTCAAACTTTTCTTCATTTTAAACATCCTATGAAGACTTTCCTTGCCATTGCTGCCTTTGGATTGCTGAATGGGGCACAATTCTTTGTATAACTGCTTTAGAATATATACATAGTACTATACAAATTCAATTTGAGAAAATGGGATTTTAAGTCATTTTGCTAAGCGCACACACTAATATACCAAAGTGTACATGGGTGGAAATATTCATTTCATAATTATTATCATGGCTAAAATAAGACTATGCAAGCCGTGCAGTTGAATAAATATGATGGCTTGAGTGAGTCATTGTGGATTATATCATTTCATGCTGGTTGAATACATTTAAAGAAGGCTTAAATCATTGGGACAAACACACTCTGACCAAAAGTCTGAGACCATCAGTGAAAATGCTTTTTCCTTGGTTTTTTTTTGTTTGTTTGTTTTTTCAATTAATAAAGTTTGAGCTCTGTAAGAGTTAGTGCTGCACCTTTGCTTATATGCAGATTTTTTCCTTGAAATATCCTGTAAAATGTGATGTTCTATAATTTGAAGGTGTTCATACTCTTAGCACAGAGAAAATAACAAAAAGAAAGTTCCAGAATAGTATTGTCTGTGTACATAATATCTCACTATGGATGAGAGCATCTTTATAAGAAATCCCTTATTTCAGCTTATAATTATTATGGCGACCAGGGCAAGTGATAACAAGCATCACCTGGGAGGCGCACCGGCCTTGAGTCTCTCACGGAGGAGCTCCGGGAGCATAAAAGGAGGAGCGGCGACCGTGGAGGACGAGAGAGGACCAGGCCTGGACTTTTATGTTATGTTTTATTATGTTTGTGTGGCCGGCAGACGTCCGCGAGGGTCTGCCGGCATTACTTTCGTTTTGTTCTTTGTTTATTTTATATTAAAGTTTGTTGAATGTCCTCCTTCTTCCCACACCTACTAACCTCGTTACATTGGAGCCGAAACCCGGGAGGAAGGAGGGACATGCTGTCGAAGAGCCCTCGCTGCTGAGGGGGATCGCGGTGCTGCGGAGTTCGGGCAGCGCGGGAGTGTGTGTAGACCGCGAGAGGCTGCCCGAGGCGGTGGTGCTGGAGCCTTGTGAAAGGTGGGACGGAGACCCGGATGCCGTGCTCCTGGGACGAGGTGGGGTGGCTGCCGTCCTGGACCTGGGAGAGCGGAGGAGTCGCCGCCGTCTGCCGTGGGCCGGAGCCTGCTGCCGTCCGCCATGAAGGGGAGGAGCAGGGGATGGGGGACTCGCTGCCGTCTGCCCTCAGACGGAGGAGCCATCGCCGGCCGCCAGGAGGCGGTCGAGGATCGGGCCGTCCACCGAGCGTCCAGTGCCACCGCATGGCACCGCGAGGAAGAGCCTCCTGGCCTGCTGAGGACCGGGCGGCAGTGTGTCGGGAAACCGGACCAAGAATTTTTTTTTTTCTTTTTCCTCTCTCCCCTCTCTTGTCCTGTCGCTCCCCTTGCTTCCGTCTCCTTTCTCACGTCTCGTCTGTGAGGGGTGATGGGGGTATGTGGCGACCAGGGCGGGCGAGAGCCGTGAGGGAACGGCGCGAGGCCGGTGACGCAAGTGATAACAAGCATCACCTGGGAGGCACACCGGCCTTGAGTCTCTCACGAAGGAGCTCCGGGAGCATAAAAGGAGGAGCGACGACTGTGGAGGACGAGAGAGGACCAGGCCTGGACTTTATGTTATGTTTTATTATGTTTGTGTGGACCCTCGCGGACGTCTGCCGGCATTACTTTCGTTTTGTTCTTTGTTTATTTTATATTAAAGTTTGTTGAATGTTCGCCGGTTCCCGCCTCCTTCTTCCCACACCTATTAACCTCGTTACAATTATTATTACAAATTTGCCTGTGCCTTTGGAGGACATGTATGTCCGGTTTCACAGACAAGGCTTAAATCTTAGTCCCAGACTAAAATGCATGTTTGAGCTTTTTCAACTTGTACTGACATATCTTAAAATATGTCGGTTGTTTTTTTTTTTTCTCAAAATGCACACCATTAATGTTTTTTCTAAGGCACATTTTTAAACAGTTACTTAAATGTCCTAACTGAACTAAGGCCTAATCCTGGCTTAACCTAAACCCAATCTGTGAAACCAGGCCGTATGATTTATCCCGCAGCCTTTTCCCCTAGATGACTGTCACACACAGTGTGTGCGTTACTGTCAGGGAAATGGGATAATTAAACAAAGCATCATTCACATAATTACCAAAAGGTCATCACATCCTATAAGCTTCAATGTGACATTTACAGGGTTTTTTTCTGCAAATCGAAAAAGCCGATCCTTCTGTTACATTAATATTGGATACGATGAAAGCACAGAGGGACATACAGAGAGAGACAGAAAGCAGTGCTGCGGATGAAATGCTGAGTAATTCTGCTGCTTTTTAATTTGTACACCAATACTGAATCACAGAGATGAGCTTTCATCACTCTCATCGAGGCTCACGTAAATACTAGATGAGAACATTGCACTTCAAAGTTCATTACAATTAATTTTCAGTCTGGGACTGACAAACGAGCAACGATGCTGACGATAATGAGCGCTAATTTAGTTTCCCACACAACAGCATTTTTTTGTCAAGCAAATGGCTGAGTTAAGGACATACATCTTGACTGTTCTCTAAAGACATGGATGTAGAAAACTACATTTTATACATGGTGAAAATGAGGCCACTAACCCTTGCATCAGATTGAGAGCCGTGAGCTTTTAATGGCAGGAGCGTAACCCTCCCTGATCTGCAGAGTGCACTGGAGACCCTGTTTCCTTGGGGAATACCATTCTTTATGAGGGATCCACCCATGAGTAAAACCACAGCACAGCAAATTCAGAGCTGCCCCCGAAACTGACTATGAATCAACGATAATACATCGCCGTATAGCTCGTTCCCTCTTTGTGAGTGTGATTTATGATTTCAAACTAATTAGATGATCAGCATCATTCCTAATTGAATCCTCCTCCAGCTGATCCCTTCATTTATATGATTTCTGTCAAGCCAATGATACAATAATTGGTCAATAGGAATGGTGAAAATCTTTTGTTCTCCTAATTTCAAAGATTTACAATATTTCTGCCATTTAAGTATGGAATAGTTTACTAGCAAATGAAAATTCAATCATCATTTACTCACCCTGATGTCATGTGATTGTGAACATCATATGACTTTCTTCTGAAATTTCAGTCGCACACAAATCTATCATATGGGTTTGTCCTTTTTGAAGTTTTACAGCCCCTGGTCACCATCCATTTTCGCTGTATAGAAAAGAGCAGCTTCATGAAAGAAAAAGTCATATGGTTTTGAAATGACATGGGCAAATGATGACAGAACGTTCATTATTGGTTGGATGGTTTGTCTAAAGAGATGGTTCACCCAAAATTGCAAATTCAATCTTTTACTCACCCTCTTGTCATTCCAAACCTGTATAAATTTGTCTCTTTTCTGAGCAACATAAAAAAAGATATTTTGTGTGTGTGTGTGCGTGTAACATGTTTTAAAATATCTTCTTTTTATGTTTCTCCAAATAAAGAAAGTGATGGAACAACATGAAGGTGAGTAAATGATGAAAGAATATTCATTCATGGGTGAACTATCCCTTTAAATTTAGACACCCACCAGTCTAAGCAGTTTAAATTTGCAGTTACTTTCCATAAACTCTCCAGAGGGTTGTTTCGATTCTGTACAAATATCTACAGAAACTGCAAATACAGTCATAATTTCCAAATCCTACTGTTAAATCTTTTTAAGAGCACTCTAGCGACTACTTTTATGAGCAGG
Source organism: Chanodichthys erythropterus (assembly GCF_024489055.1). Taxonomy (NCBI): domain Eukaryota; kingdom Metazoa; phylum Chordata; class Actinopteri; order Cypriniformes; family Xenocyprididae; genus Chanodichthys; species Chanodichthys erythropterus. Next base: position 12,446,946 of record NC_090224.1, on the reverse strand, counting down.
CGTGAGAATCTTTTGTCTCAGGGTTGTAAAAATTGTCCTTGTTGCAGAGTCAAAACTAGACTCACGTCAGTTTCAAAAGCTTTAAAGACCAATCTCAACTTTTAGCATTTCATTTGCCCAGTGTAAATAAGAAGATGCAAAAATGAGATATTGCTACTTGTTGCATCATTATAGGTGAATTCTGAACAATAAGGTCCATCTGTACATGAAGCTCTGATCTACTGATGCTGTTCAAAAGAATTGGTCACTGCAGGCTATAAAAGGAACCGAAGAGCCTGTCTACCTAAAAAGCAATAGTCCAGTCCATTTTCCATTTAGGCTGCATCAGTGCTATTTCTGCTGCAACAGGAGACCAGAGAGAATACTCTGTCCTCTGTGACTATAACGCGCAGGTTGAATCGATCTTTTAAAATGATTTTGCCTTTTCACGCGACACTGCTGTAATGCAGATAGATTAAACACAAAGACTATAGCAGCAGTGCATTCAAATAGTAGCAACGAGGTCGAACACAAGTCATATTCTGATCTGATTTAAAATAGTGCTGTGTATATGTTGAGCTCATCTTATGTTTGTACCACAGAAAATGCTGTGTTATGAATGATCAACACAACGATGCTGTTATGTTGTACAAGCACTCGTGTCACCTAAGAACTGACTAGCAGGCGTTATGATGACTATGCAAACTGAGCCCTGTCCAGAGATCAAAAGGCGTTTTTAAACCCTGAGTCGACTCATCACAAATGTGTTCACATCCACACAAGCCTGACAGATTATGTCACATGTGAATTTAGCTAGCCAAGTGATTTAGCACATCCAGCTTTTTCAGAAAGTCACATTATATAACAAACATTTAGATTAATTTATTATTTTATAGCATGACCTTGAAACTGTAAAATTATGGGTGGTTGATTATAGAAAATACATGCTTAGAATTTCACTATGCTCTTATTTCTGCTCTTGTACATTATAGCTGCATTGATCCTGCAGTGTATAAGTAGCTTTATTAGTAATGAGGAAAGTCATTTTTTAAAACTGAACTATAAAAATAGCAACAACAACACAACATTATGAAATAAAGTCCAAAAATCCTAAAGTAATCTTGTTGGAATTTGGAATCAAATCTAGCCTAAGTCACGTCAATGGGAATCCATCATAACACAGAACAAAAACTTGATATTTTAGAACAAATAGTAGCCTATAGGACAATTATGATTACCAAAAGGATAAACTGCCCTGCAGGACATAAAAATTAATTTAAAATGAATTTTCAGAATTGGCTTTGGGTTTTCTTTAACAGTCCAGAAGAAAAACGTTATACAATGCAAGCAGAGTTCCGATAAAGATGACACAACTAACATAAGAATAAGAAATGGATAGTATTTGATTCTTATTTCATCCTTTTAGAATCCTTTGAGGTTGGTTCAAACTTAGAAAATAATTCCGAAATGAATCCAGTTCACATTCTTTTGAGATTTTTGACTACCTAATCTGTCAAAATGCATGCAAAACAAATTATATGCACCACCTTGTGCGGACAAATACATTTCACACCAAGCCCTAGAAAGCTATGACACACAGCTGTTTCAGACCTGTACACCTGGGGCCAATGTCAACCAATGACCATTTATTTGACATAGCAAGCTCACATTTTTGACCTCAACTTTACTACTGTGTCCTCTGGTCCTCCTTTGGTTGTTTTACCTCATGGCATTTGTAAAATCAACAGACAATGATGCATATAAATGTTATAATATAATATATAACATATAAGAAAGTGGTTTACATGGTGAGGAGTTATGAGAAAGTATTCTGAAATATCATAACCATGCACATTACATCCTCTGTGAGGAATCAATGCATTGCAATGCTTGCAGGTAGCCTAGATGAGCCAGCTCAACCATCGTCACGTCAATCCATAACGACTTTCTAAAGGTTTCTTATTCCAGCCAAAACAGTAATAGATGGGCTTACCGAATAGGAGAGCCAAAAGGAGGTCTGACGTTTCCTGCTTCGGGCGACTGTAAAAGGTAAACGCGATGGAAGTGCTCACTAATCTGCTGACAGCTGCGGTGAGGTTTCTTTGGGGTGAAAGGAGAGGCGCAGCGATTACTGCAGCGAGGACAGTCCACGCGCAGCGCTCGAGGTGATGTGACGCTATAGAGATACAATAGAGCTCAGCCAGCGTCGGTCTGTGTTCATCACCACCAACCTATCTCGTGTTTTCCCCACTGCTCCGCGAGCTTTGCTGTGGTCTGTGCTCTTTTGAGTGTGCGCAAATTGTGCCTTCTCGCTCTGACCGAACTCGGATAGAGCAATGATAGAAAATGACATCAGCAAGTCAGCAAGTAGATATGAAAGTCTTCGAGATTCACGCATTCCACCTTTTGTTATTTCTATCATTTATTATTTTTTTAAATAGCCCAAGTGTGACATACAGTGGCTTTCAGGGGTTTCCGTTTTAAAAAATGATCACACACACGTCAACAAGACTAATTCGTATTATAGGCCCGTGAAATGTAGTAAATGTAAGGTCCGGTCACATTAGCGAAATTTAGCGAGCAAAAAAAATAAAAAAAAATAACAAGAAGCTTTGTCTGTCAATAGCGATGTCACAGACAGGTCGATTTCAAACAAAGCAGCTTTCTATTGGTCAAAGGATCGAATTTGCGTTTGCGAAAACTTACCTGTTTTTGTCAACTTAATTTAAAAGATTTAAAAAGTGTTAAAACATTATAAAATATCTTAAAATTAATCATATATCATAAATTAATCATAAAATAAGTAGGGCCTATATCATTGAAAATGATTAAGGTCTTACGAGTGTGGAACGACATGAGGGTGAGTCATTAAAGACAGAAATTTCATTTTTGGATGAACTAACCCTTTAATGTTTCCCTAGGCTACTTTTACCATTGATGTAACAAAACTTTAGACATAACACAATTTAGACAATATATGAGACGTTTAAAGTGTCAGTTTTTTACCCAAAACTCAATTTGGTGCAAACGACCGTTTAGGTCATTGGGTAGGCTATAAAACAGACAGAGATATAACAAAGAAAGAAAATTGTGCCAACTGAAGGGGGTTGATTTACAATCCCTCTTCTTGTATTATAATGAATTGGAAACCATAGTTTTCTTAAAACCAGTGTATCTATTCTGATAGGCCAATTTATGATACAGGCAATGTCTGTACAGGCAATGCTTTGGTATCTGAGGAGTGACTGAGGGTCTGACCCATGTGACCATGCCAAAGGAATAGTCTCCAGTAGAATTTAGTGTCCCAGATGAGAAGAGTCCTTCCTGAATTTATGACACATGTGATCCTTACAAATATGGAACAAAGTGTGTCAAAGATAATGTCTCACTTGCACAAAGAACAGAATACCATGTTCGTATGCTGCTAGAATTATCTGTACTGTTAATCAGATCTTGTAGAAATGATATCAAATAATTATCCATATGACTATAAGTACTAGTGTTTCTGTACCCTAAGTTAGTTCGGGGCTGGATCCTCTTACTCATTTTCTACGGCCTATGACAGTGTGGAGAACTTTGTCTTCAGTAAACTCTGTCAACTGACTGAAGTTTAATTTTTACTCCTGGTCTTCCTTGAGCATATCAGTCTCTTTATGTGGTCTGTAATCCCACAACCAACCCCAGTAGCTTACTATAATATTGACCCTGCCACAGTAATTTCACATCTGATTTTGGCGATGATCTTTTTTTCATCATTACAGGACAGGTACTGTATCTGGGGACAAACAGAAGCAATGAATCTTTTTCTGTAGGATGTGGGCTCTCTCAGTTTCTTCAAAATTATTGTTCTTAAAGCACTAACACTATTGTGGTCTAATATAGTGTCCCATGACAGTTTGCCTACCTCTTCCTCCTGCCCAACAGCAGAGTGATAGACGGTGTGAAGAAGTCGGAATGTTACGAGGCAGTTAGCAGATTTTCCACTCTTTCAGCTGCATCTGGGTGTTGTTTTTCATTTGCACATTTGTTGAAGTCAGCGCCATGGTTAAAGATTTTCTCCCACTGCAGGCATCAATAAGAATAGCTATAGGCATGAGGGACGGTCACCAACCTGTTAAAGTACAAAGTGAAAACTTGTTGTGAAACCACCCAATTCTAAAGCATTTCGTGACCCACCTACTGAGAATAAAAGTGCCAAATGAAACAGACAAGAACAGAAAAGTGAAAAATTAGCTCTGTGTTTGCTATTATTTGATGGAAAGCCTGACAGAAATAAAATGGTAGTTTTGAGACCATCTTTCTTCTGAAAATGTTTTGTTTTATGCACCAAAACTATTTTTAAATTCATGCATTAACTTTCATGAAGGTGTTTTCAAAATTTCATGAATAATTTATGGGTTTGTTTTGTGTGAAATCAAAATGCTCATATAACTCTATTACACCTCCTGCAGTTTTACATTGCATTAAAGAGAGACACTGAAATCACTTTCTTTGATGCATTGCATCCTGTCAAAATGTGCTGCTGTTATTTCATCGTCCTGCTTGTCTTTAAAATTCATAAAATACAAGTGGATGTTACTGGGTGTTAAAGCAAAATGCAAACTGTACTAACACCATGCTAATAAATTCAGTATCACATGGCAGAAAATACAGAGCAGCTCTTGTATACCAAAGAATCACTCTGTAAATCGCTTCCATAGTAGCTAGACAAAAAGTTCTTGCGCATTATTTGAACATCAGTACATGTAAACATCCAAAGCATCCTCATGCAATCACATCAAACGCCGCTGGGTCACTGCGAATCACAAAGCTTTTATGACTGATTCCACTTGTGAAAAATTCCTGCTGAGAGCTTACAGTGCAAGTGAGGAGCCTGGCAAGTGCAAAGGTTTGTCATGGCAGGAATGAAGAGGGGATTTAGTCTATTATAATCAGAATCAGAGCTGTGGGAATGAATCAAGGGGTTATCCAGACCTCACTGATCAGCCAGCCACAAATTGACGTCTTTTTTATAGCACAATGAAGCAGAATACACACCCAGGCAGGGAGAAAAAGGACATTGCTGCCAAATTTGACAGTCGTTTTGAAAAGAAATGCTAAAGCCTTGGATTGAGAAACAAAGACGTTAATAAGGACTGAAGAGTAATATGGAAATTGCAGCAAACAGGGGTATGCAAAATTCAGAATTGGCTCTGTTTCAATTCATAAGTTAATTGGCCAAAACTCACAGGAAAAATGGGAATAATTTATTTTACTAAATACAATGAAATATATTAAAGGTGCCATCGAACGTTTTTTTACAAGATGTAAAAGTCTAAGGTGTCCCCTGAATGTGTCTGTGAAGTTTCAGCTCAAAATTTTTTTAACTGCCTATTTTGGGGCATCATTAAATATGGCCCCTTTAATTGCTCGCGCTCTCCGCCCACGGAGCTCGCGCTTGCCTTAAACAGTGCATAAACAAAGTTTACACAGCTAATTTAACCCTCAAAATGGATCTTTACAAAGTGTTCGTCATGCATGCGGCATGCATGCGTCGGATTATGTGAGTATTGTATACTGTTATATTGTTTACATTTGATTCTGAATGAATTTGAGGCTGTGATCCGTGGCTAATGGCTAATGCTACACTGTTGGAGAGATTTATAAAGAATGAAGTTGTGTTTATGAATTATACAGACTGCAGGTGTTTAAAAATGAAAATAGCGACGGCTCTTGTCTCTGTGAATACAGTAAGAAACGATGGTAACTTTAACCACATTTAACAGTACATTAGCAACATGCTAACGAAACATTTAGAAAGACAGTTTACAAATATCACTAAAAATATCATGATATCATGTCAGTTATTATTGCTCCATCTGCCATTTTTCGCTATTGTTCTTGCTTGCTTACCTAGTCTGATGATTCTGCTGTGCACATCCAGACGTTCATGGCTGCCCTTGTCTAATGCCTTTCATAATGTTGGGAACATGGGCTGGCATATGCAAATATTGGGGGTGTACACCCCGACTGTTACATAACAGTCGGTGTTATGTTGAGATTCGCCTGTTCTTCTGAGGTCTTTTAAACAAATGAGATTTAAATAAGAAGGAGGAAACAATGGAGTTTGAGACTCACTGCATGTCATTTCCATGTACTGAACTCTTGTTATTTAACTATGCCAAGACAAATTCAATTTTTCATTCGAGGGCACCTTTAATTAAATGCAAACTTTTGATACCACACAAGCGGATCCTATACACTTGTTAAGTCGTGACGTAAGGAACGCCGTTTCCGGGTCCTAGCCTCAACTCGTTTCACTGGCAAATGCCATCGACGTCCGTTTATATTCATATTAAACATCAATCATTTTAAAACGTTAAACATTTTAAATACTTACAGTCTACACAACAGTCTCCGTGCTCACAGTGTCACAGTTATTAATATTTTAACGATTTATAAAAGATGAATCATTGTCTGGCCATCTGGAACACTGGTATGGAGATAAAGGTTATAATTATATATATTTTTTGGTAGTATTACGTGTGTATATTAGCCCCATTTGTTGTTTTCTTGTGGTATGAGAGAGAGTGTTTGGACCCGGAAGCGCTGCCGCGTGACGTCAGACTTAACAACCGAATAAACCTACAGACAAATCTAGACTTTGTCAAGCCAACATTCAGAGTTTGTTTTGTTAGATAAAAACAAGGGCTTGACATTAACACCCACCAACACAGCAAATGCAGGTGGACTTTAGCAGTGGCGTGTATCCCAGTCACTCCTACTAGCCACTTTGGCGGGTTAAATTTTATATATAATATATACATTTTTCAATTGCAGGCTTTTAAAAAGGCATCTGAAATAATAAACTAAGTGCAATGTAGTGGTCAAAAATAGTGATTTTTCAATATCGATACTGAAATATCTGAAACACTTCCAATACTCATTTTCCACAGAACAGTTTCACGATACGATACTACGGAAGAGGATTAGGGCCAAGCAATAATAAAAAAATAAAACCATCTCGAGATTAAAGTTGTTAAATTTCGAGAAAAAAGTCGAGATAAAATGTTGAGAATAAAGTCATTAAATTATGAGAAAAAAGTCGTTAAATTACGAGAACAAATTTGTTAAATTACGAATTTGTTAAATTACGAATTTGTTAAATTACGAATTTGTTAAATTACGAATTTGTTCTCATAATTTAACAACTTTTTTCTCGTAATCTAATGACTTTATTCTCATAATTTAATGAGTTTATTCTCAACATTTTATCTCGACTTTTTTCTTGAAATTTAACGAGTTTTTTCTCGAAATTTAACAACTTTAATCTCGAGATGGTTTTATTTTTTTATTTTTTATGTTTTTTATTATTGCTTGGCCAAAATCTCTCTGACAGCAAGTTGACACACAAACCCGCCTCCTCTCACTCCAGATGAATATTGTTGATGTTACAGGGCTTGAATTTCGGCGAGGAATTGCGCATAATTTTACTCATTCCCGCAGATTTTGTGCTTACATCAAAAGTGCGTGCACATAAAGCCACCCCTTACTAAATTTATTTCTTTTTCGCTGCTTGTTGCACTTAAACAGTCAAATACACACAAAATAATGTCAAAATGCTTTACTATTTGCGTAAACACAGTCAGTTATGTTTTAAGTGAAAGTAAACCATTGAAAAAGAAAACGCATGTGTAACAGTATAATGGGTCTGTGCGTCAGGTCTTAAAGTGACAGCAGCCTAATATACCTGCTGACAAATAATCAGATAATATTAAAAAATATCTATATGGCAGTTTTTTCCCCATGGTATCGATATCAAAATTGTGGCCAGTGAAAATGCTGAGTGGCTAGTAACTTTAGAAAACCACTAGCCACAGTGACTGGTGAGCAACAAAATTCATGTCAAGCTACAATCTTCTTTGGCTTATGATGCTTTTGGTGGCAAAAGGATCCCATAATGGTTGTATGTCATCTGTGATGTAAAGGGGCTAAAATTAATGTTACTATCACACAAAAAGAAAGGTTCATGAATTGCAGTGTTTTATACAGCAGTTAGTTATGGTTTGGTATTTTTATGATTTTTTATTATGATAGATTTCTTATAACAGCATTCAACTTTTCAGTGTTTGTGTCACTCCACTGTTTGTAATTGCTACAGCCAAATCCAATGATATTCAGTGCAAGAGCACTCTTGCTCATATAACAATGGCAAACTAACACTATCATATTGGCAACAGACACGACCTTACAGCAATTTGATGCATACAATTTGAATCCTGTTGAGGGAATTATCGAGAAATCAGATCAAAATGACGATATGTCAGCTTTGATGAAATCTGACACCTGGTATTCAGCCACTCAAGTGGGTAACAGTCTCCAAAGACAGCTGTTGCAAGATTAGTGAATGTGAAGATGTCACAGAGAGAATACTGATACAACAAAGACTTGATAGAATGGAGAGGTCAGAGGAGAATAGAAGACATCTGGGGTTGAGATTTGACAATTAAAAAATGGGCAAAATTTGGATTTTGCTCCAAAATGGGATTCATACAGACCACATGAAATCATGAATTAAGACTACAGGGTACTTTAGTAAAATTCAACATGTAGATGATTATGATGCTCTGTTATTACTAGAAAAACATGGTGGCACAAGGGTGGCCGCTGACTCAAGCAGAGCGGAGGCGATCCATCATATGGAATTCTCCTAAGGCCTGTGGAGAGTTTTGACGTTTGTGGAGAGGCACAGACTAATCCAGACCCAGCAGGTGTGGAGGCGGAGGACAACGACCCATATGGCTCAGGTCTACATTAATACAAAAACTGAAATGCATTTGAATTAATACAAGGAAAATTGGAGATTTTTACAGTTCATTTACTTTTCACAGATTGCTATAATACAGTGAACAAACTGAAAACATCCTCAAACCAAAGATGTCCAACAGCATTGCTTTTAATATTGGTAATGGACAAATCTATTGAATGCAAAAACCACCAGCCATTGTGAGTATTATTAGTCTAATGGTTAAGGTCAAAGGTTAAAGTTTTGACAGGAAGGGCAACCGATAAACTTTGGGGTTATTGAGACCCAATTTCTCTCAGGTTGCTCCAGAGGGACTGTCTATATAATTAGCTTACCACTAGTTTATTGGGTAAAATGCTTCTGGTACATAATATATAACATGTAGCATTTATTTATCTATCTTAGTCCCATTAGAAAAATAAAGTGCCCATTGCTTCTTGTACTATACTTTCAAAGTGAAATGTCCAGTAAGAAGTGCTAAAAGATAAAATAAAATAAATATTTTACCTTTAATTGTTTATTTATAAATTATATTTTATTTTTTTTAAAAGTTCAGGAGGAGTACATTCAGATTAAATTCAAAATCAGCATAGGCTTATATATATAGCCGATTTACCTCTTTTCCACAATAGTTTTCCAGCATCCTTCCTCTACCTCAAATCCTCACTCTCGATTATTCCTGTCCCAGCCAAGTATGTTCAGGCCAAATTCCGAGCTCGGAGCCCTCTGCTCAGACAGCATGCCAAATTTTATGCTATATCTGATTCTATTCAAGTGTGAACTCATGAAATGCATCTGTTGGTGGAGCCAATGAGTCAAGCTGGTAAACACCATAACTTCACCATAAAGCTTCGCTCAATTATTAGCCAGTCAAATAGTCAAGTCAAGTCAAGTCAAATTTATTTATATAGCGCTTTTACAATTGGTAATTGTTTCAAAGCAGCTTTACATATTAGAAGCACAGAAAAAAAAAGGGAAGTGGTTAAAACTGTACAAACAAGCGTGGTAATATGTAACATATACAAGATGGTGCTACATTAAGCCAATGTCGGCTGACTTCCAGGGGTGGAAAAAACCCCCTAGGAGAAAAACCCAGCGTGCTAGCACTGGGAAAAAAGTCCTAGGAGGGAAAAAACCCCTTGGAAGATATATATATGTAAATGTATATGGAGATCAAAATCTGAATTGTACATTTTTATTATAGAGATTAAAAATCGATTATATATAAATATATGTAAGCGGATACGGGGATCCTGGGCTACGTTGTAGTCAGGTCCAGACGCAGGTTCTCCATCTGACCTGGATACGGCCTGGATCCAGCACCCGGCAAACCTCAGGATAAGCAGAGAGACAGATATTAGCGTAGATGCCATTCTTATTCTGATGTACAGGTATATCTAGTGTTATAGGAAATGTTCTCGGTTCCGGCCGACCTAATTATTGCAGCGTAACAATCCTTTAACGGATTTGAAAAATGTTAATGTATTGATAATGTGTTATGTGTATGCAAGAGCAAAGAGATGTGTTTTTAGTCTAGATTTAAACTGACAGAGTGTGTCTGCTTCCCGAACAATGCTAGGAAGATTGTTCCAGAGTTTAGGTGCTAAATAGGAAAATGATCTGCCGCCTTCAGTTGATTTTGATATTCTGGGTATTATCAACTGGCCTAAATTCTGAGATCGCAATAAACGTGAAGGACTATAATGCATTAAGAGCTCACTTAGGTACTGGGGAGCTAAACCATTTAGAGCTTTATAAGTAAGTAGCAAGATTTTAAAATCTATACGATGTTTAATAGGGAGCCAATGTAATGTTGACAGAACTGGGCTAATATGGTCATACTTTCTGGTTCTAGTAAGAACTCTAGCTGCCGCATTTTGAACCAACTGTAGTTTGTTTAAAAGCCGAGCAGAACAACCACCCAGTAGAGCGTTACAATAATCTAGTCTTGAGGTCATGAATGCATGAACCAACTGTTCCGCATTTGTCATTGAGAGCATATGTCGTAATTTAGATATATTTTTTAGATGGAAGAAGGCGGTTTTACAGATACTAGAAACATGACTTTCAAATGAAAGATTGGTATCAAAGAGCACACCCAGGTTCCTAACTGAGGACGAAGGTTTAATGGAGCACCCGTCAAGTGTTAGAGAGTATTCAAGGTTTTTTCGTGAGGAAGTTTTTGGTCCAAAGATTAGGAAATCATTTTTTTCTGAATTTAATAATAAGAAATTTCTTGTCATCCAGTTTTTAATGTCAGCTATGCATTCTGTTAGTTTTGTGAATTTGTAGGTTTCGTCAGGGCGCGAGGAAATATAGAGCTGAGTATCGTCAGCGTAGCAGTGAAAACTAACACCATGCTTCCTAATTATCTCTCCTAAGGGCAGCATGTACAGAGTGAAAAGCAACGGTCCTAATACTGAGCCTTGTGGTACCCCATATTTAACCTGTGATCGATACGACATCTCTTCATTAACTACCACAGACTGATAACGGTCAGATAAGTATGATTTGAACCATGCCAAAGCAATTCCACTAATGCCAATATAGTTTTCAAGTCTTTTTAAAAGAATGTTATGATCGATAGTGTCAAAAGCAGCACTGAGATCTAATAACACTAATAGAGAAATACAGCCACGATCGGATGATAGGAGTAGATCGTTTGTAACTCTAACGAGAGCAGTCTCAGTACTATGGTAAATATTGCATTGCATTGCATTGCAGTCCAGAGTAATTAGTCACATGGCATTTACAGCACAGGTAATTGGCTAAAAATAAAACATGGTTTCGAATACTTTCCAGATTCACAACCCATTTCAGATATCAACAAAAGCTTATCCATGCTGAGGATGTGGGGGAAATTGTAGTCAAGTGAAACTGACAATTCTGAATGATATAATGTAATTCTGTTAAATATACTTCTATAGAAGTTATTAGAAGAAATTAGTTTCTAGCCTTATGATGAGCATTAAACACACCCACTATAGAAAATACATTTGCTGTTGTGTGCCATTGGAGAGAAGCCACTAAGAAATGCATTTGGCAGAACATTCCTTAGACAGGAGCAAGAACATGAAACTTCAGTGCTATTTAAGTAAGGACCTATTCGCTTTGTGCCAACTGCAAGACAGACCACAGTGGTTTAACATCACTGAAAGTTTGTCACTTGATTGCTTCACTTTTTCTCAAAGATAACTGCATGCATAATGTCATTCAACAAATTGAGATCATTTGCATCTGGTTTAGAGTGCTACATTGCCTCTTCTGGACGGTTCTTATGGAAATATAATCCAAACCCTCTTATTAATGTTAATAGCTGCTTCGCATTCAAACAAATAGGACCACTGCAAATGACAAGTATGTGTATGTGCTTTATTGTTGGGTTTTCGATCAAGGTTTTATGCATAATTCACCTCAAAAATATGCAGTCTGGTGCATCATAGCATGTCATATTCACTTAGAAAGCCTATTCATTATTAGAGGAATAACAGTGCCAGGGTGCTGGTGATATTCAATGATGCAACCCCTGCTAGATGACAGAGAGTATGCGGCCCTGATTTCATTAATGGTCTCATTTAGTTTATCTAAAATCAATAAACTGCCTCTGTAACATGAAAGAAACACATCACTGATGGGACGTGGAGACATCAAAGTTTCCCGTCGAGCCAGAAGGTATCCTCATCCTTTTGAAGTTCTTAAAAAATGATGAGCCGTTCTCCACGCAGATGCTTCTCTGTGTCATTCATTTGCAGATATAATGAGGCCCAGTAATTATTTAATGTGGTTATTCAACATAGAAGATCAATGAAGTTGGTTTGTTTCTATTTAGTCTCAGACGTCACACCCACGGACCGCTGGCTGTTGAACAAGGCACACAACATGTGAAACACTTGGAGAGTTTCGAAGTTGACATCTGATTGGTCGAATTCTCCAGGATTTCCGGGAGACGTGTGTCGCTTTCTTTAACAGTCCTCCTGCCCTGGAAATAAATCCGTCATGATGCCAAACCCCCTTATGGAAAAAGAAAGTCATTGTGTTTGTTAACAACTGTGACAATGAGCGCTTATCAGGATCGACTAAATGCTGGATTTTCAAAAGTATGTGAAGTTTGCGTCTTCGTTGTTGCAGTAAACTTGCACAACCTTCTTGAATTAATAATTTATTAGATGCATGCCGTTATGTTATAGTAGGCATGTCGACATTACGTTTTCAAGCCCCTAAACATGATGCGGAAGAAAACTAACTGCCCTTTATATGTCAGTCAGACGTCCTCTGGGGCGGTCCTTGGCCAATGAAAGATGCGATAGAGTCTGGACCTTCTGCCATCAGTCTGAAGGTCTGGCTACGAAAGACTTGTTTCTATTTGGAGACTTTGGAAAACAACATGAATAAATCATATGGAAGAAATCTTTGTGATAAGCAGCTCAGCAAGTCTTTATTGAGGGAGAAAGTGCTGACTGCAAATTAGTAGATTGCAGCTTTGTTGCACTGATGATCAAGTAGTGTAAGACAGTATTGTTATCTTTATCGTAACCAATGCAACTATTAAAAACTAATTTTAAGTTAAAAAAAAGGTGGAAAAAATTGTATTAGATGAAAAACAACAAATATTGAAAGATTAATTACTAACTGAAATAAAACTATTTAGAAACATGTAATACAATAAAGTAATATGAATGAGAAAAGCACAACTAAAATGTAACAAATAAAAATATAATATAAATGAAAGCCAATTCAAAATATTAATAATGACTAAAATAACACCGCTGTATGGAGGCCAATATAACCTAAACTTTTCTGGGCTCTTTCAACTACGATATCTTATATTATGAATAATTTAATCAGAGAAAAGTGATCTCAGGGAGGAAGAGAGTGGTTTCAAGTTTTTGTACAAAATAATTATTAAATGCAAAAAAGAGGATCATAACACAGCATAATTTGTATTAATGAAACCTGTAAGTGCAACCTACAGGCTCTGTTAATGCACAAAATGTGGGAGTCAGATAATTACAGATTTGCTACTTTGCAAGACCTTTGCAATTACCATAAAGGCACAATGTTCCACGGATTTTATCAGAAGCTTCCAAATGCTGAATTAGGATTACATGTACAATAATACTTCCATAATAAGTACTTTGTAACTTGCAGGTGTTCTTGTTTTTACTGTTTGGTGGAATATTGAAATATGAGTGATGAATGCCTTCACTCAGTAGCCAAGCCTCTCTGTAGGAATGTGTACAGGCTTTTCTCTTAGAGAGGAAATGGATCATTAATGTGAGTGTCTATAAGCCAGATGTGTCCATGCCATTTCTCATAAAAAGCTGTCAATTATGGCTGTTGGGCTCAGGGCTGAGATATTAAGCCATGGCTTCAACAAACATGAACTTTTACCAGCACTAAACATCCTTTATATTTTAAGCTTATATGTTCTAATTTTATTTTACATGTATTTCTTTCATTTGAAGTTTGATTTGTTTTCAGCCTGTGAATGACTGCAAATGATACCAGCTCTGCACATAAACCCCAGATGTGTCATTTGGCATTATCAGATGCAGTTTATCTCAGGGGGAGCACCTCTCAAACACACCGTTCATTCAATCAAAAATTGATGGAGTAATGATTCGAAAGCATTTCTAAGCTGCTGAACCACCTGGAGGATTTTCTCTGAAAACAATCAGACATTGTAATAGATAATTTTAATGCATCTGGCTCTGTTGCGGTTTTAGCTGTATCTAATAAATTTAACGACAGAATGGTAGAGGCACAGAGAATGATTAAATGAAATACTGCTTGTTGTAAGGCCTGAGAATACATCAGAGGGTCAAATAAAAATGGCTTTTATTTGACTTTGAGAGAGGAGCATGTTACTTTATGAGATTTTTGTGAGCAAAATAATATAAATAGCTAACACATTAACATCAAAGAGGTAGCAACTACGTCTAGAGAAAAATCTCCAGTGCTGCGTTTCTCAAAGCATTCTGAGCTAAGATGATCGTAGGGGCGTATATCGCGGGGGAGGGAGGGGGGGCAGGGGTTAATTATAATTAATATAATTGAAAACCACTCCAAGTATTGTAAATAAATATATACTTAAAATTATTGTGTAAGTAGTAAAGCAATACACACGCAAACAGGCGTTTTAAGTTTAGAAACATTTTAAGTCACCCCTCTCGTGCCTCACAGTGGTTTGGTCCACCGCGCACGTCACACTCTTGTGTGTACAAGTCCAGCGGCGCCGGCGGGAGAGAAGAGCAGTTCTTCAGACTGTAGTTAAGAGGAGCTCCAGTAAGTAGGCTGTCAAGGCTACTTACCTTTGTGTGTTGTGTGTTTGGTTTTGCTCAGTGTGTATTCGTCATATTTTGGTTGCAAACAACTTAAAAAATATTCCAATAAATAAATTATTTTGAATATTTTGGTCAATTTAGTCAGTTTTATTGAACCAATGAGAAACATTGTGCATAATGGCACAGTCTACATGATGCAATAATAATAGTACTAAGGTTTTCTTCTGTGTAACATTACATATATTCTTTATAAGTAAAATTTTGGCTGTATTATATGTGTCCCCTTCAAAAATTGCTCTTGAGAAATTTTATGTTTATTGTCCCCCCCCCTACTGTCCGATGAAATTTACGGCCCTGGAGACCACTGGTGGTGATGATTCTACGATCTTCTTAGGCTTATGATGCTTTTGGGAAATGCAGCCCTAGTCTTTTACAGATAAGGAGGTGGAAATCTGTCCATTTTCTGACTTCAGAGAATAAGTCCAAGCAAGAACTGGCTAATCTGCTGCAGTTCACGAAGATGAGATGCACTGTAGTGCTTATTGCAGCTGGTGACACACAAAATACCTTGCCATGCCTTGCCTTGCAGTTGGCAAAGGTGATTTTCTACTTGCAGTACTTGCACGTTATAGGTGGGTCTCTGAGGGCATGATGTGTACCAGGTATATTTATTCCTGAAGGCAGACGGGACTGCTGAGAATGTATATTGATCTGGAAGTAATTCAA
The DNA here is from genome assembly GCF_024489055.1 of Chanodichthys erythropterus. Classification (NCBI taxonomy): domain Eukaryota; kingdom Metazoa; phylum Chordata; class Actinopteri; order Cypriniformes; family Xenocyprididae; genus Chanodichthys; species Chanodichthys erythropterus. Next base: position 12,431,172 of record NC_090224.1, on the reverse strand, counting down.
ATTCCACACAAATCCTGTTTCACTGTGTAATGCGGACTTCAGGATTTACTCTCCTGTCAGCAGCACAGGATGGATCTGGAATGAAATGGCCTGTAGAAATATACAATACAGTGATTTGTGACCTTTGTCATCTGTGTTTAAAGTTGCTGGTTTTAACCCAGCAAACTAGACATAGCTAATAAGTCAAATGAATGCATAAATACCCTTTAATATTTGTATAAATGTATGTTTAACCCTCAGAGATCCAATTATTGATAATAACAACATATATATTGTTGAGAATATATTATACTAAGAAACCACTGGTTATAAAACTAGAAAAAAAAGAAACATTTAGAGGAAAAAAAGATAAAGTTTCAGTATATAAGAAAACATGCTTGTACAAATATAATTTGGAATATTTATCTGATTTATTGAAGGCTCTTTTGAGCAAATTACATAAAAAAGTATTGACCACTACTGCACGCAGTTGAATTTTATGGAACATTTGCAACATTCTTATATTTATGCAATTTTATATATTTTTTGCTAAATTTGATCCAAAACAGTTAATAATGGTGGTCAGTGCATGTTCCTGGCAATATGTTGTTATACAACACAATTGTTGTTATAAGTGCAAACTGATGTTGTATGTAATATTAACCCATATGTAGTAAAAAAAAAAACATGTATTTAATTAAATATCTTAATCAACTCATAATATTGTGGATCTCTTTTGGATCATTTTGTCAATGTGAAGCCTTGTTTTTGAGGCAAATCTACTAAGGGCACAAGTGTTTAAGCGAGAGAGAGAGAGATTCATATAGGGAACTTGCCATCAACACAGTTCTCACAGTAGATATGACAAAGTTATTCAAGTTTTATCATGAGAGACGTACAGTGAGAGCTTCGGGTCTGGAGGGCTGTGGCTGTTTTGTGAACTGAAAGAGTCTTGAAGCGTGAGGGATTACCCCTCCCTTCCATGTCACAGGCATGGAGGCAATGAGCACTGCAATGCAGCAAAATAAATCCAGAGAATCAGTTAAGAATGTCTGATTGCATGACTGCAACAAAAAATGTGTAGTTGTGATTGTGTAGGAATGCAATCTCAATAATTGTCTTATATTTCGGAGTAAATTATCTCATGAACCAAACCTGCAACCTCTGTTTTAGCATTCTGTAACCACTATACCGTCACACAGAAGTGGATGAAGTCTATGAGCTGTATTAGGCCAGAGGTGTTGTATAATGTCACTAATTTCTAGTGAATTAATAGTTTGTCACATGTCTGTCATTTGATAAAGACACTATGATGTTCCCAAAATAATAAAATAACACCATTTGTGATATATATATGTGGAATATTCCTCGCATGAAGCAAAAAAAAAAAAAAAAAAAAGTTTTTTGGCAGCAGACTTCTTTCTGAAGGGTTCAGATTCTGAGCTGTCCACAAGCAAACAGAGAGAATGGGATGGATGGATGGATGGATGGATGGATAGGTGGATTGGATGGATGAATGGGATGGATGGATGGATGGATGGATGGATGCATGGATGGGATGGGATGGGATGGGGTGGGATGGATGGATGGATGGATGGATGGATGGATGGATGGATGGATGGATGGATGGATGGATGGGTGGATGGATGGGGTGGGATGGATGGATGCATGGATGGGGTGGGATGGATGGATGGACGAGAGAATGGGATGGATGGATGGATGGATGCATGGATGGGATGGGTGGGATGGATGGATGGATGGATGGATGGGTGGATGGGATGGGATGGGATGGGATGGGGTGGGATGGATGGATGGATGGATGGATGGATGGATGGATGGATGGATGGATGGATGGATGGATGGATGGGATGGATGGATGGGTGGGTGGATGGGATGGGATGGGGTGGGGTAGGATGGATGGATGGATGGGATGGGGTGGGATGGATGCATGGATGGGATGGGGTGGGATGGATGGATGGATGGATGGATGGATGGATGGATGGGTGGATGGGATGGATGGATAGACAGACGGATGGGATGGATGGATAGTGCCTGAGACTAAATTAAAGGCTAAATAATTTAGATAGGTCTTTAAGCTAGATTTTAAAAGTAGCAAGGGATGGGGACAAACCACTGAACCAAAATTTAACCACTAGGCAACACTAACTGGGGACAATGTTGTCCTTATGTCCTTCTTTGTCTGTACCACTCTGCCCAATCAAGATAGTGCATCCTATATTTGAACAAGCATGCACTGTTAGCATATGTTTGTTAAACCCAGAGTTCTGCTATGTTTCTTTCTAAAGCAGTTGACGCAAACGGAACATTTCTGGCATCGAGAAACAGCCGGAGCAGGAAAGCATCAGCTTGTTTGGTGACCTCCGTGGGTTGGGGTCAAATCTTTGATGCGCACTGCATAGTCAATGCATTCTGCTCTTTCTTTTTGTATGCCAGCAACCATCTGGGGACGAAGATAAAAACTCAGGTTCATCATGGTGGGCAGCTCATCAACCTTAAAAATCTCTTACAAATTCATGAAAAGATGAATTATTTAGCTTAAAGCAAAATAAGATGATACATACAGTCTCATTTTTAATTACATTCTAGTGAAATAACTCCATTATGTCCTTCTTTGATAAATCAGTAATCTAGAACACTACTAAAACAGGTTTGCTGGGGTTTGAGCCTTAGAGATTTTGGGGTATATTTGATAAACATAAGCTCCTGAGCAAGATAGTCAAGGATGACTGAGTGGCGTATTAGACCAAATATCACACACACACACACACACACACACACACAGGAAAATTGTATCAAATTATCTAGTGTGGGCTGACTGAAGACCTATTGCTATGGTAACAGACCATGCATCACACTCTCTGAAACCATTTGCTTACTTCCCTGCACTGTCACACCGGTGCTGTCAGGGAACAAGGCCTGCCCCATGAATATGCATGAGACACCACCTGTCCACACCACCAACTAAGCACCATGGCTGCAATATCCTGTGGATGCATCACACTCATAATTAGCATCATCACTCCCCTCGCAACAAACATGACTGACAGAGAGACCGGGACTCTGTCACAGTGAGGCCAGAGAAGGGGTTCTTGCCTTACCTTTTACTGATGTAATTAAGTGTGAGCACTTGATGAATATATGATTAAAATCCAAACAGATGTAAGGACATCTTAGCATAGCATAGAGAGAATCTGTTCTACTTTTGATCTCTTCTATGATGGGACATGATATTATTGGTTGACTGTGGGCCCTGAGGCCAATCCTTTCTCCTAGAAGAAGCCAAGTGTAAAGTAAACAGTTTCATCAGATAGCTTGTCTGAGATAAACTCCAACAAAACAAAAGTGCAAGGTGTTTTGTTCTGCTCAAATCGGTTTTGTAAACTGTGGTCACCATGACTTTGCAAAGTAAGACATGATTCTGTATCAATTTATTTTCTTGATCCTGGAACAACATTCCTGTTCAAAAATTACTGTTAACCCTGTCCCTACCCCTAAACCGAACCCTATTCAAATCAGAGAAAGTAATAGGTGAATAACACTGATATAGAAGCACCTAGTCCTGGTTGTAAGCCTAAAATTTGCCCTCAAAACTGATTGGAAAGTTGTTCCAGGATCAACAAAGATGTTGATTCAGGAACATGTTGTACTTGGTAAAAACTCGGTGACCACAGTTTACCAAACTAATTTGAGCAGAACGTATCGCCATGTGCTTTGACACTTTGACATTGTAAACTATTCACTCAACATATTTCAACATATAACTACGGAAGAGGATTAGGGCCAAGCAATAATAAAAAAATAAAACCATCTTGAGATTGAAGTTGTTAAATTTCGAGAAAAAAAGTCGAGATAAAATGTTGAGAATAAAGTCATTAAATTACGAGAAAAAAGTCATTAAATTATGAGAACAAATTCGGAATTTAATGACTTTTTTCTTGTAATTTAATGACTTTATTCTCAACATTTTATCTCGACCTTTTTTCTCGGAATTTAACGTAATTTCTCATAATTTAACGAATTTGTTCTCATAATTTAACGACTTTTTTCTCATAATTTAACGAATTTGTTCTCATAATTTAACAACTTTTTTCTCGTAATTTAATGACTTTATTCTCAACATTTTATCTTGACTTTTTTTCTTGAAATTTAACGACTTTTTTCTCATAATTTAACAAATTTGTTCTCATAATTTAACGACTTTTTTCTCGTAATTTAATGACTTTATTCTCAACATTTTATCTTGACTTTTTTTCTTGAAAGTTAACGACTTCTCATAATTTAACGAATTCGTTCTTATAATTTAACGACTTTTTTCTCGTAATTGAATGACTTTATTCTCAACATTTTATCTCAACTTTTTTCTTGAAATTTAACGAGTTTTTTCTCGTAATTTAACGAGTTTATTCTCAACATTTTTTTAGACTTTTTTCTCGAAATTTAAACGAGTTTTCTCTCAAAATTTAACAACTTTAATCTCGAGATGGTTTTATTTTTGTATTATTGCTTGGCCCTAATCCTCTTTCGTATATAACTGCTGACATAAATTGCACAAAATTCAAAGTTGGCAAGAGCACTGAAATTCAAGAGACATAACTTTAAAATAAATAAAAATATATAACTTAAAAATAAAATTAAAAAATTACCATGAAACTGTTTTTGCAAAAACAGGCAGTTATGACAGCTGAGTTTTAGATACCAGTGAAAATTCACAATTTTCAGGTACAAAAATGTAAAAATGAATCAAATATATTACATAGATTAATGCTTATTAAAGTTACAAAATGTATTCAGTCAAGGGCAGTGAGTGATTTTTCATTATCTTTTGTTGTTTGAATAACATTAAGAACACAGACGGCAGCAGATATATATTTGGCTGCTGTCACTTTAAGAGCTAATGCATGGATCCCGATAAACGTGTGTTTTCTTTCTCAGCTGACTATGTTTATGAGGATATATGCCAATACGGGCATTTTCAAGAGCAAGAAGACATGAAAGAGTTCAATTCAGTATTTGTGCACTGTCTTGAGACGTGGATTTCTGGGTGAACACATCAAATAACAAATTGAGTTCCCTTTCGTATCTTTATGCACTTAAATATTTAAATTGGCAAGACTTAAACTTTCGTAAAGATGCAGCACTGGCCCGTCAGCTGTCCTGAGCATCGTTCACGTAGAATTCATAAAAATAGTACAGGCCAACTGGCGATTGATACAGTTTCATATACTCACCAACACCGAATTTTACTCGCATTTGGCACTTGGCAAGTGGAGTGGAGTTAGTGCTTCTGGTGTTGAGTTAGTGCTTCAGAAGGATGTGTAGTACAGTACACAAATGTTCTTACCCTTTCTCACACACATATACACAAGGGAAAACACCCTCAGTCAATCTTCATCTTCACAGCCCTGGAAGAAAAAAAGCATCATCATGCAGAGCATTAAATCTTCATTAAACTTTTAGCTCATTCCCATCTCAGAGTCATGCTGGGAGATATTGGGTGAGATGAGTGTCCAGTAAGGGAAGTTCTTCTGTGGTAATATGTTCTGATGCTCAACAACATCAGCTCTGCCACACAATCTCTCCCTGACACTGATTTCAAGTATCTTTTGGAAGCCTTTTTAATATACTGGATGTGGACAGAGGGTTACACTTAATGTCTATCAATTTGTGAGCAGAAGCCAAGAATCACATAAGAGGCTTTCTGGACTTAAAATGATTACAGAAGTACACTGTAAAAAGAGAGAGAGAGAGAGAGAGAGAGAGATGATGATACTTAAGCTTAATTTTAGCTTCTTGGGGAGCAGGAACCTCTGGAGAAACTCTGTACCTTTTCAGGGTGCCTCAAAAATCCTATTGTGCTCAACGAACTGTATTCTGTATGCCAATGTGTATACAAAATAACACAATACAAACATAAAACAAAAACAAGATTAACAACTACACAATAAATCAACTATGATTAAACACCAGAGAAACTTTTTTTTTTTTTTAAAGTTTTGTTTTAAAATCATGGTGTAGGGGCGGTTGTAATAACTTTTGCAGTTTTTGGTGCAGCAACGGCAAAAGCATGATCTCTCTCTCTCTATTCAGTATATATATACTTTTGTATTTACTGGAGGAAACACTGACAGTTTTAAGATGTTTTGCAGTAACCTATGGGCGCTATTTTGTAAGCTCCTCAGAAAACTGACCTTTTCAACAGGAAGCCTAAATATTTTCAGGCTTCAACCTCAAATGGTGCCTCGAGTCTCTTTTCATTTTTACAGTGTAAGACCAAATGTATTCTGTCAGTATTCTTGTGCCATTTTTATCTCATTGCAAGATTTTTGTGGACCTCCAAAGCGAAATAAGAGCTATTTATTTCAAAGGCTTAGCTGCAAAAAATAAACATTAATCAGTCCTGAATTTGTAATAAATTCACACATCTGAGATGACAAGTGTAACAAAACTCTTTTTCCATAAAAAGATGAATTAGTCCAAACCCTGCCAATCTTTTAAACTCTAAGGGTGCCTGGTTCATTCCATATTAGCAGCATAAAGGCAAACGTTCCATCTTTTATGGTCTGTCACATTCCTTGTTTCATTATTAAACATGCAGATTCTTTCCCTACAGCCAACACACGTCAACAGAGCCCTTTAAAGAACATCTCATCTATCTGCCCACTCTTAAAAGAGCTGAAAAGTGTATTAGCACCCTTCCATGTCTCATGCAATATTTTAGATAAAAACTACATAACTCCACTGAAAAAAAAAAAAAAAAAAAAAGATTTTATCCATGTTTTGCATTTTTCTGGCGCTATAAATTCAGCATGGCTGTTCTGATGGCATTCAAATCTGTCCACTCATTGCCCATTCTGTGGCATTTATCAAGCAAATTGAAATGCCGTCAGCCCACAATCAACAGCCTTGCACTAAACATGACGTATGTGGAGTCTTCCACAAGGACAAACCAGGAGCAATCCCTTATATGATCCACTGTAGCCATGGCAACAAAATACTTGCAGTTATGTATGGTAATTTCAAATGCCAATAGAGGCTGTCAAATGGCGTTCACACCTGCAGGATGATAAGAAATACGTTTGGATGGGTCCCACAATATTAACGTGACTCTCTGAGGGAATTTTGTGAGGTTGGTGTCAATAGGGAAGTTAATTCTATCATTAAATGGCAGAATGAAGTGAAGTTCACACATAATATCCCAAAAAGGTCACATCACCCAAATGCATCTTTAAAATATTAGCTATACTACTTTTCAACCACACAGGATCTCAAATACAGCTTTCCTACACACTAAACAAATTCTCAAGCAAAGAGTGATGAGTAATGATATTGCCACAGTGCTTTCTCCATATTAAGCTGTGAAATAAAAGGATTTTAACAATAAAAATATGCTTTAAATTGTAAAAATTGTGAACAACAGTGGCAATCATAAAGCATTAAACCATTACAATATGCTAATACATCATTGCATTGCAGTATATGGCATTAAAATTGTATTCTTTACACAAAGTTGCAACAATTAGGCTACATGAATAACTGAAAGCTATATATGTTTTGCTAAAGATCTGAGCTTTAAAGAGTCCTTTTACACTTTAAAAGTGCCCTAGAATCAAAAATTGAATTTACCTTGGCATAGTTGAATAACAGTTCAGTACATGGAAATGACATACAGTGAGTCTCAAACACCATTGTTTCCTCCTTCTTGTGTAAATCTCATTTGTTTAAAAGACCTCCGAAAAACAGGCAAATCTCAACATAACACCGACTGTTACGTAACAGTCGGGCTCATTAATATGTATGACCCCAATATTTGCATATGCCAGCTCATGTTCAAGGCATTAGACAAGGGCAGCCAGTATTAACGTCTGGATCTGTGCACAGCTGAATCATCAGACTAGGTAAGCAAGCAAGGACAATAGCGAAAAATGGCAGATGGAGCGACAATAACTGACATGATCCATGATAACATGATATTTTTAGTGATATATGTGAATTGTCTTTCTAACGTTTTCGTTAGCATGTTGCTAATGTACTGTTAAATGAGGTTAAAGTTACCATCGTTTCTTACTGTATTCACGGAGACAAGAGAGCCGTCGCTATATTCATTTTTTAAACACTTGCAGTCTGTATAATGCATAAACACATCTTCATTCTTTATAAATCTCTCCACCAGTGTGTGATGTTAGCTTTAGCCACGGAGCACTATCAAACTCCTTCAGAATCAAATGTAAACATCCAAATAAATACTATACTCACATGATCCGACGCATGCATGCAGCATGCATGACGAACATCTTGTAAAGATCCATTTGAGGGTTATATTAGCTGTGTGAACTTTGTAAATGCACTGTATTATAGTCAAGAGCTCAGTGGGCAGGGAACGCGCGATTTAAAGGGGCCGCAGCCTGAATCGGTGCATAGTTAATGATGCCCCAAAATAGGCAGTTAAAAAAATTAATTTAAAAAAAATCTATGGGGTATTTTGAGCTGAAACTTCACAGACACATTCAGGGGACACCTTAGACTTATATTACATCTTGTAAAAACTGGTTCTAGGGCACCTTTAATACAGCAATGCACTCTGTTACCCTGTTGAAAAGAACATGACCTTCAAAGCACAAATCAATCACTTGGAACAACAGAAATATGAGCGTCTTATAGGAATAAAGTACTGCAACTTGATTCTGGCTCGAGTGTAATAAAGTACTTCACAACATTTATCAACATCAAACTTACAAAACAAATGGACATATAAATACACTGTAGGTAGAAATGTTTCATTCCATCTATAGGTCTTTAAGTACACTACAGAATAACTAAAATGTACTGCTAAAAATCATTGAAGCATAAAACTAATTTATAAACAATGCATTAAATTAAACTAAATACATAAAATAGCTTTATGCTTGAAAAAATGTCAATGGGAAAAGAAAAAAAATGAATTCAACATGTTTTCAAAAATTCTAATAGACTATCCCCAATTTTCTGTATTGGAAAACAACATAAAATGCTGATTTTTGCCATATATTTTATTTTATTAATTTATTTATATCCATGTGAAAACTAAAGAACAGTTCCCATCGTTGTCACATGAAGACGATCTGGAATGCATCATAGAATTTTAATTGCACAGCTATTGTGTGAAAGGCGACTGGGTTCAATTCACTTGGCAATATGCTATTTCTGAGTCACAGCCAAATGGTATTGGGACAGAGTTCTAATAATATCTATGCAAAGCGCTCTCTATTCAATTCCACAGCTGTGCGGCCGCTGCCCTGGTCATTATTATGGGATGACAATACCCTCTGAGCGTCCTACAATAACTCTCATTTTACATTTGGCTAGCTGCGATTTGTCTTTTTCTTCCTCTCTGTCCTAATACCTCCCTTTGTCTCACAGTTTTTGCTGTAAGGATATGCAAATGAAAGAGCATACATCTCTTTGAATCTTGAGCAATCACATATCTGTGAATAATCTTTGGTACGGGAAAACCCACTGAAATAAGCCAGCAATATGAGAGATTGAATGTTAATTAATAAGCAGCTTTCCGCATGATCACAGTTTTCAGAAAAAAAAAATGTTTTTGCAAAAGATTTTTTAATTCTACACAGCTCAGGATAACTGCCAATGAAAATATTTACAGGTAAGTTATATTATACTATAATATATTAGGCATTACAGACCTTAATAGATTCTCAATGGTGCTGAGGAGAGATAAATGATGGAGTTCATGGTCAATGTATTTTGGAAAATTTTTACTCAAGGATTTCATTAGACTGCTAACTATTAGTCTGTTTTTTACTTGAAATTTCTGCCCTGGCAATTCATGAAGCACTGAACTTTTGATGTCGAGCACTCCAGGGGAGAAGGAGGTTAACGTGAACCACTCTGCTCTCGCTCTCCTCATGTGAACTCATGTGTTGATGCAGTAGCTGTGATCTGAGAGGGCAGGCATACTGTAAAAAAAAAAAAAAAAAAAAGCATGTTTTAGTGCCTTACATGTCATCAAAGCCCCTTTCAAGTAAAAAAAAAAAAGCCCTAAAATGTTCATCCAACTATTATATTCGGTCCGAATGAAATAATACGATGTCCTACCTGCCTGTCAACATATGTTTTTACATACACTTGCGTACCCTGTTCGCGCAGACATCATATGTCATCAGCACGTTTCAAGCAATGCAGAGTTTATACAGACAGAACTCAGTCACGGAGTATTAGGAGTACAGCAGCCACATTTTACAGTTCCTAGAGAATCAAAACAATGAGCTTATGCTGCATTAAAGGTGCCATTGAACGTTTTTTTTTAACAAGATGTAATATAAGTCTAAGGTGTCCCCTGAATGTGTCTGTGAAGTTTCAGCTCAAAATACCCTATAGATTTTTTTTAAATTAATTTTTTTAACTGCCTAATTCATAATTAGAAATGCGCCGATTCAGGCTGCAGCCCCTTTAATTGCTCGTGCTCTCCACCCCCTCTCGAGCTCTCGACTCTATCATTCACACAGCTAATATAACCCTCAAAATGGATCTTTACAAAGTGTTCATCATGCAGCATGTCTAATCGCATAAGTACAGTGTTTATTTTGATGTTTACATTTGATTCTGAATGAGTTTGAGGCTGTGCTCTGTGGCTAACGGCTAATGCTACACTGTTGGAGAGATTTATAAAGAATGAAGTTGTGTTTATTAATTATACAGACTGCAAGTGTTTAAAAATGAAAATAACGACGGCTCTTGTCTCTGTGAATACAGTAAGAAACGATGGTAACTTTAACCACATTTAACAGTACATTAGCAACATGCTAACGAAACATTTAGAAAGACAGTTTACAAATATCACTAAAAATATCATGGATCATGTCAGTTATTGTCGCTCCATCTGCTATTTTTCGCTGTTGTTCTTGCTTGCTTACCTAGTCTGATGATTCAGCTGTGCACATCCAGACGTTAATACTGGCTGCCCTTGTGTAATGCCTTGAACATGAGTTGGCATATGCAAATATTGGGGTCATACATATTAATGAGCCCGACTGTTACGTAACAGTCGGTGTTATGTTGAGATTCGCCTGTTCTTCTGAGGTCTTTTAAACAAATGAGATTTATATAAGAAGGAGGAAACAATGGAGTTTGAGACTCACTGTAAGTCATTTCCATGTACTAAACTCTTTTTATTTAACTATGCCAAGGTAAATTCAATTTTTAATCCTAGGGCACCTTTAACGCCATAACTACTGTAATTAAGAGATGGCAACCAGTGACGTTCTAACCATAGCTGTTCATATCCTCAGACTCGGGATTATGCGTTTCCATATCAACAGTATCAACACTGAAATGAATCTGCAGCAGTCAGGTACAAGCTCTTTAAGTTGTTTACATTCATTATTATTGTAATGTTATGTGCTTTGAGACATGAGGTGGTTTAACGCCGTCTCTTGTGATGCTTTGCCGAGAGCAGTTGTGTGTGTGTATGTGTGTGCATTCATGATGTTTTGGAGGAGGCGTGGCTTTGGATGGTGATTTGCAGGGAGGGTGGGATTGTATGCTTTCAGTTCTAGCAGGCTAATGTTAGCATTTCCTAAATCACCTACTGCACCTTTAATGCATGCACATTCTAAACAAAAGAAAAAAAATATCTGCCTTTTTACTTCTATTATAGCCACCACACTGAGTGTTACAATTTCTCCTATGTCTAAAAGTGAACTGTTTGATCCTACTTTAGATTTAGTCATTTTTTAGATTGGGGGTCAAAAAGAGCAAAAAGCTGATCAAAGGAGAGATGAGCAGGAACTTATATCTTTTTTTTAATGAGGCTGGATTTTGTATAATTTAACAAGACAGAGTACAAATAATGAGCACCACAATATTAAAGGGCTAGTTCACCCAAAAATGAAAATGATGTCATTAATGACTCACCCTTATGTCGTGCCACACCCGTAAGATTTTTAAAATATCAGTTTAAGATATTTTAGATTTAGTCCGAGAGCTTTCTGTCTCTCCATTGAAAATGCATATAGAATACAATGCTGAATAAAGTCGTAGTTTTTGTTATTTTTGGACCAAAATGTATTTTCGATGCTTCAAAATGTTGCAGATGTCCTAATCGCCAAAAACAACCACGGCGACGTAAAAGTGCATTACCAACACCAACAGATTAAAGGATTCATTGGAATCAATTCAATGGAATCATTTCAATGGAAAGGATTCCGGAAGAGAATACAATGCTGAATAAAGTCGTAGTTTTTGTTATTTTTGGACCAAAATGTATTTCCGATGCTTCAACAAATTCTAACTGACCCACTGATATCACATGGACTACTTTGATGATGTTTTTATTACCTTTCTGGACATGGACAGTCTACCGTACAAACACTTTCAATAGAGGAACAGAAAGCTCTCGGACTGAATCTAAAATATCTTAAACTGTGTTCCGAAGATGGAGGTATTACGGGTTTGGAACAACATGAGGGGGAGTCATTAATGACATAATTTTCATTTTTGGGTGAACTAACCCTTTAATTCTAATAATGAATTAATTCACACACAAACACCTTGTACATCTTGTATAGAAATGGCTCCACAGTTTTTATGATTCTCACATATTTTATTATATGATTAAGAAAATCAAGCTTCCCTGGTTTAGACTAATGCAGCAGTTTTTTTTTTTACCAGAAAAACGTGCATTGGATAAGTCTAGAGCCATTGAACATACATTGATCAACTTGCGTCTCAATTGCCCATAAATCAGTGACCAGGCACATGAATATAAACCTGAGGGCATGTAACATCTTCTGTTAATCTTCATGTAGCTGTAACTAATGGATTTCTCTCTACTTACAGAACTGAAACAGTAATGATTATTGTGTCTGCATGTTTCTCATTCTCAAGATTATACTTTGAATTGTATAGCAAGAGAAGGGTTTTTCTCATTTGTCTGCAATGAATTTTGATGAGGCCCCTGGATATTAGGGGTAATTTTAAGTCATAGCATCAGCTCATGTGAAATATAGTTTTAATGGCGTGACCCTAAATTGCCTTTAACAATGATTGTGGTGATGAATGTCTTGAATACAAAATGTGTAGCTTTCATTCTGTTGTCTAAATGGAAAAAGACAAATTCACTAAAAAGTCGATTGTTTTATCTTTTTTAATGACCACACACAACTTAACTAGCAAGATCAGAAATTGGGCCATCCAGATTGTGTTCAGTAATACATTTTTTAGCATATTTGCACCATTACCTGATATGCATAATTTATTTAGATAACAGGGTGCTAAAACAACACCAAAAATGTGTGCAAATAAATATCAGTGAGCACAATTCATTTATATGGTTCCCACAATGAGTTTACTTCCAAGCTTGATTCTTGCAACTTATTTTTTGACTCAGGAAACTTCTCAGTCTAATCTATTGCTCTACTGGTTGGGTATATTAAGCTCTCGGGTTCATAAAAAGGTGTTTGTAACTGTAGTATAATTTTGTCTTCAGAATCCCTGACAGGGTTTTTTTAAGCTCCAACATGAGAGAGAAAGACTATAAAATAGTTTTAAAGGTGCCATAGAACTTTTTTTAAAAGATGTAATATAAGTCTAAGGTGTCCCCTGAATGTGTCTGTGAAGTTTCAGCTCAAAATACCCCATAGATTTTTTTTAAATTCATTTTTAACTGCCTATTTTGGGGCATAATTAGAAATGAGCCGATTCAGGGTGTGTGGCCCTTTAATTCTCGTGCTCCACGCCCACGGAGCTCGTGCTTGCCTTTAACAACATAAAAAAAAGTTCAAACAGCTAATATAACCCTCAAAATGGATCTTTACAAAGTGTTCATCATGCAGCATGTCTAATCGCATAAGTACAGTGTTTATTTTGATGTTTACATTTGATTCTGAATGAATTTGAGGCTATGCTCCATGGCTAACGGCTAGTGCTACACTGCTGGAGAGATTTATAAAGAATGAAGTTGTGTTTATGAATTATACAGACTGCAAGTGTTTAAACATGAAAATAGCGACGGCTCTTGTCTCCGTGAATACAGTAAGAAACGATGGTAACTTTAACCACATTTAACAGTAGATTAGCAACATGCTAACGAAACATTTAGAAAGACAATTTACAAATATCACTAAAAATATCATGTTATCATGAATCATGTCAGCTATTATTGCTCCATCTGCCATTTTTCGCTATTGTCCTTGCTTGCTTACCTAGTCTGATGATTCAGCTGTGCACATCCAGACGTTCATGGCTGCCCTTGTCTCATGCCTTTTATAATGTTGGGAACATGGGCTGGCATATGCAAATATTGGGGGCGTACACCCCGACTGTTACGTAACAGTTGGTGTTATGTTGAGATTCGCCTGTTCTTCTGAGGTCTTTTAAACAAATGAGATTTAGATAAGAAGGAGGAAACAATGGAGTTTGAGACTCACTGTATGTCATTTCCATGTACTGAACTCTTGTTATTTAACTATGCCGAGGTAAATTCAATTTTTGAATCTAGGGCACCTTTAAAAAAACATAAGATGCCATTTTCAAAGCATTTTCAGTAACACATTTACAGTTTATTCATCAATATCATGAACTAACAATGAATAATATATAATAATAACAGGATACATGCTCTTTTACTAATATATTTTAGCAAATTGCATTAATTAACAATGAAAAATAGTTTTTTACATTTATTTAAATTAATTTAGCCTAGATTAAGAAATGCTGTAAAAAGAACTGTTAGTTTATGATACCTAATGCATAACGTAAAAGTAATCCTTAATGTTAATTTATTTTCAAAAGCAAAGTGTTGCAACTTGAAACACCAGCAGAGCAACAAAGCAATATTAATTTTCTTTTCCCTGGGTATATTGTTTTTTTCAAGTGGACACAGGGACTACATTTATAAAAAACAACAACAACAAAAAAAACAAGTAGTACAATATGGCATTGCAATACAACACGCAAGAGTATTCTTGTTTCTATGTAGCTTTAAATTACAACAGCAAAAGTCAATACGCACAGGACAGCTCTGCACCATCCCCACAAACAATAATTTGATCATCTCAGTGTACTTTACTATACATAGCATTTGCGGGAAGCCCATAGCGATTGTATTATTTTCAGGCTGTTCACTGGAAGCCACTAAAAGCACTGACTATACGGCTCATTAAGTAAGATTCTATGGAGCTGCTGAATGACTGATATAGACAGGGCCGCAGTGGCAGGGCAGTGTTTCCAGATCCTGCACTTGGAGATATTTTGGGATCATGATGAGATATTGATTGCTGCCAGGGTGAAAGCTGATTGGTTGGCAGGTTGGACACTCATTGATCTATGGGTCTTGTTTGGGTGCTTGAGTTATGGGCTTCGGAAAGTCCTGAGGCTCCGGGTTTTACACCGTCTAACTGAGTACATGCTCCATAAAATTTAAAATCATTGTCTTTTTTTTGTAATGACAGAGTCCTCTGCGAATAATTAACAGCGTGCAGGCTTACTCCAAACCACTACAGAGTTTGAATGTTGGATAAAAAGGCCCAGATGGCAAAGCCCTTGCTCTGTGGAGGCCAGGGGCCAATCATCCAGCATTTGTCAGGGTCAAAGAAACAGACTGTTGCCATGACAGCAGTCAGGGTCGGAGTTTCCCGTCTCTTCCCTTATTGCTCTCTGACATTCTCTGAATTATTTGTGCAGGACGCTCATGGCAAAACAAGTTTTTGCCTTAGTCTGCAGACACAAAACAACCCACAAAAACAACAATTTGACGGTCATCTCAGGATACTTTACTATTTATAGAACTTGCTCCATTTCCCAGAGCCCTTTGTCCCATCCTGTATTTACTCCTGTTTACTATGTCTATCATGTTGATATGATTACAGTACCATGTTTAGGCCTCTGAACAACACAATTTTTCTTCTGTTAATGGTGTAACCTGTTGGTCTATAAAATCTTAGAAAGCAACTGATGGAGTCTTGGCTCAATTAACTTTAGTCTACAATCTAATTGTAGAAACATTTAGCCTATAATATGGGTGGTAGAGACAAGCCTGACTATTAGCATTGAAATTATTAAAGGTGCCCTAGAATCAAAAATTGAATTTACCTTGGCATAGTTGAATAACAAGAGTTCAGTACATGGAAATGACATACAGTGAGTCTCAAACTCCACTGTTTCCTCCTTCTTTTGTAAACCTCATTTGTTTAAAAGACCTCCGAAAAACAGGCGAATCTCAACATGACACCAACTGTTACGTAACAGTTGGGATCATTAATATGTACGCCCCCAATATTTGCATATGCCAGCCCATGTTCAAGGCATTAGACAAGGGCAGACAGTATTAACGTCTGGATCTGTGCACAGCCGAATCATCAGACTAGGTAAGCAAGCAAGGACAATAGCGAAAAATGGCAGATGGAGCGATAATAACTGACATGATCCATGATATCATGATATTTTTAGTGTTATTTGTAAATTGTCTTTCTAAATGTTTCGTTAGCATGTTGCTAATGTACTGTTAAACGTGGTTAAAGTTACTATCGTTTATTACTATATTACTGCATGGAGCCGTCGCTATTTTCATTTTTAAACACTTGCAGTCTGTAAAATTCATAAACACAACTTCATTCTTTATAAATCTCTCCAACAGTGTGTAATGTCAGCTTTAGCCACGGAGCACAATCAAACTCATTCAGAATCAAATGTAAACATCCAAATAAATGCAGCATGCATGACGAACATTTCGTTAAGATCCATTTTGAGGGTTATATTAGCTGTGTTAACCTTGTTTATGCACTGTTTTATAGTCGCGAGCTGGGGGGCGGGGAGCGCAAGGATTTAAAGGGGCCGCAGCCTGAATTAGCGTATATTTAATGATGCCCCAAAAGAAAGAAATTAATTTAAAAAAATCTATGGGATATTTTGAGCTGAAACTTCACAGACACATTCAGGGAACACCTTAGACTTATATTACATCTTGTGAAAAAACATTCTAGGGCACCTTTATAAAATCTGGAAACTTCAACTTTTAATATAAGAAATTTTACAATTTTCTGCACAAAATGAGCTCATTTCAAATTTGATGCCTGCTACAGGTCTCAAAATAGTTGGGACGGGGGCATGTTTACCATGGTGTAGCATCTCCTCTTATTTTCAAAACAGTGTGAAGACATCTGGACATCCAGGTTATGAGTTTCTGGAGTTTTGGTGTTGAAATTTTGTCCCATTCTTGCGTGATATAGGTTTCCAGCTGCTGAAGAGTTTATGGTCGTCTTTGACGTATTTTTCTCTATAGGTGAAAGACCTGGACTGCAGGCAGGCCAATTCAGCACCCGGACTCTTCTAAGACGAAGCCATGCTGTTGTAATAGCTGCAGTATGTGGTTCTGCATTGTCCTGCTGAAATACACAAGGTCTTCCCCGAAATAGACATCATCTGGAGGGGAGTATATGTTGCTCTAATTTAAAAGAATGTCAAATTTGGACTCGTCTGACCATAGACCACTTTTCCACTTTGAAACAGTCCATTTTAAATGAGCCTTGGCCCACGGGACACAACAGTGCTTTTGGACCATGTTCACATATGGCTTCCTTTTTGCATGATAGAGCTTTAGTTGGCATCTGCAGATGGCACAGCGGATTATGTTTAGTATGTATTCCTGGGCCCATTTAGTAATGTGATTGACACAATCACACACAGAGATTTCTCCAGTTTCTCTGAATCTTTTGATGATGTTATGCACTGTAGATGATAAGATTTGCAAAGCCTTTACAATTTCACGTTGCAGAACATTGTTTTTAAAGTATTCCACAATCTTTTTACACACTCTTTCACAGCTCTGCTCATCTTTACTTCTGAGAGACTCTGCCTCTTTAAGACATCCCTTTTATAGTTAATCATGTTACAGACCTGATATCAATTAACTTAATTAGTTGCTAGATGTTCTCCCAGCTAAATCTTTTCAAAATTTCTCGCTTTTTCAGCCATTTGTTGCCCCAGTGCCAACTTTTTTGAGACCTGTAGTAGACATCAAATTTGAAATGAGCTCATTTAGTGGATAAAAGTGTAAAATTTCTCTGTTTAAACATTTTTTATGTTATCTATGTTCTATTGTGAATATAATTTCGGCTCATGTGATTTGAAAGTCTTTTAGTTTTCATTTTATTCAAAATTAAAAAATGTCCCAACATTTCTGGAATCGGGTTGTATGTATTAATAGCTGAATCATGCCATTTTCTTGATTACAGCAAGGAAATTCAGCTTTTATTCAAACTATCCAGAGACATTTTTGCCTTGAACAAAATGATAATCCTAAGGAAAAACATATAACCCATATCTTGGCACCAATATAGCAAGCCTTCTTATTTAGGATTGATTTTAAAATCCTTTTTTAGTTTAGTGCCTAAAGCCATTTCATCGTGCCACAGTAATTACCTTCCTAGATGGCCCTTTATATCTTAAAATGAAAGACTACAAAATGTTCCAAAAAGAAAGTATGATGAGGAAGCTTTCACATTTTACTGGAAAATGTCTCTGTATTAGAAATACTGTTCTAATACTCTGTATTATGCTGTTCGTCCTTTGCATTTGGAGTTCTTCAGTATGGCTTTTGATATCATTTATTATAGGATCTTTGTTATTGTTTTGTTATTGCTGTTTTGCAATTGCTATATATGATGCTCATATTTTGCTATGCTTTTATTCAAATGAAAACGGTACTCATTTTAGTGTCCTGAACAATTTAGGGCTTTTCTTGTTCTGTAAGATGTGTGGGAAGACCGCATTGCAATAAAACAAGCGCTCCAATTTATATGTAAAAAAAAAAAAAAAAAGACTAGTACTTTCTATTGGAGATGAATACACCATGGTATCAATAGTATTATTAATTGGTGTTATATGCTTATTTTGTGTATTCATTTATTAAAAAGTGACCGTGATTTTAAAAATACTACAGTGAAAACAGTTAATTGGTTTACAGAAAGTTTCTGTACTTTATATGATGAATAACTGTAATAGATTTAACGGTACATTTAAAGTAATTTTACAGTAAAATACTGTTTTTGGAAGTGAAAAATAACAAAAGTCATTTTATAGTTTACATTTTATTCATTTTATATATATAAGTTTTCTTAGTTTTTCTTAGTTTTTTCTAATCAGTTAAGTACATTAGGGTTTTATGTTACATGTAATGTTGTTAAGTTAATGTGGTGTTTAGTGTTTGTGTGAATGATACACCTTCTATATATTAGTATTGTCCTTCTCAGCTTGTGGAAAAGCTGCTTGTGATGAACTTTGATTCATCATGTGACTCTCATCACCACTGTGTTTGGTGATTGTCAGTGTATTACAAAAAAAACAAAACAGATATTAATCCTTCAATAGGTTGGTAAATTAACATTATATCAGTTAATAAAATAATTTTTTAATAAAATAATTTTTACCGTAAATTTAACAGATTTTTTTTTTACAGTGTGTAAAATAAACATGAACCGTAATTATTACAATATAAACCTTTAAATTATACGGTTTTTAACTGTAAAATAGACAGTAAACTAAGTACTGTCCTGTAAAACCTAAAACGTTGCTACCTTATTTTTTAAGGTAATGTTCTGGCAACCACAGCTGCCTTTATTTACCGTAAATTTTACAGGGATTTTTTTTTTACAGGGATTTTTTAAAAAATATTACTGTAACAAGACACAATCACATCTCCATCAAAACTCCATTACGAACACAGAAGGTTTTGTATCTCAGAAAAGTAAATGGTTACAGTGTGAGTGTAATTATGACCTCCTACCACTATATTACACCTTTCCAGACCAGAAACCAAACGCACATGGTTTGAAAGCTCAAGTGTTTTCCTCACAGATGGGAAAAACTACAATCATGTCTGACCTTGCCCTTGTTCAATAATGCACGGTAACACAACATCGGTACAACAGTAATCCGTTCACTGAGACCTCAAGGTCCTGCTCCTGTCTGAGAGGATTTGTAAGTTGGAGCCTCCACTCTGCTCAGAGAGTTGCTCAGGGAGACGATTAGAATTCCCAAAGAGAAAGAGAAGCACAACAAACCCACTGCAGGGTGATGAGGATAATTACAGCACACAGAGAAACAGCTTTAAAAATATTGACCACAATCTATCCAATATGATTTCACAGTCCTTTTTGACTATTGATTTAAAGGGTTAATTCACCAAAAATGAAAATTCTGTCTTTATTTACTCATCCTCGTTCCACACCCGTAAGACCATCGTTCATCTTCGTAACACAAAGAAAGATATTTTTGATGAAATCCGAGAGGTATATGACTTACGGGTGTGGAACGGTATGAGGGAGGGTAATTAATGACAGAATTTTAATTTTTGGGTGAACTAACCCTTTGAAGCAGATGCCTTACAACTTAACTGTAAAAAATATCCATGATTTTACAAGATTTAACAATAACTTTACATGTATATATTTTTATAGTAGAGTAGAATATTGTATTGGGTAAAATTACAGTAGGATAGAATATTGTATTTACTGTGAAATCAATCCAGGCTAGGTCGTTGTCTGCCAAAATGCAACAAATTACTGCACAAAAATAACCATATCACAATGCATTACAGCTTTAATCGTTTTTCCATTTGAAGTCACCATTATGGTGATTAGTGTTCACTTTGTCTGGGAACTTGGACCTTATTTACTTTTAATTCAATTACTTTCCTCCCAGTCGGTGTAATACTGTTACAGAACACAATTGATTGCCCTGTGTTACATGGAAAAGATAATCTAATATTAGTGATTGATTCTATCTGATCATAAACTGCAATCTAAATATGTGTCAATATTATATGTTACAGAACATAAATCATATAATCTTTCACAAGCAGTCATTGTGAGCTCATTGGCTTCCATCACAGGTTAACTTTTAGTATGAATTCACAACTGTGACAACAATGGTGACAAACGTTTAGATTAGAAATGTTAAAAAGCAACAAATAAGAGAAACTAAAAATAACTACAGTGCATTGCTGCTACATCAGTTTCCTGCTCACTGTGAAATACAGAATAATATAAAAAAGGTTTACACAACTACTGTACAAATTACTGTAAGCAACTAGTAGCCAGGAATTTAACTGATGTAAAGCAACAGAAACCTTTGGTTGCTTTTCATGTTGTATTTCTAAAGCAGCAATAATAATTGTCCCCTACCAAAATTGAATTTGCTTGTATAACTTAAAAGTATTTTTAAGAAAGAAAAAAAAAAACTTTACATGTAATATTATTGAAATAAAAAGCCACTTAAGTGCACTTTTATTTTAAAGCAGAAGCACGTGCAAGACGATCATTTGTGTTTATAAAGCATAAACAGTTGTATTTTTGTAGAAAATGACCAATCGTTTCGCTAGAAAAGACCCTTATTCCTCGTCTGGTATCGTTTAAAGCCCTTTGAAGCTGCACTGAAACTGTCATTTTGACCTTCAACTGTTTGGAGTCCATTGAATAATCCTGAACTGTTTTCATCAAAAACCTTCATTTCTTTTCGACTGAAGAAAGAAAGACATGAACATCTTGGATGACATGGGGGTGAGTAAATTATCAGGAAAATTTTATTTGAAAGTGGACTAATTTTTAGGGGTGGTTACGTGTTTTTTTTCTAGGCTTGATTGTGTTTTTGGGGCACAGTATAACATGTCTTAATGCTTTGTTTTTTTGAAAATGCTGTATTTTTCATATATTTTATCTTTATTCTACACCTCTGTTTCCACTGTCATTTTTTTTTTTTTTTTTATTAAACAGCATACAGGGGATACATGAAATAGATTTGAAACAAAATACAAAAAAGAGCGCATAAACAAGGAAGCGAGAGAAGAAAAAGGAAAAAAAAAAAAAAAAAAAAATTAACACGTCTAAGCGAAAGAAAAAAAAAAAAAAAAAACACTTCCATTTTCAGGAAATATACAGGAGGTATTATAATGACATTATAATTATTTTTAGCAGTTGTGCAGTTTTTGCATGTTTCCACTGTCATATGAACGGCTCGTTTGACTTCCTGCTTCTATGAAGCCACTCCCTCCGACATACGCAATGTGCTCAGATTGGTTAGCAGGTTGGTAACTGGCCCAGTCTATCGTGATTCGCTGAAGCGTCTGGAAACGCCACGCCCCTTACCATCCGTTATTACGCGCTTAGGGGCCGTTCACACAGAACGCGTTTTTCTATTCCAATGCGCTACTTTCCCATTGTTTTTCTATGTAAACACGCGCTTGATGGACGTGCATGACCGTTACGCTCGCATCTCGCGTCTTTTGCAGCGCCTCTCACATGAGCGCCGCGTTTTTAAGACGCGTGTCAAGTTAAAATAATTTCAACTTTTACACGCAGCGCCGCTCATCAATGTCAGTTCCAAAACAGTGGACCAATCAGAAGAACTCGGAGGCGGGGCAAGCGTTGCGAGCTTCTGTTTACAGTAGCAAGTTGGCATGACAACTGTTTTATTTGACGGCAACATGGCGGAGGAGGCGCTCATTATTATCTTATTTTCTTTTTTTCCATGTCAAAACTTGTATCTGTCAATTCTGCTGTTTGTCTATTTCTATTATTTCCATTATTGTCGTTATTGCCTCACGTCTCAAAAGCGCGTCTCGAGACCCTCGCGTTCTACGCTGCGCTTTTTTTAAAACCACTCCTGAGCGCTGCGTCTCGCGTTTTTAGACGCATAGACGCGTTCGGTGTGAACGGCCCCTTAGGTTGAAAGTAAATAAAAGCGCCTATATTGCTGTATCAAATTGAGCCGAATCAGACCCAGATGAAGAGGATAAAGCAGAACCTCTGCAATCGCGGCTTTTAAAGGACGTTTATGAATGGTATTTCATTTAGTATTTGTGTCAAAGTGTTTACATATGCTGTCACTGCTGTTTGTTAGCTTTCAATATACAGTTTTATCCTGATTAAAGCTTTCCTGTAGTGAATACATGCCTGAGTAGTCGCATTTTTGTAAATGTATCTTTTAATTTATAGCATGAACAACCGTTTGTCTATGAACATAGAAGTTTGTTAGTGTTTGTTGCACTAGAATTTAGCTAACGTTAACTGGCTAGCAAAAACGAGTTGCTCTTTGTATATGTCCTAGATGCATTAAAAACAGCAACAGAACTATAACATTACGTTTAAAAGACATGTAAGTTACAAACAATAAAATGTACTTACAGTTTGAAGACAATAAACAGCAGCTTCTGCTTTTAGAGTAGGAACTGCTTCATCTTTCAGTAAAAGCCTTTGTGTAAATCCAGCATTAAACGCGTGTAGATTCTGGAATCTGTCTTCAGCACCGCATCCAGTATAGAAAATATCACAGAATATAATGGGTTCTATATCTTTTGACGCGTCGCGTCGCACAGCTCGCGTTCGGTGTAAACAACTCTTCCGCTTTCATTATGCTGCGCCACATGGCCTCGCCCACTTTGTTGCGTGTTCCCGGGGGCAGTGTTTATGTTAATAGCAAGGGTTTATGATGTCACCAACCCGGGAAGAAGCTCGTTGTAGTCCAAACCGCCCGTTTTTGTAGGCAATAAAATGCCATAACTTTAAAAGACAATAGCATTGAACTTTCAGCGCTGTAACTTTGCAGATACTGTTTATGCTCAAGCAGCAACATTACACACTAACTAAAGTTAAAAAAGTGAAATCGCATGTAACCACCCCTTTAACACACATACACTTTGTAATATCAAATTAAAAGTTTTACTTTTAAGTACATAAACACACTAAAGCACATGTAAAGTACTTGATTGTAATCTGTAGTGTGTTATTCAGTATTATATAGTATAAAGTTTAAATATACTAAATTGTAATTTCATACTTATCAATGTGTAATTTCAAATATATTTAAATACATGACGTACATGTATTAACAGAAATTACATTTTAGTTTTCCCATATATGTCTGTCAGTACATTTTGTAGTTAACAGTTAAAGTGAGATTAAAGCACACTTCTTTAACCACATTTCAAAGACAGAAATGTAATTATGAAATTAAATATAAAGATAAACTTAAGTCCTACTTAAAGGTGCCATCAAATGTTTTTTTACAAGATGTAATATAAGTCTAAGGTGTCCCCTGAATGTGTCTGTGAAGTTTCAGCTCAAAATACCCCATAGATTTTTTTTTAATTATTTTTTTTTAACTGCCTATTTTGGGGCATCATTAACTATGCACTGATTCAGGGCTGCTGCCCCTTTAATTGCTCGTGCTCTCCACCCCCCCAGAGCTCTCGACTCTATCATTGCATAAACAAAGTTTACACAGCTAATAAACCCTCAAAATGGATCTTTACAAAGTGTTCATCGTGCAACATGTCTAATCGTGTAAGTATGGTATTTATTTGGATGTTTACATTTGATTCTGAATGAGTTTGAGGCTGTGCTCCGTGGCTAACGGCTAATGCTACACTGTTGGAGAGATTTATAAAGAATGAAGTTGTTTATGCACTATACAGACTGCAAGTGTTTAAAAAATGAAAATAACGACATTCTTGTCTCCGTGAATACAGTAATTAAAGATGGTAACTTTAACCACATTTAACAGTACATTAGCAACATGCTAATGAAACATTTAGAAAGACAATTTACAAATATCACTAAAAATATCATGTTATCATGGATCATGTCAGTTATTATTGCTCCATCTGCCATTTTTCACTATTGTTCTTGCTTGCTTACCTAGTCTGATGATTTGGCTGTGCACAGATCCAGAAGTTAATACTGGCTGCCATCAAATATTGGGGGTGTGCATATTAATGATCCTGACTGTTACGTAACAGTCGGTGTTATGTTGAGATTCGCCTGTTCTTCGGAGGTCTTTTAAACAAATGAGATTTACATAAGAAGGAGGAAACAATGGAGTTTGAGACTCACTGTATGTCATTTCCATGTACTGAACTCTTGTTATTCAGCTATGCCAAGATAGATTAAATTTTCAATTCGATGGCACCTTTAAGTGAGTCAAAAAAGCACTCTAAAGCACAGCTATAGTATTTAATATAAATTTTTAATTGTGACTAACACATAATTAATAACCTTTTTAAAAGTATGCTAAATTACAGGTTTGTTTACCTTTCTATTTGTGAACATATTGAGGAGTCCAGCCCAATTCATATGAAGTTTAGCTGACAAAACTTGAGGCTTGAGCACTGAGCTGTGGAATTGATGCTTGTCTGCGACTATGGTACATTAGTCAGAAATAAGCTCTTTGAAATACTCTGTGGGCAAGTTCAGCTTGGCCTGGTTCATGGTTGTCCATTAATGAGATAGCCTAATACTTCAAATAGAATTAATGCAGAATTGTCTGGCAAGGGAAATGCATGGACTGCTCTGATGATATATATGTGGCATTCTTTATGCTCACACCCTTTTAGACCATACCAAATCAAAAAAACAAAATGGGCAGCCAAAGTGTATGCACTCCATCTTCGTCAGGAAATCAAATGGAATCTGGTACTGGCGTATGGTCGCCTGCCAGCAGTACTAAATCAAATGGCACAGTAATTCTACAGGTGGCGCAGTAATAATATTAAAGTTGGAATATTTCTATAAAAAAAATGGGAAAACACATTTTAGTTGACTAAAAGACACAAACAGTGGAATTCACTGTTGTAAATGCACTGTAAAAAAGATCCCAGTAAAATTTACGGTAAAAAAAACGGCAGCTGTGGTTGCCAGGACTTTACCGTAAAAAAATACAGTAGCAACGTAAAAAAAAAAAAATGTTAAATTTACGGTAAAATAACATATTTCATTAACTGATATAATGTTAATTTACCAACCTAATGAAGTACTAATATCTGTTTTGTACCTTTATAATACACTGACAGTCACCAAACCATCACCAGTGGTGATAAGAGTCACATGATGAATCAAAGTTCATCACAAGCAGATTTTCCACAAGCTGAGAAGGACAACACTAACATATAGAAGGTGCACACAGTGTCATTCACACACACACTAAACACCATCATGGTAACATGCATGAAATTTTAAAAATGCAATAAACATTAATTTAACAACATTTGATGTAACATAAAACCCTAATGTACATAACTGATTAGAAAAAAATTAGAAAAACTAAGAAGAAACAGAGTTATTTCAACGAAAATATATCAAATGTGAAGTGTCAGGCAGGGAATTGTGGGAATGTCAATTTACTGTTTTTCACTGTAAATTTCACAATGAATTGTTATTTTTCACTTCCAAAAACTGTGAATTTAATGGTATTTTACCGTAAAATTACATTAAATGTACCGTTAGATCTATTACAGTTATTCACCGTGTATAGTACGGAAACTTTCTGTAAACCAGTTGACAGTTTTTCACCGCAGCAT
Source organism: Chanodichthys erythropterus (assembly GCF_024489055.1). Classification (NCBI taxonomy): domain Eukaryota; kingdom Metazoa; phylum Chordata; class Actinopteri; order Cypriniformes; family Xenocyprididae; genus Chanodichthys; species Chanodichthys erythropterus. The sequence goes on along the minus strand of NC_090224.1, from coordinate 12,404,828 downwards.
TTTTAAAGTCTTTTACTGTAAAAATCACGGTCATTTTTTACAGTGTGTACCACTGTCGTAATTACAGTAGATAGCTGTACACATTTGTTAGCAAGCTAAAGAAAAAACATGTCAACTGATAAGGTGAGCAATATTACAACCATAACAAAAATAATAGCATAGGAATGACAGTATAGTCTAAACGTGTATGTATGCAATTAAATGTTGGCAACACGATAAACCACATTATGCAATACATTTACATTTGACAGTAAACTATTACAAGATAGGAGAGACAGGTTTGCAAAGTTGCAACTTTCAAAGGTTATCTAGATGTATTTATTTGCGTGCTATCCAGACATCCCAGACAAGCTAAAACTGAAGGGGAAAATCCACTTTTGGCTGGGGTTCCACTGGTAAAATTCACTTTCCAGGGGTTAAATATCATGTTATTTGGGGTCACTTCAACCCGCTGACATCAAAAACAACCCATGGCAACAGAGTTAAAGTAGCCCAATTCCACGGGAAAACAGCGGACTTGGCAACACAGTATGCTGGTGTGATGTACTGTATGACGTAAAGCAATCCGCCCTTTTCACAGGATTTCGTACCTGCTAACCAAACTACATACTCCCAGAACAGATGTTTGGAGGAGCATGGGAAAGAAACAAAAGCCATTCTCCTTATTAGAAGTCAGTGTACCATCTGAATAATTTTGAAACTGATATTTCAAAGTAAAAAAAAAAAAAAAACGTACAGTTGCTTTAAAGGGATAGTTCCAAAAAATTAAAATTCTGTCATTATTTACTTACCCTTATGTTATTTTCCAAACGTGCATGAGAAAATGTCTATGGGAATTGTGTCCATACAAAGAAAGCCAATGGGGTCCAGTGTTGAAATAAAGTCACACAGGTTTAGAATAACGTGAGGGTGAGTAAATGATGACAGTATTTTTTAGGTGAACTATTACTTTAACTCTCAAAAAAAATTAATTTGAGAGTTGGCTTGAGACATTTCGTTATGTGATTTATCATCAGTATGAGCCCCCATGGGTATGTTACAAACAGCAATCTTAATTTCCATATGTCAGGTTTTAAGATACAACATGTTGTCATTAAGAATCACCTGCTTTTGAACATTTAGCGCTCAGTCTGTCTGACTCAACAGGATCCATGTGATAACATCTATTATCAGTGTTGCTGAGAAAGCAGGAAAAAATGCTCCGGGTTGGGCCTGCCCTTGTCCGTTCTGCTACTCAGTTCATTAAAACCCTGACAACCTGGCAGTTCCCACTTTCCCATCAGGTATCAGCGAACCAAGCCAGGGCCATGCTGAGAACAACAAAACACAACACCAACAGATACCCGCTCATACACACACAACCATACAAGGACAGCGCCCATGCCATCTGTTTGCAAAAGAATTAGAGCCTCCATAGCTCAAAACCAAACTCCAGAGCTTTTAATACATATTCATGATACCAGTCACCTGTCTGGCAAAGAATGGGTGGCAGAGAGGTGTAGAGGTTCATGGGGGCACATGATTCAACACACTGTTCATTTTTACGGCCATTAAAACTCCCTGTGCAATAAATAAATAAACACCTACACGTACACAAAAAGCTAACCAAATGTACCAAGGTATCCTTTGAAGACCTTGGAATACAATGTGAATGCCATGGCACATAAATATAATCGTTATTCAATGCCATTGTATTTGAGTATTGCTATCTGATGATACCACTATAGTACGTTTTTAATGGGAAAAATAATATATAGTGCAAAAATAAACAAAACCTTAACTATCTCCAAAATAAATCACAATGGATTCCTTGCTTGGACACCACAAGTCAATGTCAAAAAGCTCTCTATTGAAACAGCACACATTGCTCCATTCAGCCTAAAGTGGATTGTGTAAACACCCAGAAGACAGTAGAGGCTATTCCTGTATTATTGTCAACAATATAAAGAGATTTCAGGCATGGTATTCAACTTTTTACTGCCAAGTGCTCATGGGAGCCTGATTTCCCACTGTTGCACGATTCATCTAACAGCTTGCTTGCTGTGTCGTGCCCAAAGGTTTGGTATTAATGTTTAATTTGTAAACAGAGACTAAAATGAAACGTTTGCAGAGGGTTATGTAAGGTAACGCTGACCTTAATTAATTAATTAGAAGTTAATATTTTAATGCCATCACATGGCAATCTTACTATTGAATCAAAGCGTATGTTAATTCTGTACTAATGTATCAAACATTACTCATCACTGTCTCAAACTATATCAGTTATTTATTTTTCATATGTGATCATGGCTTGTCTTTCTAAATAAGTGAATGAAAGCTTTGAGCACGGGGAAATTATGATAATTCTGTTCTGCATATCATACCATTGCCAACCCACTCAATTTGCATAATGTGAACAATCAATAGAGCGCAACGCAACAGTGACCGCCCACTTCTTCACTGGCCCTAGAAAACAAAGAAAAACAGATAAGAGTGTTTAGAATACTTTATATTGACTTAAGAGTTATGAACTATTCATCATAACAAAGACTATAGAATAACACAAGACGCGTTAGTATTGTTCTGAATGGGAGAAAGTGCAATGCGCAATATGGCGGAATTAGTCCCGCCTTCTAAATAAGTAAATTGCCGATTGGTAAAGTCATCACTCCAGTTCCTATAGAAACAGTCAGATGCATGCCTAGAGAAGCAATTTAGCTTGATCCAGCCTGAAAAATACAGTTTTTTGTCATTATTTGAGCATTTAGAAACAAAATGTATGAGGCAGTTGTTGTCAGATTTCATTGGTGATTTCAAATATGAAATTTAATCGAAAGCTTGTCAAACAGCTTTGGAGAATTTGATGTTTCCCCATTCAAAGAGATAGGAGCTGCATGGATGCCCAGGATGCCCGAGAGGCGTTTCAAAGATGGCCGCAGAGTGAAATGACTTGTCTTAAAGGGACTTTAAGATCCATGCAGCTCCTATGACTTGTCTTAAAGGGCATCCATGCAGCTCCTGGCTGCGTCTGAAAACTGGAAAATGCTGCCTTCCGAGGACACATTTCAAGGTAGTAAGGCATCAAGGCACGTCCGAATCCAATGTTACCTTCACTTCCTCTCTCATGAGATAACTTCCTCAGGTCGATTTTTGAAGGAAGCATAGATGTATCTTTAGCTGCCTTTGATATCCCACAATCCTGTGCTTTCCATTCTGTCACAGATGAGCTAGAAAAATAAAGATGGTGTCCGAAAGTTGCGTTTGCTGCTCAGTTTGTGTATAAATGTAAGATTTTTGATCAACATATTTCAATTTTGATATCATTTCTATCGAGAAATTACTACTGTAGTAATTAAATATTTGTTTAGTTCTCACCAAAGCTCGCGCTATATTGCTGTAGATCATCCAACTGTTACGCTGCCTCAGAAGTCTGTCCGAAATCAATTTCGTGAGGTGCCTTCATGCACAAATGCTGCCGTACAAGTCATTCTCTTATAAGATAGCGAGGCAGCAAGACAGCTAACGTTACCTAGGTTTTCGGACGCAGCCCCTATCTCTTTGAATGGGGAAACATCAAATTCTCCAAAGCTGTTTGCCAAGCTTTCGAAAAAATTTCATATTTGAAATCACCAATGAAATCTGACAACAACTGTCTCATAATTTTTTTTCCAAACGCTCAAATCATGACAAAAAAACCTGTATTTTTAGGCTGGATCAAGCTAATGTGCATGCGCAGACCTAAATGCGCGTCTCTTGTGCCTCATTTCGGAGGCGCGCGTCTGACTGTTTCTATAGAAACCAGTGCTTCTAACCATAGACATATAATAAACAAATTATTATGTCTATGCTTCTAACGGCCGCTGCAGTGACGCGATGAGTTTACCAGTCGGCGATTGGCTCTTATTTTGAAGGCGGGACTTATTCCGCCATATTGCGCGTTACACTTTCTCCCATTCAAAACAAAACGGGTGACATGTCTTGTGTTATTCCATAGTCTTTGGTATCGTACACTACGACTGAAGATGTGACTGAAGATCACAAACAGACAAATCTCAAATCGTTCAGAACACAACAAACTGCAAAAACAAGCGCCTTGTTGCTAGGAGACACATGACAAAAAAAAAAAAAAAAAACGTGTTCTAATTTTTTAAAAATTTGACTAATGGCGACTCCTCAAAACTGTAAATCGGGGTAAAATCTGTGCAAAACTCATAGTGTATTCCAAATTTTAGACACTCTTCCTCTTTTTCCTTCATTTTGCCATAGTCATGGTTTTCAGGCAATATATTTACCTGTAAACAATTAGCCTCTATTTTCAAGCGCATTGAAGCTGCCATCTCGTCTTCATATTCCTTTTAGGACGCAAGTTCCAATGTAAACCACTCCAAATTCATCTACAACACATACTCAACTTCCGGCTTCCCATATATGGACCATGCACCGAGAACATGCAAAAGGTTTGACGGACAGAAAGGACCTCTGATTGTATTTAATTTATAAATTATTAAATTATTTATATATATATATATATATATATATATATATATATATATATATATATATGTATGTGTGTGTGTGTGTGTGTGTGTATTTTTACAGGGAACTTTTATTTATTTTTACACACTATATACTGTATGTATATATGTATGTATGTATGTATGTGTATATATATATATATAGTGAATTTTCATTTTCAAATGAACAAATTCTTTTACGTCAGTGGCAGGTCTGTCTTGAAAAGTTTCAACTTCATCATTAAAAACATAATTTCTCTCTGTTAAATTTATGGTTCTGCTGAGGTTGAACTGGCTGAAAGATCATGCTTAATGCCGCTTGATGTTCCCAGGTTCCTTATGCCCACAGGTGCAGGAGCTACACAGGCAAGTAAAATGAGATGAGACAAGAGAGGGTGGGAAAGAGGAGTAGGGAGGGAGCGAGCTACTGTCAGGAGAGTTAAAGGGGAGCTGTGAGGGAGAGGCTAAAGATAGTGAGAGGGGGAAGGGAGGGAGGGGAGAGTGACTGAAGAAAAGATAGCAGGATGCTGCAAGAGAGGAGATGGGAAGCTTTGAAAGGGGAGGAGGAAGAGGTATCAACAGAAGGGAGTAAATGGGGGTAGGGCACAGTAGAAACAGGCAGAGAATGAACAGAATACACAACAGAGTGAACAAACAACAGAAAAAAAAGCAGAGAGAGGGGAAGCCCTACATGTCTGCTGGGGAAATTGCAGTGGTGAGGATGTATTGCCTCAAGATTAATTGGGTTCAACCCGCGCTCAGAGAAAATCCATTGAAGTCAGCAGGGTGAGGCTACAGCAGCTACCATTCACTGTGCATTGCGCAGGGATTTTTTCAGACAAAAACCAGCTCTTACAAAACAATAAGAAAGTTAATTCACACTAATTTGTAAAATGACTGAAACAATGGCTCATTTGAACAGTCTGATGCTATTAATAATACCATTTCCGGTCCTTAAATCTGAGAGAATGCTAAGTGCAACGGCAATGAGACTTTTTTCGGTTTATATCACTCCTCCTGTCTCTGTTCACAACATTTCTTGCTTTGTAAACAAATCATGCTTTGGTAAATCATAACTATGACATTGAAATTATAACATATGTAAGAAGTGCAGAGTGAAATCCTATGGATTTCCACCAAGGAAAAAATCATGCTTTTGTAAATCGTAATTATAACATAAAAAGTTGAAATATAGAAAGTTATAACTATGACATAAAATGTCATATTATGACATTTTGTTTTATTATTTGGGCTTTTTTATGTCACATAATTATACTCTTGATTTATGTCAGAATTATAGCTGTTTATCCCATAATTTTGACTTTTCATCTCATAATTATGACTTACTACCTTTGAATCCTTGTCATAATTGAATTTTTCCCTCGGTTTCACAGGCAAGGCTTAAACCTAGTCCCAGACTAAAATGCATGTTTGAGCTAATTTAACTGAAAGCAACTTGTACTGATCTTAAAATATGTCAATGCCATTTTGTCTCAAGAAGCACACAAGTAATGTTCTATTTTCTAAGGTATGTTTATAAAAGTTACTTAAATGTCCTAATTAAACTAAAGCCAATCCTGCAGGGTTAGTTCACCCAAAAATGAAAATTCTGTCATTTATTACTCACCCTCATGCCGTTCCACACCCGTAAGACCTTCGTTAATCTTCAGAACACAAATTAAGATATTTTAGTTGAAATCCGATGGCTCCGTGAGGCCTGCATAGGGAGCAATGACATTTCCTCTCTCAAGATCCATAAAGTTACTAAAAACATATTTAAATCAGTTCATGTGAGTACAGTGGTTCAATATTAATATTATAAAGCGACGAGAATATTTTTGGTGCGCCAAAAAAAAAAAAAAAAACGACTTATTTAGTGATGGCCGATTTCAAAATACTGCTTCAGGAAGCTTCGGAGCATAAATGAATCAGCGTGTCGAATTAGTGGTTCGGAGCGCCAAAGTCACATGGTTTCAGCCGTTTGCTGGTTTGAAACGCGTTCCAAATCATGATTCGACACACTGATTCATTATGCTTTGAAGCTTCCTGAAGCAGTGTTTTGAAATCAGCAATCACTACATAAGTCGTTATTTTGTTTTTTTGGCGCACCAAAACTATTCTTGTCGCTTTATAATATTAATATTGAACCACTGTACTCACATGAACTGATTTAAATATGTTTTTAGTACCTTTATGGATCTTGAGAGAGGAAATGTCATTGCTCCCTATGGAGGCCTCACTGAGTCATCGGATTTCAACTAAAATATCTTCATTTGTGTTCCGAAGATTAATGAAGGTCTTACAGGTGTGGAACGGCATGAGGGTGAGTAATAAATGACAGAATTTTTATTTTTGGGTGAACTAACCCTTTAATGGCATGTTTTTCCCCTTATGTAGTAGAAATAGGTTTCCATAATATGCAAAGTGGAAGTGATTTTACTGGTAACAGGTTTCTTGAATGTCTAAGTCTTTTCTGCTGGTATCAAACAGTAAAATGCATGCCAAATTTTGTCTGAAACATATTTTACTGTATATTAACGTTATTTCTTGAACCATGCTTGTTGTAATTTTGGGGGTAAGAGGGTTGCAAACTAAGACAAAAAGAAATTTGGTCAGTTGGTTCATATATTTGCAATCACCACTCTCGTTTGTCCAATACAGCTTAATTATATGATGCCATGTAAAAGGTAGCTTAATATGTTTTGTCTGGCTATCATTAGAAAATATAGGAATACTATATGATAAAAGGCCCTGAATTTATTTTTGTAATTGCATAGAGATGGTTGTTCTGTTTTGGCACATACTGCTAGAGACGTACTCGCAAATATGCATTGGTCTTTCAGTGCATCTCTCATGGTAAGACAGACAGATGACTTGGATCATTTCAGACAGGGATTCCAGGCACAGAGCTGTGTGTGCGTTTATCATGGTATTCCCCTTAACCGCTACACTACCCCCACACACACACTTCTCCTTCCGCCCTATTGCAGTACGTCTCCCTGACACACACCAGCATTCAGAAACCCACACTGCAGAACACGAACATCTGGTGCTGCATACCAATGACAGAGAACTGTGGGACAAGGCTATAGGCCCATCCCTTCCACTGCAGTCAGCTGCAGGGACTTACACACCCAGCAGAGACCACAGTTTAGAGAGAAACCCATTCCGTTGGATTGTACCTCTATGATGTGGATAACAACAAATAATTTATCATGCCTCAATATGCTATAATGGCTGTAATACATCTATTATGCTTACAAAATGAATCAGTACAACATGACAAATTTGAAATTCCCCATGCATTTGAAAAACGATGCGTCATTCCCCTCAGGAAACAGACACGATGGGACCAAAGCCACTGCAAGACAAAAAAAGAATTATGGTTTATGTCTGTTTGTGACTGACAATTGCAGCTAGAATCTGACCTTGAATCAGATGGTGATCTTGGAGGCGGTTGACGTTGTATGTCAATAAAATGATCCCACTCATTTTCGCAGGTGCCTACAGTTATAATCTGTCCTTTTACACAATTCACTCACAGAGCTGAATGTAAATGTGAAAGTCTTGATTACTCATTCATGATTAACACGTATAGCTATGCATGTGGAATGAGACTCTCTTTCAGTGATTTTCACACCTTTCCAAATGAGAAAGGCTTAAGTGGATAATAAATTAATTTGTGGTAATGACCGGATGACTGTATATCCTTTATATATTACACGGCATAAATGCATGGACATTAAATAGATTTGAGGTGAAATTATATTATAATTATAAAAAAATTAAAAGTAACTAAAGTAATATTGAAGTCACCATGAAATCAAAAGGGACTATTCTTATTTATTTATTCATTTATTTTATGGAATATTAGAGCAGTTATTATAAATTATTTATCCATGGACATCCATGTGCCCTTGTAATCTTTATTCAGAATAACTTCCCCTCCCTCTTGCAACGACATCTTTTCTCTTCTCTGATGATGTGTTTACTGGCGTGAGGGCGGGGCAAACTGTCACTCACATGACATCACAGCATTAGCAAACCATCCAACAATCCAATCAATTCCTAATGGACAAAATCCCCAAGTCAAAGTCCCACCCCACATTTTTTCTCGTTTGAGAAGGCGTTACACTTGGATATACAGTCAAACCAAAAATTATTCAGACATTTTTGATATATTTTACTAGTGGATGCAGGACACTATAGTTTATTTATGTAAGTGAGGATAGCAAAATAAAGTAAACTGTGACATATTATACCCAAATATTCTTCATACAGTGGACTACCAGTAAAATTGATACAAATTTGGAACCAAAACTATTCAGACACTTTGACCTGTCCATGTTTTGCTTAAATGTTATCTCACATAATTAAGATTAATTTTTTCTGAAACCTTGTCATATTTTATTACCATTTTTTTAAACTATAGTGAATAAACTGTATTAATGAATGATATGTTCAAGGTGTCTGAATACATTTTTATTGTTTGACACAATAGGAAAGGAAAGACTTCAATTTGATGCTGACTTAAAATCTGAAGGCAATTTTCACTGCAATCAATAGCCTAACTGAGATGCAAGATTAAATGATCCTAAATATCTAATATCAGGATAAATATCTTAGTCCTGCAGTGTGAAATGTGTTCTGGCTGGAAATAACATTGACGAAAGACAGTTGGGTAGAATAAAAAAAATCACTTAAACTGCGTTGTCATGGACAACAGCGAATATTAGGAAACATCAGGCTGCTGAATTCCATGATTGGCCAATCAGAATCAGGCATTCCAGAGCGCTTTGCAATGAGCATCATATCATCAAGCTTGATACATCTGCAGCGCAAGCATTGTTATCCTCTTTTGAGTCTTTAAATGGTAAACCCACCAAGCATCCACATGACATATCTGAGCACATTTAACTAATTTCCAGAAACAAACAAACATCATCTGTAATCAAAATAATTAAACCTGCTATTTATACATACCTACAACTGTTAAAAGTTATTTCTATGCAATTAAAATACAATATTCTGCTCTGTTTAATTTAGACAGATGCATTGTGGTCCTTTCCCATGAATGGTATTTTCACACAAACACCATGCACCATCTAATTGAGTGATTACATGGCTGTTACTTCTTTTGAAAACAATGACAAATCAGCTTGGCCTTACTTTGCCAACCACGCAGGGAGCAAGAACACCAATTATCTGGCATCATGTGATGGTTGGCAGCTGTGGTATGAAAAAAACCTCAGGAATGTGTGGCAGAATGAAGAAAGCTGTTTGTTTTAATCAAAGGCAAAGAAGGAGGCCCCAAGGTCTCTGTATATGCATCTTGCCAGTTATGCAACTTAATTCAAGATGGAATTGGGTATGTAACATTCATCAAGCCACGGCTTACATAATATGCCACACTTCACATAGAGCGCACAATGAATGCTTTCATGTATATTTCAGAAAAAGCAATCTATTATTCAGGAGAAGGAGAGAGTTTGTGAGCGAGTTCTACCAAGTTTGATTGAACCTAGAGATCTAGAGGTTTCCTGGCACAAAGAGCTTTAACTTTCGCTTTAAGCTTTTCTATAAACTCTTCAAAAATAAACAAACGAAAACAGAATGAGACACTGACAACTTCAACTAGATGGGCTGTGCTGCTGCAATAAGGCATACAGTTCTCCATTAAACACAGATGCTTGATATATATATATTTGTAAAATCATTTAAATATGTAAATAACTAACTATACGTTTACGGCACCCATTCAAATTAGAGAATGCATGAAAAACACAATAGGAGCTACTTTGTGTGAACTGGATTATAAGAGTTTATTTTGAAGTTGTGGACAGAAATGGATGGATTGAAACTGTTTGCGGCTTATGCCCAAAGACCAAAGCTCTCATCAATGTGCTCTCCCATCCATAGAGAAAACATTTGATCAGCTATTCAAGTTGTTCACATAATCCATATCCCCAGTGGTCGAGCCTGTGCTGTGAATATTTAAACATTGTATTCAAAACACTCAAATATCCTTTCTTTTCCAATTTCTGCACTGTCACGCCCAACTGCTTTTGCATCAGTTAACTCCCTACAGGCAAAACACTGCATTTGATTTTCTCCGAAACACACAGGGAGAAGCGCTATGTCTTTTTCGATATGAATAGCAGTCTGGTTTCTGCTTATAAAGGGCATTATAGGATTAATAAAACTGTCCAAAGTGTCAAAAATCAAAAGAGCAAAGAGATCTATTGCCAAAAACAAGCAGTTGCCCTATGATAATAAAGACTGGAAAACCATGCAAACAAGGATCTAATGTGAAATAAAAACCCACAAACTGACTTTTATTGAGCATGCTTTTCAAAGCAAGTCATATTGTCTCAGGCGAATCAGTCTATTTTTGAATCTTTGTTCTAATTGCTCAATTGGACAGGATTCAAAAATAGCCAAGAGGGACTAAGAATATTTTAATATTTGATGTCTTGACATTAAAAATCTGACATTTAAATTAGTTAAGAATGATTCACTTCAAGTGCACTAAAAGCTACATCTGTTAAGAGGTAATTAATTAACATAATTATGACATTATTCCATTAAAGAATCACAAAACACCACAGATGATTTTTATAATAATTTGGGCAAACAACCTACTGTAATAAGTAATGATTTAATGGAAGGAAGCAGAACTAGTGGAATGTTGCTTGCATACTGAGTCTCATGGGTTTAGATCCTGTTGGTGACGCCAAGTTTCTGTTCAGTGGCAGCATGACTTCGCAGCACCGCCATCAGGCTCTGGCATCTGAAAGGATTTTCCTGCTCCATGCTGAGACACCTCTATTGATTGCATAACAATATGGAGCCAGTGGCCACTCTATCAAGAGTGCCGGGTCATAAACAATAACAGCATGGTACATAAACGTCTGCCAGTCTCAGCTGAAGCCATGTGGTCAACAGTGTGCTTGCATGTATAACACTGAAATGCTTCATTTGGTGACAACATTTTGCAAAAATAAATTTCAATGAATCTAACGACTGTCGGATTTAAAATTTCCTAAATATTTTGAATGATCATAGAATATGTGGAAATATCACAGTTAAAGTCTGCAGGTAACTTAGAGGAAACATAAGTACATACTTATGCAGCAACTTAAGGGTAAGGATAGTTCATCTAAAAATGAAAATTCTGTCATCATTTATTCACTCTCATGTCATTCCATACTTGTGTTCACATCTGTGAAACACAAAAGATGATATTTTGAAGAATGTTTTGGTTCCCATTGATTTCTATTGTATGGACAAAAATTACAATGGATGTCAATGGGAACTGAAACTGTTTTCTTAAAGGTGCCCTAGAATAGTTTTAACAAGATGTAATATAAGTCTAAGGTGTCCCCTGAATGTGTCTGTGAAGTTTGAGCTCAAAATACCCCATAGATTTTTTTTAATTAATTTTTTTAACTGCCTATTTTCAGCCATAATAACATATACACCGATTTAGCGCACGGCCCCTTTAAATCTGGCACTCCCCCACCCACGAGCTCGTGACTGCCTTAAACAGCATTTAAACAAAGTTCACACAGCTAATATAACCCTCAAAATGGATCTTTACAAAGTGTTCGTCATTCATGCTGCATGCATGCATTGATTTCTGTGAGTATAGTATTTATTTGGATGTTTACATTTTATTCTGAATGAGTTTGAGGCTATGCTCAGTGGCTTAAGCTAACATTACACACTGTTGGAGAGATTTATAAAGAATGAAGTTGTGTTTATGAATTATACAGACTGCAAGTGTTTAAAAAATGAAAATAACGACGGCTCTTGTCTCCGTGAATACAGCAAGAAACGATGGTAACTTTAACCACATTTAACAGTACATTAGCAACATGCTAACGAAAGATTTAGAAAGACAATTTACAAATATCACTAAAAATATCATGTTATCATGGATCATGTCAGTTATTGTCGCTCCATCTGCCATTTTTCGCTGTTGTCCTTGCTTGCTTACCTAGTCTGATGATTCAGCTGTGCAGATCCAGACGTTAATACTGGCTGCCCTTGTCTAATGCATTGAACATGGGCTGGCATATGCAAATATTGGGGGCGTACATATTAATGATCCCGACTGTTACGTAAAAGTCGGTGTTATGTTGAGATTCGCCTGTTCTTTGGAGGTCTTTTAAACAAATGAGATTTATAGAGGAAGGAGGAAGCAATGGAGTTTGAAACTCAATGTATGTCTTCCATGTAATGAACTCTTGTTATTCATCTATGCTAAGGTAAATTAAATTTTTTATTCGATGGCACCTTTAACATTATTCAAATTATCTTCTTTGTGTTCCACAGAAGAATGTTGGGGTAAGTAAATGATGACAGAATTCTTTTTCTTTTTTTAACAGAGACAATGCGGTCTCAAGGCTTTCGCTACTGTCATCTCAGCACAAAGCCAATAATTATGTTCTGTCCAGCTGATTGATTGGGACACAAAAGATTGTACTGGCATCAATAACCCTGGAATTCTTTTAGCTTGGAGTGGACTATATATATGTGTGTGTGTGTGTTTCTTGCTTTTTTCAAGGTACTAATATGTACCGCTGACATTTGTTAAGGCTCATTTCCCTGTAATTTTATGCATATCTTGAGGCTCATAATCAGGGAACAGATCCGATGTTGCAATAAAAATGCAATAAAACACCCCTGGACCCACATTACACACTCACCCACATAAAACCATCCTCATGATAGGATTGTTAACACCTCTCCACCACAGCCTGCACAATATTTGAGTGACTGTTGTAAAACTGATTACTTCTAATGTGTCTGGAGATGGAAGGTTTTCAGACCTGATCTAAAGACCAGAGTGAGAGATCACCAAGAAAGATGGGAGTCTCTAATCCCATTTGCTGTAAGAGCTGCATAGACGAGGGCCTGTTTTCATGGCTCTAAGCTGTTAGAAAAACACATTAACACTTTAACTGGCTAGTCACTCAATACATGAACCATTCAGAGCATTGTCTGCATTTATGTTTGTCATAAGAACGTGAATCATGCAGATATCATCTTGAGTACTGGAACATGCTAGAAATTTGATAAAACAAAGAGAATCAAATGAAATATAGCACACTTGTGCTAGGAAATTCTAGTGATCATCAGTAATTAACATCGAAGTGGAAATTATGCTATTATAACATGACAAAGAAAAATGGAGTTATGATCACTGACTCGTCTGGAGTTATGCTTTCAGCTATAAAGTGAGAGTAGTGAAACACTGCCATCCAGTGTTGAAACATTACCAGTGTGATTTGGAGTCAAAAGAGTTGCTACTAAAATTACATCTATTTTAAACTGAGACCTCACAATATTTTGTTCTTGAATCGGTTTAATGAGTGCAGTACCTGCTCCAACTTTTGGGGTTGGTGTTTTAAAAAGTGTCTTATGTACCACACGTCTGTGTTTATTTGTTAAATTTACAGCAAAAACAGCAATATTGAGAGATATTATTACTATTTAAAATGACTGTTTTCTATTTTAATTTATTTTAAAATGTAATTTATTCCTGTGATGGCAAAGCTGAATTTTCAGCAGCCATTACTCCAGTCTTCAGTGTCACATGATCATTCAGAAATTGATTGGTGGTTTTAAATTCTTTACCCTGAAATATCTTAGTGACCCCAAACTTTTGAACAGTAGTGCATCTAGTACCTTATCTGAAATATTACAGCAGGTATCAGGACTTCAGACTGCAAATTAGTGGCACACAACCCAAAATATCACATTATTATCTTTTTCCATGTTAGAGAACATTAATCAAAAATATAATCAAAATGTCAAATTTATTCAGATTTTAAAGCTGTATTGATGAGTATCGAATGTGTTAGAAACAAAGAGGCACAAAGACATGAAGAACACATCACATTATAACAAAAATAAAACATCTCCACCTTCAGCCAAACCACAGATTTGGGAACAAATAGAAAAGAAAAAAAGGTTACATCACATTATGGTATTTTCCTGAACTGTCTTTTCTCGTCATTACCGTATTACAAAATACAAAAGCACAACCATCCCAACACACTTTACTCATTCAATATTGACTACATTTTAGCCAATATGATTTCACTGTAACTCACAACCAATGCATCAGCCCCTTTGGTTAACATGATCACTGTTATTAATTTGAAAACAAAATGGCAAATGATTTTTTTTTCATGAATTTTCATAAGGCTGCTTGGTTTTTTTTAATTCATTTGTGCTTCTGTCGACAGTATAGGCAATTTGTTTAGAATAAAGGTCTGCTTTCTTTACATTGCAGTAACTTGAAGGGAATGATTATGTAAATACACCCAAGTATTAACATCAAGTCCTTAAATAAATGTAAACATATACATCTTTTGAGGTCAGAATATTGACCCACTTCACTTAAAATCATTACTGGAGCATCGTTCTGATATTTTTTGGAGTGGACTCATCATTCAGGTGTTTTGTGGTGAACCTTTGGAAGAAAAATAAAGAAAAGATCAAAAAACATGATTACACAAACCGTAGTATCTGCCTTTAAGAACAGGAAGGGAAACTTACTTGAGGGCATTAAGGAGACCTTCAACATTATCTGCTGGCTGATCTTTTAAGACTTTAATGCATCCTTTCATCTGGAGAAAGTGTGTACATCACAGATCATGGGGAAAAAGTCATTTTTAAACCAAATCAAACGTGGGAAAACTGTTACTGCTTGGAGAAAATATGAGAATGTAGACTTACATCAATTTTTGAGGATTTGTTGAAGGCACCGTTAGGATGCACATGGTCATAGAGGATAATAACCCCCACCATCACCCTCATACAAAACAGAAGTGTATCTTCACTGTTGAACCGACTTGTGTATTCTCTGTTAGCAGAAGAGGAGATTATTGCTACAATATATTTCAATCCAGGCATTCTGCGCCTTCTGACAAATTAATTTCCATGATATTAATTAATAAAAAAGCATACTCGACTGTTAAACAATGTGTGTACAAATGTCTCCAATGAGTCAAAAACAGCAAAATTTCAGTTAGCTAAGCCCCAATGAGGAAGACTGTGTCCCATAGGAAACCATTATTAACCAATAACATTTGCCACCTAAAGAGTCACAAAAGCGCTTTCCTTCAGCGGACAGACTGATGTTATCAGTAAGTTATTAGTACACAAGCAGGCACAAATAGAAATGTCTAGACGTTGAAATATTTTAAAATCTAATCTGAAATTCCCATGATTTTAGTTGATTGTTTTTATGGCATCTGATAAGGCATATATGAATATGCCTCATCAGAGGCATATATAAGCAGCAATATTAAAGAAGCAATGGAAGGAACAGATTAAGTACTCACGGTGTCTCCAGCATGACCTTGCAAACACTTGCCATAGTGCTCAGGCAGTCTGTGGTGTTCTCAAGAGGTAATGTCTTATTCTACAGAGAAAAGAATTAAAGGAGTAATTCACACAAACATTTCAATGCATGTATATTGATTATTATACACTACGACCATTCAAAGGTTTGGAATTGGTAAGATAATGTTTAATGCTCAACAAGGCTGCATTTATTTGATCAAATGATTTATTTATTTGATCCTATTTTCAAATGATCCTTCGGAAATCATTCTAATACGGTGCTCAAGAGACATTTGTTATTACCAATGTTGAAAACAGTTGTCCTGCTTAAAGTCCCCCTGCGGTGAAAATCAAGTTTTTAATGTTTTTATGTCTATGTTATGTTTTTAATATGCATTAAGACAAACCATGTGCAAATTCATGAGTCAACATCTTTGCTGAGTATTTTCTCCTTATAACTGCAGTGACAAAAAGATCGCAGTTTGAATCGCTGGTGTCTGTGACGTCACAAACTACCTTGTAACCAATCAAGTCAACATGCCAGCGGGCTTTAGCATATCATTAACAGCAAACTAGCAGGGGATTCTGTTGATATTTTATACTGATATGAAAAATTGTGTAGATTTAGCAATATGGTGGGTCCATGATGTACATTACGATGTTATGATGAACTATATGCCTTTCTCCACTGAAGTTTTGAGTTGTTCAAAGGTTTGTAAGGATACTGATTGTTAGAAGTCAGCTGTCTGACTTGGAGATGTCGAATGAGAACATGGTTTGTGTAACATTAGCAACACATTATTAGCTGTTTGATAACAGAGTCAAGCAAAAGGCTAATCATATTAATTACTGTCATGTGTTTGACGTTGTAAAAAGCGATACCATTGTGCAGCGTTTACCAATATATCGACTGAGTGGATTTCTGAGCTGGCGTGAGCGAGTGGAGGCAGGGCTAATTTGCATATTCATTGATCTGCATATATTAAATGAGGCAAGGGTGTAGAGCAGGGGTGTCCAAACTACGGCCAGGGGATGAATTTCAAACTGTCTGCAGCTTGTCTATTAAAATCTATTATACGTGGCCCACCAGGCATTATTTACAAATTGTGCAGTTTCACAATGTCAACACAAGGTGGCAGTACTAGATTTTAGGCCAGGGAAACATTAACGCGCCAAAAGCGGACCAAAACAGTGCTACTTGTGCGCACTGCGCGGCGTGTGACTCAAATGTGAGCTTGCTAAGTGTCTCGATCACACGACCACTAAACAGCCAGTGAGAAGTGTTTGAGTTCGGCGTAGAAGTCTCAGGTACAAGCTGCAAATCTCTCCGTGATTTAATTCAGTTTAAAGCTGACTTAAAATCAACAGCACTAATGTGCAAATCAGGAGAAACATTGAGCCGATCAAGTTAGAATACTTTTCAACCAACAATTCAATGACATATATCATGGATTTACAGCGGTAACACTAACTGTAACATGTAATATATATATATATATATATATATATATATATATATATATATATATATATATATATATATATATATATAAATAAAATAAAAAAGGAACTGGCCCCCAGATGTGTCCACATCATCAAATCTGTCCCCTTTTTTAAAAAGTTTGGACACCCCTGGTGTAGAGTTACATTCAAGCTATTTTAAAAGGCATAAAGATTTTTTTTTTCCTTTTCACAAGACAAAACGTTTAAATATGCCATATTGGTCATTAAAGATTAGTTTTAAGGCATACAATTACAATTACTTTAATATTTTTATGGAAACTCTGATAAGTTATTTTCAAGATCCTTAGATGAATCCTGAAAGTTCAAGTAATTCTTTGAAAGTTCAAAAGAACAGCATTTATTTGAAAATGTAAAAGTCAGCGTAAAAGTTGATCGATTTAAAGAATCTTTGCTGAATAAAAGTATAAAATTCTTTAAAAAAATATTGACCACAAACTAAAGCACAGCAATAGAAGCACAGCAGGCAGTACCTCCGTCACAAAGTTTGTTGTTGCCGTGCTCAGGGTTTTCAGCATAGGTGTGGCTTCAGCATAGAACAGAGACATTCTGTTTGCCATTTCATTATTGACCTCATTTTCAATATCAAGCTTGATAGAGGGGAAGAAAACACACGCATGAATATAGAAATGAACACAGTACAGCTCACAGAATGCTGTACATGCCATGTCATGTTCCTGCACTTACATTCATGTTGTTTAATCTGTTTCGACTGATTGTTCTTCTGTAGTAGCTGAAGTCATTCTGGATGGCTGGAATTCTCATCTAAACAAATTACACAATTTAATAAGCAATTCCCAGAACAGTGGCAATCAACAGTTTTTTTTTTTTTTATTCCCCTAATATTAAAATCAGTGCGTGACAAAAGCATTGAAGCAAGCTGGCACCTTAAGCTCATCAAAGCGGAGCGTGAAATGCAGGATTTCAGCGAACTGTTTAGCAAGGGCCTGCTCCCTCTCCAGGTGCTGAGTGGGAGTGTACGGCGGACATGTCAGAGATTCCAAAAGACTCTTTAGCGCCTCCTCTACACGGAAGAGAAGAGAGAGAAGATACAGATGCAGAGCTTACATTACAATTTTACTGATCAAGGAGAAAATATGTGGCTATAGGTAATTATTAGGAGTGTGATTAAAATGCGACGGGATTTAAACTGTCTCACAATATTGTCATGACGGAGTGTATGGGTAAAATTAGGATAGAATATGCCACTGCTACATTTACATTAAGCCTCCACTGTCATTATGCTTTTTATAGAAATAAAAACAATTTAATTCAGTTGGATAAAGGTCGCTTCAATCCCATCCAGCTCATCCAACGAGAGCTGCAAATATTACCCAATATGAAGTCTATCTTAGGCTGGGCTGTGTAGTTGTAACCATCTCGTCTCCATTTGCACTTTGAATATTGAGAGAGTATTTTTCTAGTCATGTATTTAGTCATTGAGGATTTCTTAAAAAAAATTCTTGTCTTGTCTCATGCCGTGAGCTAACCGTCTCGTCACACTCCTAGTAATTATATATGAATAGTGTACCTAATTTCAATGAAAAAGCATAGAACTTCTTTAGGCGGATGACAAGGGGACACACAGAGTTCCATGCCCTCTCCTGAAGGAGCATGTCATTAGGATTCTGTATTGCCTAAAATGACAAATCACATTATTTGACATGGCATGAGTAATACAACCCACAAAATGTTTTAAATACAACTGATTGACCCACAAAGCAAAAGCAGAAATATTACAATCAGACGTACATCTCGTATTTCCTGGCCCGCCCCCTTGTAGGCTTGCAGGCCGGACAGGATGCTCTCTGACTCCTGGAGAACAGCATTCACCTGGTTCCACACCGCTCTCTCACAGTCTGTCGGTTGTGCGTCTGACACAAATAAACTTCATTATGCACTACCAAACACTAGTTATTACAAGCAATGAATTTTACTGCATTAGATATAATATCAAACCAAGTGGCATCTGCAAACAAATGGAGGATAGAGCTTTTTTAGCTCTAACTTTACTTCCATTTCATCGAATTACAGCCATTTTCATTCTCATTTTTAGTAGATCTGTGATCTGTTATTCTCCAGTTCACACAGGTGTCCTAACAGAGTAACCATCATTACATTTGACAACCACAAAGTGGCCAAATACTTCAGTTGTGATCTGCACATTATTTATTTGAGTTTAAAGCATCATGAGCTTCTTCTAGTGAAATGTTTTGTCAATTTTCTTTCAAATAAATGACATTTGATTTGATATTATGTTATCTAATGTAATGTAACATTCATACATTAAGTTGCGGCTTTAAGCGCTCAAATATTTTAAGGGCACTGTATAAACAACAAAAACAAACAAATGTGACATTTGCATATAAAATCATTTGCTTTCTTTAAACCAGAGATTCCCAATAATTCAACATTTCACAGAGATGCTCATTTCAGAAGTAATGGTGTATGGGTTACTGCCACTGAAACACAATCAAAAAACAACATCCCGACTTCAGTTAGGTCTCTCTCAAAGAAAGCAAATACTCAGGAAATGTTGAACATTTTGGGTAAAGCTCTGTTCAAAGTTTATAGACAGAAAAATAATCAAAGTCCAATGTTTAGTGTAATATAACTGGGTTTGAGTATATAGTAACACAGGATTTAAATGTTTACTCAACAAGTATACAGAGGGAAAGGATTGAAAGATCTGAGATTTCAGAAAGACAAAAACAGAGACCAGAAAAATATCAATTATCAGAAAAATATCAGAACAAGCAGGAGCTGCAAAGAAGAGTAAGGAGATCATTTAAAGAGGATGGATCATGCAACAGACATAGCCATGTTGGATATGGGGTTAGTTACAAATACTGATTGGTAAGTCATGCACATTTAGGTTGCCAACAACAAATCAGATTTTCAGAATCTCCTTTGTATTTGCAATCCAAGTTTTTTTAATGAAAGACTATGTAAAAAAGATGAGATATGCAAACATATTGCTCTATCAAACTCATTTGCACAAAGCATCTGCACATGCAAAAGCATTGCGAAGCTCTGTTTTGCTGTTGCGTTGTGATGAGTAGATTTTCAAGGACAATTCTGACAATGGTACTTGCGAAATGTTAGTAGTTGGAAAAAGTGATAGACACCAGGCCAGGCAAAAGCTCTGCTCACTTTCAAAGTCAAGGAAAAAGTTTGGCCCCTGATCAAGCTCTGTGCAAGTGAGCACTTTTAACAGATTCCCCATTTGGTTTCTGAAACAGAAAAGCAAGAAGAGAAAGAAGAAAAAAGGCAGAAAGAGAGAGAAAAAGAGAAAGGTGTTGCATGTCAAAGACAGTAATCAGGATGTCACGCTTTAAGAGTGATTCTCAAGCTCCTACATACAGAATTCCCTCAGCTTGTCATGGTGAACAACATGGACATCATTTAAAATTGAATCAAAATGGAATTTTCCCTTTCTACTTTGAAAGATCAGCACATTTTTTTCTAGTAAAATCGCAGGACAAGCTTTTAGACAAAGTGTCAGTGCAACTGCTCTGGACAGCAGGAAGCATAAACTTTTACCACAAGAAAGCAAAGAGGGAAAACTGTCTTATAAGTGCTTTGAGACCATCAGTTCAGCTCCTCCGGCCACTGTTGGGGAAATATAGAGTTACAGAGTCTCGCCAACCCCAGACTCCACCTCTCCTCAAAACTTACTTTCAAAGTCCAGGAAAAAATGTGGATAGTTCTCTATTTCCCTTGTAAGGACTTTTAGAAGATTACCCATTCCAGCGAAACCTAATCAAGATATAATGATGAAAAAACAAAACAAATGAATGAAATAAAACTCAAATCACAATAAACAGTAACTTCATTAACAGTAAAGCGAGAATGGTGAGAGATGCAATTAGAGCTGTAATATACTACTTGTTTAACAATAACTGATCAGAAAAGGTTTCAGTAACATGTTAGAAAATCTAAGCACTGTAAATTGGCACATAACTAACAGATGAAAGCAGTATGCTGGCACTTCTAACTATTTTTAAAATGCAATATGTGCATATGTTTTAATTACCACCAAATGACTGAAAACAGGAAAAGCATGTAGCACACAAGAGACTTCATATGCTCTTCTCATATGTATTTGTGAAATTGGTCACTCACCAGCCAGAAAATAAAAAAGTTTGAAATAAATGCTGTCATTTCAAATTAGGTTATAACAGCTGTTTTAAATCACATTCCACTATTGTTATAATACTGAGTAACTGAGATGCTTCATCATTTTAAGTTCATATCATTACGCCGGCATGCACAACAAGTGCATACTCTATAAAAACATGTATCATGTTGTCCACATGTTGCCAGAGCTCATAGGATTGGGGCAGTGACATTAGCTGTGTCCGAAATTACGTACTATGCACTTATAAACTGTGTACAACCATGTTGTGTATGTAAGGTTATTTTGTCATTCAAGATGAATGAATGACTCCGCTACGTAATTAAAGCCACGACAATTTATGCACTCAACTGTCCAACATTCCACTTCATTTTTTCAGTTAATTAAGTGCATCATCCGAGTATTTAAAGTGCACTTTTCCATTTTGGAATTTTAAATGTGAACACACTACTCACACTATACAACAAAACGGCGTAGAATAGTGCATAAGTATGTGAATTGCACCCACTACTTCAGTCAGTGCTACAAATGTGATCATTGCTATAATGCAATAAAGTCATCATGAAACAAAATTGTAATATTCTTTTCTTCTCTGTAGGCCGAACAACACATGAACAAACAGGAAAGCAGTTCTCATCATTGTATCTGCTTGTCCGAGAATGTGTTAACAGCAGTACGAACTGACGGCGATAACTATGGACTTTCAAGTTAATCAGCAAACCTATAAACTATTCAATTTAAATGTCAAAATGTTAGGGAGAAAAAATAAACTTTTAGATATTAATCTGCATATGCGATGGCCATCAGTTACTCTCATCTTTGCTCGCTCCTTTTAAGGTATTTTGAGTAAAATGGCTTTGTATTTAACAAAGCACATACAAAAGACCGAAACCTGAAGTGATGTGACCTGTTATACAGAATATGGAAGGTTTTTAATTAATTCATTTGTTACATTTATATAGCACTTTTCTCTGCACTCAAAGCGCTTTATGTATGTAAGGGGGAAATCTCTTTAACCACCACCAATGTGCAGCATCCACCTAAATGATGGTAAGGCAGTCATACTGCGCCAGAATACCCACCACACACCAGCTTATTGGTGGAGAGAAGCCAATCAGTATAGATGGGGATGATTAGGAGGCCATAGCCACGTTTCCACTGCCGGGCCAAAGGCGGGCGTGCTAGTCGTGTTTCCACTGTCACTTCCGGGGCTTGATTGTGCCTATTCGGTGCTTCCTCGGTGCCAAAGGCACGGGTTACTCGGCCTGCTGAAAACATTGGTCCAAAGCGGGCCAACAGGGGCTTGAGGCTCGGTCGAGGCAGTGGCGAGGCCAGAAATCTTAAAGTGGGTGGACCTTGATGAAATAGGGTGGACCTCTATTTTTTGTCTAATGTGTGTATTATATATATATATATATATATATATATATAAAAAATTCACTTAATTTTATTATCACGGGAAATGACGTGGACAATATGCATCTGCCGCTGCAATAACGCCGCAAATCTCTTAGAGACAATGACAGATTAATCTAGTTTATTTTCTTATTATTTCTCTTGTAGCCCATAGTGAGAAAAAATAGCATTTTTCGTGAACTGATTAGTATTTCGTGTTAAACAAGTTGTTGAGTAGTAAGCTATCTTACTAATATTTTATTGTCCTCGAAGCACGTCGGTTATGCGGTGATGTGCTATGATATACCTGGCCAAAAGAATTGCAATATTAATTTAATAATAAAAGTAGCATGATAATAAGAAAAAATAATAATGAAAGGATTAACGCGAGGTTCGGGCACGGCATCAAATCAATTAGCCTAACATTTTTACCCAAATCCACATGCCGAGTCTCTCCTGTCCCATGATGTTTCTCATTATGTTTCTCATGTGTTTTCAGTCGGCGCAAACAAGAAATATTTACTAGAGTGTGGACTAGCTTTGACTCTCTGCGCAGACTAATTTTTATGACCATGGACGGTTCATGCGCTGAACGCGTCTTTCCGCGCTTATGGGCAAGAATTGCACTCTTAACTGTGCGCGAGACAGAGGGGAACGTGGGAAATGAAGCATACCCGGGGCTTAACCGCTCCAAATTAGTGGACTGGAGCTGACGGATCACGTCAGGAAAAATATGGGGGGCATTTGCTTGTTTGGAGAGTTACCGTCTTAATGGTGTGGGGGAAGCTAGGAAACAATACTGAACCAAAGCTCGATTTAATTTCATTGTCATCACTTCAATTTTTAATTTTTTTTACACATAGGTGACTATGTTACCATAGAATAAATTGTTACTGTAGAATAAATAGGCTAATCACAGTAGAAATGAAACAAACCGGCACACATAGTCTATTATAAGCGCAAGTCATGGACGGTGACGCACGCCGCATAGAAACAGCTGCTGTCGCGACTCTGGAAAGCTGAGTTTACCGACGCAAAATAAAAACACATTATGTATTTTTAATAATACATTTTTCAAATTATATATAGGCTTTCACAACAGATATGACTATTTCCAGGCCAAAGTAGTGTCTGGAAATAAAATGAAATATTCTGGCACCTTTGATTGGGTGGGCCAGCCATCAATCTGGGTGGGCCAGTGCCACCCTGGCCCTTCTGTAGCCTCGCCACTGGGTCGAGGTGAAAGGCGGAGCTAATCATAGTCAGGTGATGGTTTACACGCTGAAATGGGTTGGGTTGTGTGACATTTGATCAAGGGAGTTGTGTTTAAGGGCGGTTTTTAGATCAGCGCTGTGGAGCTAGCGGACCGACAGTGGAAACGCAACTTGATTTTGCCCTCGGTGCCTAAGGTCTGTGGCCATAGGCCCAGCCCGGCACGCTGTTAGCCCTGGCTCGCACTGGCCCGACAGTGGAAAAGCGGCTACTGATGATGGACAGTGGCTAACGGCAAATTTGGCCAGGATGCTGGGGTTTAAACTCCTACTCTTTTTTTCGAAGGACATCCTGGGATTTTTAATGACTACAGAGAGTCAGGACCTTAGTTCAAGATCTCATCCAAAGGACGGTGTTTTTTGACAGTATAGTGTCCCCATCACTATACTGGGGCATTAGGACCCACACAGATCACAGGGTGAGCACCCTCTGCTGGCTTCACTAACACCTCTTCCAGCAGCAGCCTAGTCTTCCCAGGAGGTCTCCCATCCACGTATTGACCAGACTCAACACTGCTTAGCTTCAGTGGGCAACCAGTTTTGGGCTACAGGGTGATATGGCTGCTGGTGCTGGCTAACCCCCATTGTGACATTTAGAGTAAAACAGCTTCTTGAACAAGGACAAAGATATAGGGCAAGGCCTGATTTTGTGCAATGGGAATTGACTGAATTGTCATGAATTGCTGCAATCTCATGTGATTGACAGGCTGGAGGGGAGGGATTATTGTCATGACCTCGTACTGGTGCACATCAGACTAAAAAATTATGAGGGAGCGTGAATTAAAAAAAAAAAAAAAAAAGGACAGATTAATCATTTATAATAAATGCCACAATATTACATTAAAAAAATGTCAATTTTGATTTCTTGGTGACTTTATAATATATGACAGTGCCTGTGACTCTTCACTGCTCCAGCAGAGGGAGCAAGTGCACACCATAATAATATCATTATCTGGCATTAGTGACAGTGAATCTCAGCTTCTAACAACAGATGTCCAGTAGTGAAGACAAACTTGGCACTTTCATGCATCTAATCTCAGATACTATTAAATTGGTGGGTGAGTGTACAGCACATATATCAAGTCAATTTTTTATTTTTTTTGTATTTTTTCAAAGTAACATACACAAGTCAGTTTGATCTTCCAGATGCTCTTCTGTGCAAGAGGATGTGAAGACAATACCGTTTCTGCTGTATGTGGTTAACCACCACACATGAGTGCAGGCGATTCAAACAAGCTTCCTGTCAAACCTAAAGTGCTCCAACCATCGGAACAACCACACTTGCAAAAGCATGAGAAACAGTCACTCTGGTAGCTGTGAAACAAAGCGGGCACAGAACAGTCTGGCCATTTCTAAGCCATGTCTGTGTGAGCGTGCATGTGTGTCCATCACTATGAACCCTATTCATTATACACAGTGAATCATCACAGTACAACATGCACAAACCCAGCACTCTCTGCCCACATACTACATATTAAAAAGCATTACAGATACATCTGAAAACACATGCACACAGGCCTTGACCTGCATTAGTAATGAGGTGACCTTATGTTGTAAAAATGTTGGAGGGGCCTTGGCAGTCATTTGTGCAGTGTAATGAAAACCAATACAGATATTTCACATGTGCTCTCACATGCTTTTGGGAGCCAGTAAGGAGGAAAAAAAAAGTGAACTGTGAGGGGGGTATGTGTACGTTTTAAACCGGAGTAACCAGGAAAGTTGGTGAGAGAGTGCCAAACAAAATAACTTCCAGTTTAAAGAAACTAGAGTAAGAACAAACAGCCTAATTTTAATAATTGTTGCAGGATTTAATTTATGATCTTAGTACTAGCTGGCATGTGCTTTATGGTTTTAAAAATTAAAACTATAATAATGGTTCTTGCCATAGGATGCAAGTTGTCACAGGTAAAAGAGATTTAAAGAGATAGTCTTCAATCCATCCACAATTTTTTTTTCTTCCGCTGAACATAAAATAAGATCTTTTGAAGAACATTTTGAACCAAACAACAGAGAAACCCATTGATTTCCATTGTATGGCAAAAAAAAAAAAAAAACATTTTTTCAAAAGATCTTTTATGTTCCACAGAAGGTTTTGAAGTACAAGACAGTCAGTAAAAGGTGACAGAATTTTAAGTTTATGTTCAGTCCAGCACTGGTTGTACATTAATGCCGAGACCCCCATGGCTTCTGGAATTAGATAAAATCAAAAGCCTCTGCAATTAAACCATGTATGCTGCAATTAAAGACCATGCAAGTAGAACAATAATCCACTTTATCCGTGGCTGAAAAGACCTCTGTTAGCCTCTGCCTGCTGAGCAGCTCATAAACAGAGCAGTAAATGAACTTTTGCATCTCGGCTGGGCTTAAACAGAGCTTGGTCTTGCTCAGGTCTTGCATACAGCCGCAATATTAACAACCTCACAAATTACTGGTTTATTCACTTCCTAATGGGGTTCCCACAGTGACCGTGTTTGTGTTTATCAAATCCTCATGTTGCGAGAGGCACCGGCCTACACTACAACACTTCCTGCTTTGTGGAGGCTAAACACCACCACAGCTCTCATTCAGAGTTTACAGCAGTTGTGTTTATTGTAATAACGTCGGGCTGTTTCTAAGCTCATTTGCTTACACAGAAAGGAAACTGAGGCAAGAGAAGCAGAGTACATTGAGCCTATAGTGATGTAACTGTAAATCTGCTATTTCCGTTATGAACAGGATACCTCTGTGAAGGTTTATTAGCGTTACCTTTTCTGGAGGAGAATGTATGCTTGCTTTTAGATCATCCACTTGATTCTTGATTCTGAAAAACAAAACAGAAGCAAATCAGTTGTGTTTAAAAAAAAAAAAAAAAAAAAAAAAAACACCCACATATTTTGTATCAATCCGATAGCATAAAATGTATATAGTAATTCAACATGCAAACTGCGTTTCTTACATTTCAAGCAAGTTGTGACAAAAATCATTTAATTATAAAAAGGTGTATATACTAGTTTTGTCAAAAATGTTAATATTTCAATATGTATCGATACTGAAATACCTGAACCGGATCCAATACTCCTTTTCTAAAGTATTGATACACTGATACCAGATGCGCATTCTTGCTCTCTTCTGTTCGACAGCAAACTGACACACTGCTTCATTAACTACGGTTAAATAATGCTTTTATTGCGCATAATTTTAGTCATTCCCGCAGGTTGCACACTCACATCAAAAGCATGCGCACCACTGATCTATATAAGTGGCGCGCAAATAAAGCCACCTCTCAAATAGCTCACGAGTACCAAATTGACTTCTTTTTCATGGCTTATTGTGCTTCAATGGTCAAATACATACAAAATTATGTCAAAATACCCATCTTGTCAAGTATTCAGGTAAATACAGTCAGTTTTGGAACGTAAATAGTTGAGAGAAAACACATGTTGTGTAACAGTATATTGGATCCAGGCATGCGCTCTTAAAGTGACAGCAGCCTAATAAACCTTTAGGCTTTTTAACTTTAACTTTATTAACTTTAAATGTAAGCATTAGAGGTGATAGAGAGGATTTTTTCGTCGACTGAGAATCCAAAGACTGTTAATGAGTTTTTGAAATGAGTGCATGCATAAGAACAGCCCCCCTCCTTCACAGCTCATTTCAAGGGAACGCCTCCCAAAACTTGTGCAGGAGTATTGTAACACGAGTGTTTACCACCGGCATTCGCTGTGTCGTGTTAGTGGATTCATTATGTCGGACTCACCGCAGGTAACTCATAATCTGCAGTTGTTACTCCTGTCTCCTGACAAAAACATTGTATGCGGCACCTGTAGAGTGTGGAAAGTTACTGGAGCGTGCAGCTTCACTCGTCTCTCACAAGGAACATCATGGCGGTGATTGACAAGCCGGAGGGCCAATCCGCGCACGTCTTTCACAAGGAACGTAATGGCAGTGATTGACAAGCCAGAGGGCCAATCGGGCCCTACCTCGTGCACAGATGATG
This sequence comes from Chanodichthys erythropterus, assembly GCF_024489055.1. Lineage (NCBI taxonomy): Eukaryota > Metazoa > Chordata > Actinopteri > Cypriniformes > Xenocyprididae > Chanodichthys > Chanodichthys erythropterus. The sequence goes on along the minus strand of NC_090224.1, from coordinate 12,376,676 downwards.
TATATTAATATTATTACTTTCAGTGCACCCAATAAATAGTCTTTTATCAGTTAGTAAAGACAGTTTCAAGTAATATTGCATAATAGGGCTGCACGATTAATCGTAATTTAATCGAAATCGCGATTTGGCTTAGTGCGATTATGACATCGCAAAGGCTGCGAATTTTAATTATATAAATATGTACACAGCGTGTTAGTGAAGAGCTGCTCTGAGATCAGTAGTAAATGACGCTCCATCCGAGAGCACTGCATTAGAAAAAGCAACACACGTCAAATATACAAACTTTCCAAACACGAGAAGCCTTTTATGAACTTCTTTTCTAACAAAAGACAACATTTAATGTTTTTACTCCAAACTCACTTCATAACGTCAGTTGAGTGTTTGAAATAGCATTTTGATTAGCAATGGATTATAAATATACTTTATTATTATGGAAATACCCGAGAAGGCTTGAAGAAAACAACATACAAACCATGTATTGTTGTAGTCATCTGTTTATTTCATTCATGTTTAATCAATCAAAAGCATTTCTACCTTCTTTTTATTCAGTCACAGCGATAGCATGATGGCCATTGGAGATTTCCTGGAACTGCGTTTGTTATATTGTGTATATTTAGAGTATCTGCTCAAGGGCGCCCTCTGGCGTCCAGTATGAAACAGACCTGTTTATCGTCAAGTAATTTCACTCAATCCTATTCAGGGTAAAAATAGGAAAAATAATTCCTCTCTCTAAAGAACTTTGAGGGAAACGTATATTCAATATGTTTTTCTCCAGCGTACATAAGTGTACAGGGTTTTTTTCCATAAAGGATGCATAAGAGGCACATAGTTCATATTAAATACAGGGACTCCATTTTTGATTTTGCATATCTCCTGACAAAAATATAGAAATTATTGAGACTTTTTTCATAATAATATAATACTTGATAATAAATCCTTAGACCTTTCTAATGATTTATAGACATACTGCTTGCATGTTAACAGGTAACCCCACATTTTGTCATACAAGTTTTAAATATTATTTTCTAATTATTATAGTTATATTGCTAAATACTTTAATAATGAAAGTTATTACAACAGTAATATTTCTTAGTTGGTTTAATATTTTTATTTAGCAATAATGATAATAATTAAAATAATTAGTCAAAATAATATATTAGCACAAAATTTCAAGCCAAATTGTGCAGCCCTACAAACAAGCAAAACAAGCCTGGTATTGTTTATAATTTTTTCCCCATTTGTTTTATAAAATCGCATTTGCAATTAGATTTTTTCTCCAAATCGTGCAGCCTTATTGCATAAAACGTAGTAATAAAATTGCATAAAACAAGTAATAAAATGTATAAAACAAAACATCCTCTTTAGCACCTTTAATCTGAATTTAATTTTTACAATGAAGACTATCCAGTGTTATTTTACATTTGATTACTTTCATTTCTGTAGTATTTCTTACCTGAATATTACTGTTGGACCCACTTGAAAAACTTAAAGCTATGTTTATTTTATTTGTCTCTTTATTCTTTTGTATGTGTATTCGTTCTTATTTTATTACTGACTGCTTATTTGTATTTTTTTTGTAAATTTAGTTCAATTGTTCAAATAAAGCCTCCCTATTCCGTGTGTAAGCTATTGCAACAAAATGAAATGTCGATATTTTTCATGTCGAAGTTGGAAATTCCAGTATCATGACAACACTAGTATATACTGCAATCTAGTTTGAATGCACCACTCTTTTGATGGGGAAAGTGACTGCAACAAAGATTGCAATGTGATAGCTAACAATTAAAAACAAAAAAATGACATGAATCAGTCGTTTCAATAAATTTATCATGGATAGCTCTCTGTGAGATTTAAAATGCACTTCACAGCTGTTTCATGTTAACTGGGGGATTAAATATCTAGAGAAATTTCAGCCAAGTGCAACTAATAGCAACCCAAAAACACTCTAGAGGGCAGGAACCATCAGAGACACTCTCTAAAGAGGCTCATATGCACATGACAGCAATGCATACTGTTTCTACAGCACCTTTCTATATGGTCATTGTTGGTTGTTAAAATGAATCTTTCAATACATGAAACTACACCTGAAATACATCAATACATGAAACTAGCACTACACCTCCAAAGACACGGAAAAGGAAAAAAACATAGACCAAGCACTCATGCAAAGAATGCTTATGACGAAAACAAAAAACTTGTCACACAAGTTGGGAAACACCCTTAAGTTGCCAAATTAACAATCCATTTGTCAAGGAAAAAGGAAGCTGCCTTCATGATAAAGCCATCTACAAAGCAGGTCTCCATAGAGCTTTGCTGACAAAAGACGGGCTGATATCAACATGTGTTGACCTTTTTCTGAGAGGCATGAAATGAGCTTTCTTTCCCCCTTTGTCAGCACACACTGATACTCACGGTCACCCTCCCACCAGACGGCGTCCCGGTTACACGTTCCTTCCTTGATTTTCTTTTGAGGATTAAGATCACTGATCCCAGTTAAAACATCGACCTCTTCTGCCCTCACACATCGCAACTGTGCTAATAAACCCAGAGCTTCTATCTAACAGACAGATAGAGAGATAAAGAACTGCCTCCCTCTGGCTCGACTCCCATCTGTCAGTGTGCATAGTGCTCACACTCCCCTTCCCCCCCTCAAACCTGAGTACAGGGCATGAACAGACCCCACGGGGACTTTGCCATGGAGTCACACGCCCTTATATGGGCATACGGCTGCTCAACGCATGAGCCGGATGAGTGGTCTTCCCTTCCCTCTCCGTCTCTGCACCTTTCTCTCTCTAAAGAAGTCATCACTGTACGCCTGTCTTCACCACGCTCTGCAAAATCAGTGGAATTTCTGAATGAAAAAAAACATTATAGATAAATTCTTCAGTGTTTTTGAACCAACTCCAGATTGGTAACAAAAAGTGCACAGTATCTTGGTAGGATCTTCTTTAGCCTGCGATGATCTGGGTCAAAGCAGCATAGGGATATTTTATCTGTGGTATTTCCCTCTCAGCAGGTCCAGGTACTGGAATCAGGAAAAGAGAATTCCCAGAGAATAAACATGTTTTTCAGAACTCGCAGTGGAATTTTCCAGTGACCCCAATAACACAATAACATATGCTGAATAGCAGTTATCATTTGAGATTAAACTGAAAGGATGAATCCCGGCTTTCAGATTAGCAGCATTCAAATGGAATATTTCTGCTCAATTTATGAAATATGAGAATCTCTGAAACAAGCAGAAATTCAAAGATTGCATAAACTGAAGAAAATAACAAGAGCTGTGGAAAATATTTTTTTATGATGCATTGCAATGCTAAAGTGAACGATTCTGCATCGAAGCATAAAAACAAAATAATTGATTTTTAAAAAATGTAATTAAGTTATTAAGCGCAATAAGACATGAAAACGATCTCAATGCGTTACTTGCCCTAAATGACACACACACACGAAGCACATGCTCAGAAAGCTGCCTCTCTACACTATGAGATCCTGAATTCAGTTCTCTTTGGAGGCATATTGCACTAGAGCGGTCAGATACACAGAATTACTTCAAAATAGTATTATGAAATTAGTGAAAAGTGAAAAATCACAACTCTCGAAATAACATTCCTTCCAGAAAAGCTGGGCTGCCACACACATGCATGCATTAGTCTGCCAGGATGCCAACAATCTCCATGACAACTTAAGGGCTATTGCACAGCAAAGCACATTTGAGTAACAGATTTCCTCGGCAACTGCAGTATGATGAACACTACGTCCTGACCTAGAATCAAGGAGGGAGTGACGTCTGCGTCATTCTTGGCTGAACGTAGCATGGAAGGTTTTTAGATGATCAAAACTAGATCACATTTTTGGAGAAGTAAATCATAAATTACATCACATGCTTGGCATTAGTTTTTATAAAGTAAAAGGTTTCCTATGTGCACAGGAAAAGGAGTTTTAAAGACCCTAAGAAATCAAAATTGTGCAACAGTCAGGTTCCGAAAGTAAAAACTCCATTCATTTTCTCCATAGGAAACTTGATTTTAACTTATAAACCTGTGAAGATAGCCTTACTGTAAGCTAAAAGGTTGTTAATTGATAGTTAGAACTTAGTTTGAAAAATAATCCTGTTTAACAACAGAATTTGTGGTAAAAACTACATTACCCATGATGCTGTCCAGAAAATTCCACCAATCAGAAGCAAAAACATGCGAAAAGATCTTGTTTCAACCACTCCCATGAAGCACCGCAAATGATGTAAGAGACAGTCTCCCTTTGCCTAATACTTAATTTGAATATGTATGAACATTTTGCAATAAACTTAAACCTGTGCTGGCAAAAGGAGTCAGAATGCACACGGGCTAATTTCAAGCTACAGACAAAATAAGTGAAAAATGTACATTTTGGTCAAATTTGAGTATTAAAAAATTATTCATTAAGCCCTCATCTAGTGATCCCTATGCTCCAAATAGCAATTTAACATCTAAAAGTATCTTTATTTGTTCGTTTTCTGAGGAGTAGCTTTCCTTTGTCCATGAAAAAAGCAGTTTTTCTCTGCTCGCTTCTGGATGACTTGCGCTTCCTCTTAGCACAAGTTGGTATTGTTTTAAAGCACAGCATTCCAACTTTGTGAATATTCATAGTGAATTCTTGATGGCATGAGAAATGAAACTGCCTCCTCTTTCAAACAGAAAACAAAACAATCTTACTACTTGCACTAACTGACAGATCCGAAGCGAGCGCACAAAGACACCTCTGACAGTGCACGATCCCAATATACACATATTATCTGTCTTGGCGAGTATTTACGCAAATATTATCTTAAATGACTGTTTGGTTAACTGTTGCTTCATTGTATTTTAGTTCTTTCTATCGCTACAGCCGATAAGTACACAGTCTTGTACCTTTATATTTGTGTACAATTTTCAAATACTTTTTTGCTTCACATCAAAGTTTGTAATGTTGTGATTTACCTCATAGCTGGTTGGCTTGGTTCATGGATTATAATGCTTTAACAAAGACTTCTGAAATCCCCATGGGAGAACAGAATAGAAAAAGTACTTCCGGAAACCAATGCAGCTGAAAAAGTGGATGGGCTCTGTTTCACTATCTTAGCTTTGAGGTCTTCTTGGTAGTACTCCAATGTCTTTCAGCAGATATACACATCTAAAATCTTCAGGTAAAAATGGACCAAAAACATGACGACTCATATAGCAAATAATGTTAATTCCAGCAATGTTATTGTTAAATAAAACTATTACAAATTGTTCTAACTGAAATAAATCTGAAATAAAATATATGTTATAAGAAAAACTTAAACTTAAATCATGCTAATATAACACTGGTTCGTCCATTCAAAAGGCAGAAAATAGACTACAAAAGATATAAAAGTAAAGAAAACATTTTCAAATTCAATTCAGTTCTTTTTTTCTTTTTCCCCCCCTCAAACAAAAAAATTTCAACGACACTCCAAATTACTCAATATTAAGTACTAGACTGAGGAGGAGCTGGGTCCATTTTTAAAAGCATTAGACTATGACCAGCTGCTTACCTCCAGGACAAAGCTGTTTGACTGCGAGAGGCAGATGGGCTCTTCAAACGACCCAGGCCAAATGACCGACAGCATGAAATATTCAAGCAAATAACTCTCAGTTCCCATTCTCACTTGGCTGGCACATATAGCAGTCTAACTACAAGTAGAATGTAGACAAGTAGAAGTGTGATTATTTTAATAGTGTCACAGCAATCATAACAGTGCAAGAACATAACATGACATCTGTTGACAAACTGTGACTGCTGACTAAAAGATGAATTACTTCACTTGATCATTCTACTTAAGTTCAGCAGAAGCAATTGTGGTGAAACAGATGGTGATCGTCCCAAAAACAATGTCCACATCATGAAATTATAGCACCTCTAGGCAATGACTTAACTTTTAGATGATGACATCTTTAGACATGCGTCTAAAAGATTTGGTTGTAATCATGAGGCAAGATTCATTTACCTCTATATATTTATATGATTCATTTGATGTAGGATAGAAGGGAAAAGCCTATGTAAAAGTAGGAAAATGTATCAATTTCTGATATCCATTCTGCACATTAAAGTGTTTAAACCCAGACATAAAGGCAACACATCAGCCATTCAAGAAGCTCTTAAGAGCCACACCCCTCAGTTCACCTAGAGTTTAAGATGCATGAGAGTCAATGAAGTGTAAAACTTCAAAACCACCATAGAAAACAAGTGTAGATGGACAAGAAAAGCTGAAGGAGAAATACAATGGCTTCAGTACAGCAAGTGCAAATATTAACTAAGTCTAATTATTGCTATATACACAACGGGTCTTTTCCCCTTCTGAACTGGTAACATGCCAATGATAACATTTTGAAATGGGCAGCAGGAGTGTTTTTTTTTTTTTTTTAAACTGCAAGCAGAATCAAAAATAGACTGGATGTCTAATCTTACAAGAATGCGATTTTAATGATGGGTCGGTTCAGTGGGATTTGAAGTATGACTGAGGGGGGTTCCTGTAATCCTGTTTCCTTTAAGAGCACTGTAAACTCACAAGCAGCTCACATAAACCCAACATAAAATAAATGCAAAACTTGCCCACAAGTACATTCAAACTGCTGTATTAGATAGTCAGTTTACTATGGTGTAACAAAAAAAAAAAATACAAATAGATATTTTCAGGATCTTATTAATGGCTCATAATTATCCCATTATTTTGCTTTAGCATGTAATATAAAAAGTACTTAAAGGTACACTATGTAGTTTCCCGTCCACTAGAGGTTGCCTATTCAAAACAAAGGCATAGCTTGATGATGCCAAGTTTGAATGAGGAATCTTGGGACATGTTTCATAGCCGGTGGAAAAGAATCGGGATGGGACTTGGGCAGAAATCATGTTCATGGATGTTCATAAGACTAAACGTGTTGAGCTATATAACAATAATTAGTTTTCTGTCTATAAATGTATCAAAACAGATACATTACTCTTGGCTGTGTTTTGAATCCTTGAATCCTGAATCCTTGGTTAAAATTGTGATTTTCTCACGATTTAAAAATAGTTGAAAACATTTGGGATATTGCAAGTACTCAACTGAACAAAATATATAACACTGGCCTAGTGGTTTTTGGATATTTTACTGCAAAAATTTTACATATTGCAGCTTTAATATTTTTTGTTTTTAACAGATATGAAAATCTTGAAAATCTCAAAATAATAAACATTTCATGCATAAAGTATTTGATTAAATAACTATATGGGTACTTATATAAATCATTTTTCAAAAATTACTATTTTCAAAATTAATAACTACTTCAAAAATTTATATTTTCTGTCATACTGCCCACACCTAATTACCACTAATGCTAATTCTTTTTACAAACCAAAATGTTGATGTAAGGTTTAGTGGTTTGGTGTCATATACACACCAACATTTATTAGACAGGCCATAAATCACACTTTCCATTTGTACAGTCTTTTCGTGGAAAACAAAACAATTTGCTTTTTGCTGTTGTCATTTTATTTTATTAGTAGACATAGCTAACAAACAGCAGCATGATGTTGATACAATATAGAGTTGGAATATTAAGACATAAAACTGATTTAGTGTCTAAATATTACTGTATGCAATGTGTCAGCTTCACGCACACACACCCTTACACGCTCATATGTGTAATGCTACAGAAAACCAGGTGAGAAAGATAGCTTTCTCTGCAATCACATCCCTGGAGAAAAGTAGCAAAGCGACCTTACTTTACAATGTGTGGGAGTTCTTGATCTTTTAATGCTCAGTGCGGTCTGTCAAAAACACCAGAGCAGTGCAGAGAACACAGTGATAGAACACCACACAATAAGCTCAAAAGTCTAGCCAACCCAATAACAGTGTAGTAAAAACAGCCATTTCCTGTCGGTTTAAACAACAAGTCCATTTGCCGCGAGTGGCTCATCACTAGTGGTTTCTCTCCATTCTGCTGTTGCTGATATAGCATTCATAATGGACAAATATTATTTACTGACCTCATAAGGGGCATCTAAACATAGCCAAAGAAAAATATCAGATACTGTAACAGTTATACTGAGTGAATCAGCAAAATACATCTTAAATCAATACTTTAGCAACTTGCTTGCACAATTTCTGAAATAAAAAAATGAACAATACTTAATTGAAAATTAGTACACGCTTAAAGTACATTTAAAGTACATTTCTGCCCTGTAAAGTACATTTCTGCCCTTAAAGCAAACTGCACTCCCAGATGGTGTTTGTGTAAAGCATGCTCATATGGGGAGCCAATCTAAAACTGCTAAAATAGAACATCACACACCACGCTCAGAGAATGTGTAGCAGACTACAGACACAACCAAGTGCTGTGGCTTACTTGCACTCAAAGCCTTTTATATCAAACATTTTATTTGATTAATTGTGCAAGCACATCGGAGTATAAAACACTGGTACACACAAACCATGACCATGCAAAGGGCTTATGTGGCATAACAAACATGGAAAATGCGGACAGAATTGCGGAATCTAGTCATAAAAATGGAATTCACAGTAAAATGCGGAATGTCATGGAATTTGGCAAATTTTGACGAATAAATCAAAAGTAGTGGTATACAATTAAGAAAACTGTGATATGAACTAGTATCTGTGAATATTAGACTGCTATATAAATATGAAGTCTACGCGTTCTGCATGTCTCTGTGTGAATGAGCAGCACAGTTTCATCTATTACACATTCTCAAGCACACGTGACACTCGTCTCACTATATGAGGACACTTCACCTGAACTTCATCTCCAGAGCTGCTCTAAGAATTCACTTCCCAAACATTTCAGCATTTAGTTTGATAAAAACTATCATCATATTATATACACACAGAAACTCAGAGGGCTTTATGACAACCAGTCAAAATAAAAGTTTGGTTTAGTTTGAAGAAATTGTGACAGAAATACATTACTTATGTACAGAAGTAATAATAATATTAATAATAAAGTTATTAAAACTTATTTTTTAAGGAATGACAATTTTTCATCCATGTTTTAATTTTAACAGTAAATAACTTTTTTGGCAAACAAGTTGTGTGGCATTTTGTCAAAAAGGAACTGTTAAATTTACATTTGATTAAATTTGAAACGATGCATTAAACTATTGTTTTATGGCTTCATTTAATTAAACATTTTAATAAATTACTGCATTTTTACAGCTGCAGTCTGTAATTTTGCCTCTTTGTTGCCATCTCTGTTTGAAACCTGCAAATGCAGTTGTTTGTGGAATTGTCATCTTTACATGTGTTGTGCCTTGGCACGGCTACTCAGCGCGGATGAATCTAAAGTTTGCTGTCAATCACCACATCGGTGTGGATACTGTACTTCGGAATACCAGATTGTAGTCTTGAAGTATGTCCAAAATATGAATTTTCACTGTAGAATGTCATCTGAACAAGTAAGTAACAAATCTGCCACTTTTGTTCTGACCAACTGAGGGAAAAAAAAGCATAACATTAAATTGCGCCGCCAATAGTGTTTAAATCTAATGATCGCTTAGCTTGGATCACGTCAAACCGTGCAAATAATTATTATTGTAATACTTTGTTTTCAAATTGTTCATCAGCACATCAGCATTGCATGTCTGTGTATTTAGTGAATATTAGTGTTACCTGTAGATTTCAATTTCTGTACAGTCTAATCTCTAACGTGGATCATTTTTAACCAAAAAAAGTTACGGACAACAGCTTATGAATTCAAGTGATTAGACGTGGTTTTTGATTATTGGTTTTTAAGAACCATTAAGGGTTAGTTCACCCAAAATCATTTACTCACCCTTTGTTCCAAACCTGTATGAGTTTCTTTCTTCTGTTGAAAACAAAAGAAGATATTTTGATAAATGTTGGTAACCAAACGGTTTATGGTAGCCATTGACTTCCATAGTAGGAAAAAAAAAGCTATGTAAGTCAATGGCTACCGTCAACTGTCTGGTTACCAACATTTATCAAAATATCTTCTTTTGTGTTCAACAGAAGAAAGAAACTCATACAAGTTTGGAACAACATAAGGGTGAGTAAATGATGACATAATTTTCCCATAATTATCCCTTTAAAACAGAATCCAGAAATATTAAAACAGAAAAGTTGTAATTTGGGAAGGAATAAAATGGATTTCATAGGTGACTATGTTAGTTCTTGCCATGAATACTGTGTCTTTAACTTTACCAGCCATGTCTATTTTAGATAATTACACAACACCCTCACACTGTTTGTCAGAACACCTACACTTCATAGACTCCTAAATTAAATAGCATATAACTTCAAATACTGTCACAAAATTGTATCAAATTCTCAAATAATATGTGGTTTTTCAAAGAACCTGCTCCATAATTGCAGTGGAACTTGGTATTGTAGCAACAAATTGATCCAACAGCTTGCTAACTGCACAGGGTGGTCTAAAGCACAATAAAATATTTAGTGCCAACCCAGTGCAGAAAGGTCAGTGATCCATGCACAAGTGCATTTTGTTTACTTTAAAAAAGCTCTCAGAACACCACAGAGCTTAAACCTGCTTCTTAAACTATATCAGATGTAATATTCTGCACCAGAAGACTAAAAGCAAAGGCCTGTCATAATAATGAGTTCTTCAACCAAAAAACGTAAAAGTCTAAAAGGCACAAGTTCTGCTCCACCCTGTATAACATAACAGAGACACCACAGGGCGAGACCTCATGGTTTCATCCATTTTTAAAGACCTCTCTGTTTTGACTGAAGTATAGCAAACCTAAAATTGGGTTAAGAGAACTGTGCCTCCCTCGGGCTGCAGTAAATGTGACTGAGGCTTGAAGGAGACTGGTTGAATTTTGCCCCTACATGGGCACTGGTGGGCGGGAAATGTGGCAGAAGGCAGGGCGTCATAAACACTGTCACAATGGTTGCCTTGCTTCCTCTGCCGTAACACTGTGCTCAATGGGGTCATGAGGGGTGGAGCAAAACTTCCAAAACAACGCATCCCATTCAAACACCACATATGAACCTCTGGTCCCAAAAGTATGAATGTTTATAGTGTCTAAAGACATTTAGATCCTTCAGATAATGGCTTCTCTTCACTAAAGTAGGCAAAACTTCATCTAGCCAATGTTGGCATTTTGGATTATCGGGCAGAGGAAAGAGCGCGTAAAACACAAAACAGCCTCAGTGCGTAAATCGATGGGGGTTTGGTATTCAGAGGCGACCTCCGCAGCCCATCATAAAACATGTAGGACTTATAAGGCGTACAATTCTTCTTACAATCCGCTTTTGGTCTGAATAGCACTTCTGTTTTGTGATCTTGGCATCTCAAAAGCACTGAGATACAAAGAGCCATGTGAAGAGGAGCCTAATTTAAGCTTGTATTGGTTATCTTATAGGGCTGGGCAATATGGCTGAAAACTGTATCACGATATCAGTGTTTCATATCGGTTGATATCGATAATTATTGATATTTTTAAAGACCCATTTAAACTAAGGACCAGGAGAAAAATATATTACATTTAAACATTTTTATTTTAAACTTAACCTTCCTCTGATCATAACCCCCTGCAGTTATTAAGACAGAAATGTCAACAACCATGGAAAACTCAAATTGTTAAAATGTAAACATAAGTCTAAAGTAGGGTGACCACCCTGAAATTAGGAGCTTATGTCTGTAATTTTTTTTCATCCCTGAAATTACAATACCAGAGTAAGAAATACATGAAAAACTGTGAGCATTTAAAAATCTATTTGTGCAGCCGTCATATTCTATCTGTGAAAATAAACAACCAGCGCAATCATAGAGAGAGGTTTTCCCGCTGATGACAACTGAGTGGACAGGCAAAGAGCAGGCCTCATCAAAGTCCGTAAACACAACTACACCAGCAGGGATTTCATCCTCCATATTGGATAAGAACCTCAAGAGCTGCTCAAAGCTGCCCAAATCGATGATTTAAAGCATGTAATCATCCATCCTGATGTTAAATATTTCCAACGAACGGCGGCGATCAAGCGCCACAGACGGAAATGGTCGAGCACCTACAGAAATTAGATATTCTCCATTTGTTTTAACCAATACAAAATTGCGAAATTCAGACACAACTTTATTCTCACGTAATATTTCATTTAATGCGGGTTCTATGGCGTTATTATATTGAAAAATGTCGAGAGCGCATCAAATGCGCGAGCAATCTCTCCACTCACAGGCGGATTCCCTTGCACAAAACTGGACGCGTGTGCGCTCTCGCTCAGCTATCACATCTGTGCGCTCAAACTTTTGTCCTCCTGCATGTGCAGCCGTGAATCTAGAATTGTCTTCTCTCCAGGATTTAATGTTGCCATAAGCGCAACATTATAGTGTGGGCACCCACCGGCAGAAACATTAATCGGCGCATATGCCAAGTTTGCCAACAAATGTAAATCAATATTTAGAATGCTTCCCGCAGGTTTGAAATATACATGTGGTGGTAAGCCGGGCAAAAAATCCTCCTATTACCCACGGCACAAAAATGGTCTACTACATCTACATGTGACAAAGAAATAATGTGTGATTTTTAACAGTATTTTTATTTATTTTAATGAATTTTAATTACATAGCATATTACATTTAATAACATACTAATATTATGCATTATTATGCATTGTAAATTATGCAAAATTACAGCATTTAAATGGTTCTCCTTTTCCTATGTTCTCCTTGCTGTCATATAGTGTCTCTCTCAGTGAATGGGACACAGATTTTACTAGTAAAATTTATAAAATGAATAATATATGTGTCAAATAATGTTCTTAGTCTTTTCTTCCTGTGGGGGAGACTACAATAATTTATTATGAATTAAATGGAAATCAAATTAAATACAATTTATTGTGTAACCAAAATACCAATAATGCCCAAAAGAAAAAGAAAAAAACTTAGAGTGTGACTTTTAATTATAAACAAGCCCGAAATACACAGGTACTCTTATTTTGAAATGTCTGCACTATTGCAGGCTGATCCTTTCTTTTTAGACGATTCTTACAATCGTCTAAAACATTTTATATAAAGGCCATAAAGTAGACATTGTAATAATTCATCAACTTGAGTTCATTAGCAATCGCTTGGCATAAATGTGCGCTTTTCATTGATTGAGAATCACTTTTAAGCAGTCTGAAGCGCTGTTGCACAACCTTGTAGAACGCGCAACAGCGCGCCCTTGTGACTTTGCAAAATGCAGCACCTGTGGGAATGTCAGCGGGACTAAACGGTTCTGACGCACACATAACGAGCAGGTATGAAACGACTAGTTAATCGATCGTGGATGGTTTCATTATCTAGCGCGGATGTAAAAGTATAAGAGGATAAAAATAATAAAAGCAAAAATGTGTCTCCAAATATACTTGGGAGGCCGTTATTATACGTGGGCGGCCCGCCCAAGTAAAGTCTATGGGTCTCATTCATGAAACATTCGTAAATATACGAGTAAATATGTGAGTGATTTGCACGTAAAGAGACCTTCCCGAAAACTCTTCTCCTGATTCACAAATACTTCGTAAACGTCAGAAGTGATAGTGAAATGTGTGTGTTAATGAATTCCAATCAATCGTAAATGGGATGCGCGTGCACGCTCATTCTCAATTACCATAAATCCCGCCCATTAAATCCGACTGACAACTATATATGGGCATCATATTATGACACCAAACGAAGGATTTTGGACATTTCATAGGAAACAATTTCCATAACAAATAAGGGGCCATTAGTTTGCCCAACCGTATTGAAATCAATCCATTATTTGATTAAAGTGCTCCGTTTGCAGATGCTATTACTGGCTCTCACAATAAAAGTAAAAAGAAAAAACGTATGTAGCTAATTACTATATATAATATTTTTTTCAAAATGCTGTGTAAATATGTACCTTATTAAGGTAAATTAAAAAGCAGCCTTATTAATAACCAAAACATTCGGATGTTAAACGCACTATTTATGCGTGGCTGGGAGCAGGTGTAGATTTCTTTCGTACCAACTAACATTTGGAAAATACGAACATTTTAATGAATCCGAAAATTTACGCCAGAACCACTTTACACACGATTTACACAAAAATCCGTTCTGCTCGTGTTTCATGAATGAGACCCTATGTGTGAGAAGCACTGATTTACATAGTGTAATAGTTTTTTTCTGTCTCATGTGTCTGTTAGTGTGTCACTCCCTACGTTGCTAGGTTACCAGAGAACGAGTGCCTTTGTTAATGCAACCAAACTTGCTTCGCAACCTCCGTTTTCTTCCGACGAATAATAAAAAATATAGAACGTTTTATCGCACATTTTTTTATTGATATCGATCATGTGTCTATCGCGATACATATCGTTATCGTTTTATCGCCCAGCCCTATTATCTTACAACTCTGGCTGCACAATTAATAAAAATAAAACTGTAATGATATGATATGGTTTAGTGCGATTATCTAATCAAAGGTTGTGATTTAATTAAATTAATATATATGCGGAGCATGAAGCATGGCACCATTTAATTTTATACACAGGTAGCTCATGATCATGTGTTTTAAATGTCTCAAAGTGGCTCAGTTTGCATAGCTTATGTCTTTTTTTTTTCAGTCAAAAAGAAATTACAATTCTTGAGGAGAACATTCCATATAGTGGACTTTACCGGTGTAAAATAGGTTGAAGGTCTAAATTGCAGTTTCAGTGCAACTTCAAAGGGCTCTACATTATCCCAGCTGAGGAATAAGGGTTTCGTCTAGCGAAACGATCGGTCACTTTCTAAAAAAAAAAAAAAAAAAAAGTATATTGTTTAACCACAAATGCTCGTCTTGCACTGCTCTGCGCCAAGCTTTACATGATCATGTTGGAAAGGTCACACGTTCACAGAGAAACTCATTTTCTCCTACAACATCGTTGTTTTACCTTTTTTTTTGTAAAGGGCGTTTGACTTAGTCCTCGCACATTCGCTTTGTATACACTGGATCGGTATTTTCGCCTATGTCACGCTTGACCTTTTCAAAATGATTACGTAATGTTACGTAATGTTTTCCTCAGAAACCTTCATTTCTTTTTGACTGAAGAAAGAAAGACATTGATGACATCTTTGATGACATGGGGGTGGGTAAATTCTGAAGTGAAGTAATCCTGGGCCCCTTGCAGTTTTCCACCAAAATAAATAGTTTAACATTTAAAAATGAACAGATTAAGTATATAAAATATTAGTATTATAATTTTACAGTTACACAATTTACTGTTCTTAAACACTTGATTTTTTTTTTTTTACTTTACAGTAAAACAACAACAGTTTTTTCTATTATTTCAATAATAATAAAAAAGTTTGATTTCAGATTGTAGTCCTACTTACAGAAAAAGGTTGTGGTCTGTAGGTGTCCTAACATACACTTACAAACCTCAGGGCTCATTATGGGCCCATATGTAATTAGCATGACTCTATGGTATGTTGAAAAACTACTAGCTTAACAAAAGCACTAATTATTCACCCTTGTACACTAGTAGTTGTTGCAAAAAGGGGTTATTAGCTTTGCATCTATTTTAGATTCCTGACTGACTGTATCAAAATATATCTGGGTCATGGAGGCTTCTTGAACCACTTCATTGTTTCTTGGTGACACAGGGAAAAAAAAAACACTTGGTATTTGGCCAACCTTCCATTCCAAATAAATAGTTAGCAACAAATAAACAGTAAAGGACCAGGTTACATAAATTTAAACAAGTGAGTCTAAATTAAAGACAGAGAGAGAGAGGAAGAGAGAGAGAAAGTATCTGAGCTATGATGCATTTCATTCAGTGCTTTCACAGACTGTTACCATGGACAAAAACATCATAAATCTAACTTCCAGCAGCTGCTCAATTCAATGAAAAAGCAGCATCACTGAGAAGAGCCAGACAACTCTGGCGGCCAAGGTTACAGTCAAGTTCAAATGCCAGGTGAGAAGTCAGGTCTGGTAACACTCCAACTCACAGTAGTTATCACCTACACGATCAACCTGCAGATAGCAAAACAATGCTTCTGTTCTCAGGAACAACAGTAGGGTACAAGCTTTCACAAACACCCTACTTAACATATTATGTAAAAATATTACCAGCGGTTTCTGTAATCATTACACTTCACAAAAGCTACTTCCCCTGTGATTAACCTCAGCATCAGTGCCTGTCTGACAAACAGGGAGGAAACAAGAATGTGTAAAACAAGTAGGACGTTTGTTGAAAGTGAACAACAGAAAACATCACACTAGTCTTTCACAATACAGTACAGTACATCTGATGCAGTTCCAACTACCGGTCATGCATTTGGTTGAGTGCAATTGACATGTTCTCGCAAAATTTCAGAATGTAATCAAGAATTTCACTAAGGCATGGAATACACTGGCACCAGATGTGAAAGATAAGACCCAGGCAGACAATTTACCTACTTCACGTTAATATTAGTTCATCATGCATTCTGAGTAGTAGACGAGCAAATCAAATCAGGCTACTGGATTGTTCTGCATTAGTAAAATCTCACAGCTGCAATTTGCTGATAAAGACACACAAATATCTGACTGTTTATTAGAGCTCAGAGTAACTAAGCACATTATGAGTCTAAGAGTCCATCTGCTTCAAGCCAACAAAACCATAACTGGATTTACTTGTACAAATGCAATTAGCCAGATGATGTGGAAAGAAAATGATCTTTTTGATCATAAATTAGCATAGTCTATTATAAAAGTACCACACAACATTAAGCTAACTTTTAAATATAAACTAAAGAGATGTATAAAAAAAGCATTAAATACTAGTAGAGAAGTGGAAATATCATTTCAACTGAATCTACATTAAATATTGGAAAATATGCATTTTTATAGGGATGCATTAATACTATAATTGTGTGCAATAACTATAATTATTTGTATGTCATGGTTGATAACCAATAAATGTCTGATATTATAATTCTATAATATTTAGTGTAAATAAATTAAAAATAAAACACCAAAAACTAAAATAAATTATTCTAAAATGCTAAAAGTGATTTTACAACATATAAAAACATCACAACATAAAACATACATATTTATTTTTAGATTTTTTTAATGATTACATTACATTTCACAGTTTTATTAAATTATTAGTGTTTTTAAAAGGTTTAAAGGGTTAGTTCACCCAAAAACGAAAATTATGTCATTAATGACTCGCCCTCATGTCGTTCCACACCCGTAAGACCTCCGTTCATCTTCGGAACACAGTTTAAGATATTTTTGATTCAGTCCGAGAGCTTTCTGTTCCTCCATTGAAAGTGTTTGTGCAGTAGACTGTCCATGTCCAGAAAGGTAATAAAAACATCATCAAAGTAGTCCATGTGACATCAGTGGGTTAGTTAGAAGTTTTTGAAGCATCGAAAATACATTTTGGTCCAAAAATAACAAAAACTACGACTTTATTCAGCATTGTGTTCTCTTCCGGAATTGAATTCCATTGAATTGATTCCATTGAATCCGTAATGCACTTTTACGTCATTGTTTTTGGCGATTAGGACATCCGCGCACCATTATAAAAAATATAGAAATACCAAAATACAAACAATGTAGAATAGCTTGACTACAGCGTGCGTCTCCCTCAGACTGTAAATGAAGCTCGGGCATACCGGATAACACGTCAGCAGCGTCACTGCAGAGTCATGAACCCGGATTGACAACAGACCCGGAAGAGAATACAATGCTGAATAAAGTTGTAGTTTTTGTTATTTTTGGACCAAAATGTATTTTCGATGCTTCAAAAACTTCTAACTAACCCACTGATGTCACATGGACTACTTTGATGTTTTTATTACCTTTCTGGACATGGACAGTCTACCATACATACATTTTCAATCGAGGGACAGAAAGCTCTCGGACTAAATCAAAAATATCTTAAACTGTGTTCCGAAGATGAACGGAGGTCTTACTGGTGTGGAACGACATGAGGGTGAGTCATTAATGACATAATTTTCATTTTTGGGTGAAGTAAGCATTAGATGATGGAAAATGTAACCTAAAAGTATAAAAATACTGTTGTAATCATGTAATCAGCTTTGAAAGCTTGAGAAATCATGAGTAGACTAATCCAATCACACGTAGAAAACCCTGGACAGTGAAAACAACTGAGGGTGCATCCTGTTTTGTCACTACACATGCACTGCATTGAACAGACAAACGACCTCTGTGGATTAACAAGTGATTTTACACATGCCTTGTTGCCAGCTGGATGAGGCAGCGGAGGCCTTTTGGACGACACACAATGCATTTACACACTGCCAAAATGCTGCACATTCATTACTACCACTTGCATTCCCTTTCGCGATCTTTTGCGTACTCTGCCACCATGCTCGGCATGGCATGAGATGCCTAACAAAGCCTGAAAAAGAAAAATGACTCGGATTAATCAATTAACTCTTCCGCAAGAAAGGCTTTGAAAATGAATGCAGCACATGTGTGGTTGTAATGCAAACTAATTTAGGCCCCAAATATTCCCACTGTTCAGATGCTGCAGACTGATATATCGGAGAGTGTACAAAAAAGCATGAGCAAGCAGTCTATAATCAGAAGAGAACAGAAAGGCATTTTAGGCAGTTCTGCATGGGTAATATTACTGTAAGAGGAAGTACTTGTCCACAAAAACTACATTATCATCAATCTTCAGGTTGGGGACGTCAACCTACATAAATTCCCATAGTAGATTGTTGTTTAAATGAATTATTAATTAATCGTTAATCATAACCTCTTAAATCCGAAGCGGAATGCGCTACCAAGTTATCATGTTAAACACAATAATCAACACAAAACAGGTTCACACACGTGTAAACAGTATATGGTGCTTTTGAGCCACATTTTGGTTTGTAACTTCGCAAAATGTTAGTTAACCACAGTGGATTGCATAGCTTTATTTAGAGCAGGTGGTCTCAAACAAGCCCACACACAACAAAAGACAATGCGTAGATCACGGAGTGTCATGACCAAGCGTGCCACACGAGGCCTGAAAAGTGAAGCTTCGGTTACTACAATGGAAGAGAGTGAAGGTGCGTCGTCCATCTTTTTTTTTTACAGTGTATGGTCATGACATGCTGCTTGGCTAAAGCTATAGGACTTGGGAAGATGTGTAGTAGAGACCAATCGGACACTGTTTTATAGCTGGAGTAAACTTGGATTGGTTTGATCGCTCAGATTGACAGGTCTTGTGCCATAGAATAGGAGCACACAGCTGAAATAGCGCTGGAAGATCATCACTCATCAACCAGATCTTATTACTTGTTTATTCTATGTACTTTTATTGTGGCGTTTACACAAGTAAGTAGGTCTTATGATCAGTAAAATCACTTGTTTGGAGGTTTTTTTGGACCCTTGGTTAATTATGTTGCGAAATAAAACCTAATCCGTTGCATGGCTTGAAGAAATTAATACAGTTTGTGTGTCTGCTGCCGAATGATGACTTTGCGTAACCGACCATTGATACGTTTTATCAACAATTAATTGTTGGCATTCCTACTTCAGGTGCTTCTGTGCTTTTCTAAACACAATGAAAACTTTGTCAGGAAGTGAGACTGGTCAAACTACCCTGAAATAAAATCCCTGTCATTTCAAAGATATCATGCAAAGGCATAGCCAGAGGCTTAACCAGCACACTGAGCACTGCAGCTGTCGCCATCCGTCTGGCAGCAGGCAGCATTTTAACAATTGATCTGGGAAAACAATAAATCTAGAAACCCTCTGGCTGTCCAGAGAAGAACAAAAATGAAAGCATTAAAGAAACTGGAAGTATCCCAACAATTTGGCAACTTGTCAGATTCACTTCAAACTAAGGGGGAGTCCTAACTGGCACTCAATATGTCCCTGTACAGGATCCAATGGGTGGGATTTTAGCTTTCCAGCTCTCCTGAGTGTCAGTAAAGAAACAGCTGCCATCTCTTGTGTTGACAATAACAACCTGGAGCTTCTCTTTCCCAGCTTAGCACTTTGAAAGAAGCTTTATCTTGAGAAATGCAATTTTATAGGCCAGGGCTACATATTAGGGAAAATCACATTTACTGCATGGCTGGAATGCTAGTATTTTGGAAATTTTAGAAAATAGTCACAATCTTTAACAACAGAAGAAAATGAAAACTATGCAAAAAATGTTTACAAAGTAAAATGATCTTCCATTAGCGCTGTTCGTCCAAACTGACCCGAGGCACACTGGTATTATTACTGGTCATTTTTCAGTAAACTGTACTGGGGATAAATCTTCAAACTATGTCAGCAGTCTACATCCTTACCTAAATACACACGAATTAGTCATTACTATGAGATATAATGCTTTTCAAATCCTAATTTCCATTAAAAATCCTATCAACCGTTTGCAGTTAAACCCGTTGCTCGCACGAGACTGCCAAATGACATCTCAATTTAACCGCCAGCGGGTGGGCTTCCCTGTAAAATACCAGTATGCTTGTAAACCAAACAAATTAAAAACGTACACATATTTAGTATAGATACATAATGAATATGTAACATTTTTAATGTCCTTTAAAACTTGTCAAATACTCCTAATAACCGTTGTCGCAGTAACAGCCACCAAATAAATCACTTGAGGACTACTAATGCCTTTCTCTTCGATAAAAATCTTGATGTAAATTACAAACATTCTTGTTTCCGTAAATTCAGACACAACTAATAAAGAAAGACAAAACTTGATCTGAAACCAGACTAAGATCTAAAAAAAAAACCCGTACTTTTTTCTAGTGACCTGAAGCCACATTTCCTGCGGCTTTGAGACGTTTGACAGAGAGCAAGAGCTAACGCACTCTTTCTGGCTCGCGCGTTGACTATTGTGAATTCAAACGTATGCAGGAGTAAAAGCGTTTTCCCATTATTTTAAAAAGTTAGACACCTATATAAAGTCATATTATACTTACCAATAAATTCCGCAAATATAGTTTTTCCAGTGATTTCGCCTCTGTCAACTCTACCGACTCAACCCTCGGTTCAGCTCCACCTTACACTTTCCAACTTCAGTTGCAGTCAACTGAGTGTACTAGACATCTCAGCAACACAGCCAGCGGCGTGAACACAGCGACAGGCGCTCTGATTCAAAATGGCCACCTGAGAGTCCAAGTTTCATAATAAAAGTCCTGTTCCAATAGCGTTTATCGGGCGCTGCACCTTCAGATCTCCTACTGACATCTTTTTTAGGCTGATTTGATTGAGAAGTTTGGATGCTGAAATACCTGGACGTTACCTCTATACCTTGGTATTTATATATATATTTAAAAAGACTTGATTATTTTTTGTTTAGATAGTGTAATTGTTTATGCAAACACTGCTGTCTAAGGCTTTACCTGATTAAACCTGAATACACATTTAATTTTTTTTCTTCCCCAGGACCATTAAGGTCAGTGAAAAAATATGAGTACAGCCAGATGAGTACAGTTTAATCACTAGTTTAATCACACAGTTTAATCAATTTTTACGTTTCATATCAATATGACATAAATGTAATATGATTGTTTAATATATTTGTTTTGTTTTTTATTTTCCATGTTAAAGACACTAATCAGTTTAAATACAGGTTATATTTGAGAATATAGAGAAGGCAATATGATAAACAATAAACTAAGTTATATGAATAAAGATTAAAGGGATAGTTCACCCAAAAATGAAAAGTCTGTCATCATAAAGTTTTGGAACTTTTTTTTCTATATTATATAAAGTTGTTCCAAACCTGTATGAATTTCACTAGCCATTGACTTAGTATGGAAAAAATACTATGGAAGTCAATGGCTACCATCAACTGTTTGGTTTCCCACATTCTTCAAAATATCTTCTTCTGTCTTAAGCGGGAGAAAGAAATTCATATAATTTTGGATCGGTTTGTATCAACTTGAGGGTGAGTAATTGATAACAGAATTTCATTTTTGGGTGAACTATCCCTTTAATCATTCTGAGCAGACAGGGACATCTAGTGGACAACAACAAATGTAAGGTACTCAGGGAAGACTAAATTAATACTCATAACATAAACAATAACATAACATAAACAATAATATGAATGCATTGTGCTTTGTCTGTCAGCATAAAATTAAGACATTATTGTCACTATGACATATTTAAAAACATAATAATAAATTAACTTTGTCGTTCATGTTGCTATCACAACATCATCCAGTAGATGTCTCAAGCTTCATTTGAGTCTTCATATATTGGTCTCCTTCATGGCTGTCCATCAAAAAGAGACACAGCTGGAACAGAATTATGCTTATTATACCATTTTCCATTTTATTACGCTTTTAAGTGTTATTAATACTTAATTATAATGATTTAAATATTTTTTTTAAATATTTTACATCCTTGGTCTGGTTAACTTAAACATAAAAGGACGATATATTATTTAAGACTGGTATTGAAAGTACATATGGGCTTACTTGGTGTACTTCTATGGGATCTCTGTGATGCACGGAGCCCTTCCTTACTCAGTCTGGGCACTGGAGGTCTTACAGGACCAGGACGTATCCCTGCATTCCACTGGGAGGTCTGGGAAAGTCTCTTTATAGAGTCCTTGTTAGTCGGATGTGCTTGTAAATTGTGTGCTGCCCATTGCGGCCTGTTATGGTTTTGCTTTCCTGTTGCACTGAGATCCAAGGACAAAAACATCTGGGAAAATAAACAAATAAAAGCCCTGATTCCCCTTATATTTCTAATAAAATACTCAGCATATGTTATACAATATAATATGTCTGTTTTCTTTGCCCAGCAACACAGTGCCTTCTGTGCCTCTGTGCAGCACATTTCCATGATACTCCACATAAAGTCTGTTCAGTATGCATGATGCCTCTTGGTTATAGTCTCTAGAGAATTATTTGCATGCTGCTGCTGCTGATTTCAGTGCAAATCAACAGCACAGTCATATGACAGTTATATTGGCTTACCAAAGATTTAGCCTTGCGCAGCTTGTATGTTGAGTGAGATGGTGCTTTTGTTGATTTTTCTTGTGTTGTTGTATTGGAAGAAGCACTTTTTCCCTTTATGAGCCTATAGTAATAAAAATGGCTTAGCATTTTCTACTTTTGATCGATTTAATGCATTTTTTGCTGAATAAAAAGTATGCATGTCTTTAAAAAAATATTACTGACCCCAAACTTTTGAAAGGTAGTGTATCTATGTGTGTGTAAAACAAAATAGGTTCACTCACGTTATTCTTGCATGCTCAACTGGGTCAAGGTTATCCAAGTAGTTAAAGCGTATTATGTCGGTGGGATGCCTGTCTGAGTCTCTCCACGGAGGAAGACCTTTGGCTGATTTCACCAATCCATTCCCATCTTTACTTTTCCCATGCAGACTCGATAAGTCAGACTTGAACTCCCTGTGGCCGGTCACAGGATGTGACCCCACGATCTCACTGCCAATTACTTTCACCTCAGGGATAATAAAGTCTTCCTTCACAGGCATCTGCAATATGCGAGAGAAAACAAAAAATACATTGATTCCAGCATTTCTCAATGGATATTTCTCTCTTTCTCCACATTATCTTACCTTGGGCCTGCTAATATGAAGCTCCTGCACTGTCTCTATGTAATGCCTCTTCCATACACCTTGTTCAAATGGTGTTGGAGCAAAGCTTATGCACCAGCCTAGTTTCAGACATTTAGGCATCCACAGTTGGTCAAGCTCCACCAGGTTTTTCCAATGCCAGCTCACCTGCAAATTAAAATATTACAGTGATTAGAGAATTCGCTAATGTCAAACATACAATACAGTTCAAAAGTTATATATATATATATATATATATATATATATATGTTACAAAGAAATCTATTTCAATTAAATGCTGTAAATGCAAGTAAAATTTCCACAAAAAAATATTACACAACCATTTTCAACATTGATAATAATATGCATATTAGAATGATTTCTGATAGATTTTGTGACGCTGACGATTGGAGTACTGGCTGCTGAAAATTTAGTTTTGCCATCACAGGAATAAATTATATTTTAAAAATATATTAAAATAGAAAAAAGATATTTTAAATTGTAATAATATTTCAACTGTGGTATATAAAATATATTTGACTGTACATGTATAAAAGTTTTTTTCGTTGCATTAAAACATTCATACAATGGGAATAATACATACCTGAGCACATCTACAGAGGCTTCGGGGGTCTAGGAATGAAAATATATAGAGGGATATGACCCTGGGAAGGACTATAGTGAAGTCAAGGACTTCCTCTGGTACACAGCTGCTCAGAGTCTGTCTGAGATGTTTCAGCTGGTTCACAGAACATCTGGAGAAAAAATCTTGTAGCACCTGTTTCCTCTGGCTGTCTGTCCACTTCTCAAACTGGGGCAAAAAAAAAAGGAATATATCAGCAAAGCAAATATCAAAAACAAGAAAGTGTAAACATTGCAGTAAGTGCATGCCTTACCCACTTTCCAAGCAGATTTCTTCTCTCTTCAAAAACCTGCAAACATTTTTACACTTTGATACTAAAATATTTGATATGATATGAAACTATGCTATAACTAGTTATCAATGCTACTGTAGCTTAAAATTGAATCTATATTTCTAATGGCAAACCAAGCAGAAGATCATATACTATAATTTTTGACTGATGCACGTACATTAGCATTGGAGAGCTGATGATTTAGAGGTGTCCAGGAGCTCAGTTTGGTCTGCATTTTTGTTCTGGGGGCTTGAGGCATCTTTCACTGAAGTTCAGACGTTTTAGATTCAGTTCCATCCAATCATGCCTGCGTAAACCTCAGTCATATGATAGGCACCACAACATCAAGGTCTCTTTATCAGGATTACATTCCCATGTTAAGGTAAACAAATGTGCTGAGATTTTCACACTAGCAACAATAAAATGGCCTAGAAGAACAGTACATAAAAGCAAGGAAATCAAACCTACCATTTGCAGCAATGTCAAGCCAAAATACTCATGTTAGCTACTATAACGAAACCATTAAAGGTTTACTGATTCAATATCGATGGTTTAGCGCTTCCTGTTCGGTACAGTTTACCAGTCTCCATAGCAATCTCACTCTCTCTCACTCTGTCCCGCCTCTTTCCAAACACTGGAAATGTCCGATTCGCAAACGGATCTTTGTCGTCGAATCTTTTAAATGAATCAGTTGAAACCGATACTCTACCGATCTTCTATGCCTTAGAAAAAACTTTACTGGTGTGAATGTTGAGATAAAACAATGGCACTGACATATTTTAAGACATCAATGCAAGTTGCTTTCAATTAAACAGCTCAAACATTTTAGTCTGGGATATGACTTAAAGGGATACTTCACCCAAAAATGAAATTTTGTCATCATTTACTCAACCTCAAGTTGTTCCAAACCTGAATGAATTTCTTTCTTCTGCTGAAAACAAAAGAAGATATTTTGAAGAATGTCTGTAACCAAATAATTGATGGACCCCATTGACTTCCATAGTATTTTTTTTTCCATACTATGGAAATCAATGGGGTCCATCAGCTGTTTGGTTACTCTTTAAAATATCTTCTTTTGTGTTCAGCAGAAGAAAGAAATTCATACAGATTTGGAACAACTTGAGGGTGAGTAAATTATTTTTGGGTGAACTATCCCTTTAAATAGTATTTGAAGTAAAGGATTTTACTGATGGGGCGAAAATAAATTATTAACCGAATAGCAAAAAAAAAGTTACAAATAAAACGCAATTATTTTATACCATATAGTTTACGACTTGATAGCTTTATCAACATGATATGTGTTTATGAGTTGATTTTAATAAACAGCACTTATTGAAACATACAAACACTGGACTAATTTTAGTATTGTTTAATGTAAATGCAAATTAAATGTAGATGTAAATGAATTTGTTTTATTAGAATAATCGTGACGGCAACAAACTATTTGAAATGTACAATAAACATCCTTATTAATCGAAAAACGTAGGTATAAAACCATATAAAACAAAACGCCGCGACCACGCGATGACGTATACATAATGGCGTAAAAGAATCAATGACTCGTTCAGAACCGATTCTTCGAAATGAACTGTCCGAAAGAACCGAATCTCGAAAATGAATCGGACTTCCCACCGCTAAAACACACGCCCATCATTCCAGGCAACCACAAATCAGCAGCGCCAACTTCATTTCATTATAGTGCGGAGACGCTCACCGCTCCCAACATCCCCAGGCCATTGCAATGAAGATATCCGTGGATAAACCAAAGTCATTCTCTTTTTGCCTACTGAATGTGTTTTTTTCACGCTCAATCCAGTGACGTAAGTTGTAATATGCTTTTATATTGAGTGAGAGCAATATTCGTCGCGCGTCATCGTCAAATGCGCGCGCCCGTACAAATCCTCAAAAACCTGCAGAAAGACACTCAGGGCTTGTATTGTTAGAGAAGCGGAGTGAGGTCCCACACGTGAATGGTTTCAACTCGAGAGGTAAGAAGGACTTTTTTTTAATCATAATCAAAATTAATTAGGCTGAGGAACATGTTTAGTAAAAAAAAAAAAATAAGAATGATACACCTCAGGTTACACCAGACACCTATCTTGAAGGGAGTTTCATTACAGCGAAGCTGCTACATGCCTCCAATGGATACGGTCTCATCTGTTAATAAAGGAAAGGGCTATCTGTTGTTCGCCTTTATTTTGATTTTTGATGAAAAAGCGACAGCATTAATGTTAAATGTTAAAAACAAATAAAAAATGAATGAAATAAAAATCATATGTTAGTCATTTTAGCACAGGTCATTTGTGATGGTAAAATCCTGGTTCTGCATGTTGCCTGCATGATGCCTGAAGCCTGTATAGAAAAG
This sequence comes from Chanodichthys erythropterus, assembly GCF_024489055.1. Lineage (NCBI taxonomy): Eukaryota > Metazoa > Chordata > Actinopteri > Cypriniformes > Xenocyprididae > Chanodichthys > Chanodichthys erythropterus. Next base: position 12,349,895 of record NC_090224.1, on the reverse strand, counting down.
GGATTTATTTATTCTTTTTAGGTGTAAGGTGTTTTTGCAATGAGTTAAATGCATTGAATTAAATAATTATTTTAGAGATGTCAGGCACAAACCAGCATCAAGAAAATAATTAAAATAATTCAGCACCATAATTTTTGTGTGTGTAAACCAATGTTTTTCCACGAACATCACATTTTGTGCTCTATTGTTGACAATCTTCATGTTCAACAATCTTAAAACTACATCAACAATAGTTTAACTGTTTTATAGTTATTAAATTCCAGTTAACAAACAATCAATATTTAAGTTTTATCATAAACTGATTGTTTTGATTGGTTGTTATTTATGGCTGCATTTAGAGATTAAATAAATCATGGAACATAATTCAATTCTAAACAGATGAATACTGAGTTCTGTGTTCTATTCTAGGTTATAATGTTCTATTTTCATTTACACTGACTGAACACAGTTACATTGAAGTTTCCTTTAGGTAATACACTTATAAAACATCTTGTATTTGCTGCCACTATAATATGGCAGTGCTTTTGATCATGCATTGTTCACTTTGAAATCACTTCCCACACCTTGAGAGATCTCCAGAAGATTTTTCATGTTTGAATAAAGTGTCACCCCATTCATGAATAATTAATGTTAGCCTGTTCATTTCAGATTTGACATTTGGTGCTCTTCCTCACACAGATGAAAATTTACATCTCATAAATACATGGCAGTCATACCCCACACCGGATAATGGACATGCGCTGAAAAATTCTGGATCTGTCACCGCAAAATGGAGAAGCATATCCATGCGATTTCAGTCTTTTGTCAACCAACAGATAATTAATGAAGGAATGGCGGAGCTCAGATTTTCTTGATATAACCGTCCTTCGCAAGTCGCAGCACATACGGACATGCCATGGATCTCCTTTGGGTTCTATACTCCATGCTGACTGTATGTATGGCCATCAATTTGGAAGCTACTGGGAGCCATAGCATGTTTACCTGTGAGCCTATCACATTAAGGATGTGCCAGGGCCTCTCCTACAATACCACCTTCATGCCCAACCTTCTAAATCACTATGACCAGCAGACCGCTGCTCTCGCCATGGAGGTAAACCACATGACACAGGCTGACTGTTTAAATGATGTGATCAAATTGCACTACATTAACCTACACTCTCAGAAAAAGGGTACAAAAGCTTTCACTGGGGCAGATTTGTACCTTGTTTACCCATAAATGGTACATAACAGTACCTTTTGAAAGGGTACCACACCCAAGTGATAGCTTTTGTACCTTTTTTTTTTCGTGAGTGCTGACTAGTTCTAATCATTATGCTCTAATAACTGTGTGACGTCAACAGCAGTCATATAGATGTGGGTTGTGCATGTATACATGTATGCATTCATATATAATTCTTTCCTGAATAGCGAGGAAAATAGTATGAGCAAAGAAATTATTTGAAACTTTTTGAGTTATGAAAATATGCAGGGAAACCCTTTGCCATGAATCGCTTTAATAAGCAGTTTGTCTGTGTTTTCCCTGCAAGAAACAATGAAAGCAAACTGTAAATGTTTAAGTTCATTGCTTTGAAACCTATGTACCAACGGCATCAAAGATTTGTCATTTTCAATTTGACCCAGTTCTTTCTTGTGCCCCGCAGATAATTCAGATCACATTACAGAAACGTTTAAAGGGAAATGAATCTTTAATCTGTCTTACGGGGCTGTTTGCTGTGTCTTTATTTCTGAAGTATCGCGCCGTTTTAAACATTTTTATCTAGTCCTCTTTTGCATGGCTGTGACGAAGTAAGCATCTTTTAAGTATTTATATAACAAGGTTGCTTTACAACGGCTTGCGAGTATAAGCCACAGTCGTTGATGTTATGAGCAGTTAATGGTGCTTGGACGCGTTGTTTATTTTGATTGCTCTATAATCTTTGTATCTGCAGCCATAACGCCTGGATTGATTCAAGGCGATGGTTAATCCTCTTTACCGGGCCGCAGTATTCAGCTGAGCCCAACTGAGAACAGCTGCATTAGCTTGTTACAGTGGCCAGTGTATCTGTTGAACACACACAGTGCTGTAAATGTTATCTAAAACCTGCTGTCCTCAGTCACAAGGTTTTAACTTATTCACCCCAGTCCTGCCTCAGTATAACAGAGGGATGGAAAAGAAAATTAAAGAGATAAAAAAAAGAAAGAGAGGGAAAAATGAATGGATGGAGTTGAGCCGAGGTAACCCATCTGCTCTTCCTCGTACATTTGTGTGGAAATGTGGAGGAGTTACATAACCTTTTGCACTGTAACCAGCGCAAACACACAGAAAGTGATGATACTTTTTAAACCTACTATTGCACAAAGGATTATATTCAGATGCATAATCACAATTCACATGTAACACGGTGTATCATATATTTTCCAAGCATTATGTACAAAAAGCCAAAACTATCTTAATGTATATTTTTATAATTTATATAATTGAAAATATAAAATGTTAATATTTATCTTTTTGTATTATTATTTTATAATTATTTAAGAAAATATTTTATTAATTTGAATAGCAAGAATGAAAGGATTTTGTTCTTTAAATTGACATAAAATAACTTAAAGGGATAGTTCGCCCAAAAATTATTGCATAATTTACCAAAGTTCCTTTAAGACAAGTCATTTCACTCGGCGGCCATCTTTGAAACGCCTCTCGGGGATCCTGGGCATCATGCAATCTCTTTGAATGGGGAAACATCAAATTCTCCAAAACCGCACAATTTAATTTCATATTTGAAATCACCAATGAAATCTAACAACAACCGGCTCATAAATTTAGTTTCTAAACGCTCGAATCATGACAAAAAAACTATTTTTCAGGCTGGATCAAGCTAATGCACATGCGCAGACCTAAATGCGCGTCTCTTCGGAGGCGTGCGTCTAACTGTTTCTATAGAAACCGGTGATTCTAACGGCTGCTGAAGTGACCCGATGACTTTACCAGTCGGCGATTGGCTCTTATTTAGAAGGCGGGACTTATTCCGCCATATTGCGTTACACTTTCTCCCATTCAAAACAATACGAGTGACACGTCTTGTGTTATTCTATAGTCTTTGAATTTACTCACCCTCAAGCCATCCTAGGTGTATATGACTTTCTTCTTTCAGCCAAGCACAATCAGAGTTTTATTAAAAAAAAATATTATCTTCCAATATTCTCTTTATTATGAGAGGGAATAGTAACATTTTGAAGCCCAAAAAAGCACATCCATCCATCATAAAAGTAATCCATAAAATCCATAGACGTAACCCATCCAGGGGGTTAATAAAGGCCTTCTGAAGCAAAGTGATGTGTTTTTGTAAGAAAAATATCTATATTTATAACTTTATAGACTATTATGGAAAATGAAAATTCTGTCATTTACTCACCTAAGTTGTTCCAAACATGTATGATTTTTTTTTTTTTTTTTTTTTTTTGTTCTGCTGAACACACAAAAAAAAAATATTTTGAAGAATTTGGTAACTAAACAGTTGATGGACCCTATTAACTTCCATAGTATGGAAAAAAAAAATACTATGGAAGTCAATGGGGGGTCCATCAACTATTTGGTTACCAACATTTTTCAAAATATCATCTTTTCATAATTTCTTCAGAATTTTCATTTTTGGTTGAACTATATATGAAGTCTGCTGAATAACCAGGATTTGGTTGATGAAGAGCTTTTACTATTTTTTTTTTTTTTTTTACAAACAACTGATATCAATGACTAGAAGGTAATAATGGCTAATTAGCTAGTATTGAGGAGAAGGAAACCAGACTAAATCTTTAATTTCATCAGCTGCCAACCAATTATTTCTTTCTGGCTTCATAAGGAGCAGATTAATCGTCCTTGCTTTCGGATTCAAAACCACTGTAGGACAGTGGCAACATCTTGCTCTGAACTCTGGGTAACCTCATTTGTGATGTGGGACAGTTGCCTACAGGGATGGTTTCTGGGATTGTTGTGTTTGTGTCCAATAATAGGAAGGTTCAGGGAGGATTTGAACTGATCATGCGAAGAGAGTGCTGGGTAAAATGAATAATGTTCAGCATTTCAGGTGCACTGCTTGATTTAGTTTGACATCTAGTTAATTTAAACTTCCTCCCCCATTTGTCAGACATGCAAAGATACATGACCTTGTCCTTGTGTTCTTTTTACCATGGCGTGATCATTAAGGGCATCCTGCAGTTGTAATGCAATCTGGCAAATCAAACCCAACTTATATCACCTATACATTGCTTGGGAATTCATTAATTTTTAGATATTTTAAGAGGTGCTATGACTTTGAAGTTAACTGACATAAAAAAGGGCAAAAAGGGACTTCCATTGAAAAGAGGCCACACACAAACATCACTTTTTTCAGAAATGTACTGGTGACAGAATTGTCAGGTTTCTTGAAAAAACATGCTTTTAATATGTAAAATTAAATTCTTGTGCATATACTAAAGAGTTCAACAGGATTGTTCATGCTATAAATGAGGAAAATATATGTCAGCCTGTATAATTTATCCACATTTATTAATGCATAAGCATTAGGACAATCTTTATTGGAATGGCAGGGTTGACCATTATTTCCCATCCATATCTTGGTCTTTGTCCCTTCCTCTGTTTCTCTCCACTCCCTCCTCTCTTCTTTTCATCCCTCCCCCCACAAGGTACTGTGGTTGCCGGGGAAACGGATCCCAATTGTATTGCAACAAAAGAGCAGGCTTTCTCTCTCAGGAGGTGGTCGTCACTCGCACTCTGACCTCTCCCCATTACACCCCTCCCTCAGACCGGCCGTTTATGCATCACTGGTTGCCATGGTAGTGCAGTTGAATTCTGTTGAATTTGGTAGAAAAGGGAAAACTAATCAGAAGGGAATATAAGAATAATATACAATTAGAATAATAATTATTGGTAATGTTGGATTGAGAATAAATCTTGAAATCTCGCTATGAGGACGCAACCTAAACTTTCTTATCAATGAGCAAGTGGGGGTTCACAGAGAAAGGCATATGTAGTCTGGATTTATGGGTAGAGGGAGGAACAAATGTATTTACTTGTGAATGGACACATTTAAAAGGTCAGGTTAGGTGATTTCTAGATTTCTTCTGTTTGCCTTCTTGTTTTTCTATATACTTTTTGCACCTCAGATAGATAAAACAGTGAAATATACACTATATCAGCCAGTATTTTTATTATTTTTGTATTTATTGTTCATTATTGGTGATTTAAATGTATATTTCCACTTGTTTTTTTCCATCTTAATGTTTTACTTACATTTTAATTGTTTTTTTTTTTGTTGTTTTTTTGTATATTATTGCAGTACCTTAATTCTTTATATATATATATATATATATATATATATATATATATATTATTAGTAGAGCTGCACGATTCTGGATAAATTCAGAATGACAATTTTTTCAAACAAAGATCACAATTCACCCACAATTCTAAACAGACAACTAAACAAAAAAAAATAACATGTAATTTACTAGAGGTTCTGACAAAATGTTAATTGCTGCAGTCTATTTAAAATGTTTAATTAATCTGAATGAATTATTTAAAAAAAACTGTTTTAATGAATGATTCAATGACTCGCTCTTAAATACTTCACTTGTTTCTTTACTGGATGAATCAGAGTTTTTAAATGAATCTCTTGAATGAAGGATTCAATGACAAATAAATTTTTTAACAGTCACTTGTCTGGCAAGATGATATAATGATACAATTGCTCTTTGCAGCATCAAGTTACTTTCAAAAAGCGATGCTCTATTTTGATCGCATGGGCGTTTATATGCGACTTATAAACTTATCCCGGTACTTCTGTGATAATATGAATATTTGTAACACAGAAATAATGATACTGTGTGGCTGTTTGTGAAGCTGTTTTGTATCTGTGCATGATAAAATTTGTCAAAGTTTTATATGACACAATCTTTTAGCCATCGTGCAGCTCTATAAAATCGTGCAGCTCTATGAAATAGCATAAAATGTAGATTTTTATTATTGCCCATTTATTGCAATGACATAAAAATAATAAAAATTGCTGCATACCTAGTTGTTACATAAGTGTGTCTTGGAGTGCTAAATTGAATCGAGGAGGGAATAAATTAAATACATTTGAATTGAGGGTGTAAATGAATCCTTCTTTGGTAGCAAACTGTAAAAACGAAAGACCTGACCATGTTAACACTCTATATTTGCTTCTGGGGATTATGATTAAAACATTTCTGATTGTATGATGTGCCTCCACATCTCCCATAGAGCTTATATATAGCATGTCAGCTGAAGGAACCATCATATATAATGCTTTAAATCACATGCTCTCTGCCCAAACAAGAAGCAACAATCATTGTGCCTCTTCTGCCTTCTGTGTGTTTGCCATCTCTGTATGTTTTGAATATCTCTAAATAACTCTCTGCAAGGCCCTTAAAAACAGCAGGCACTGGAATGGACATTGATGAGTAGAAAGTGTATGTTTGCCCTTAGGACAGCAGTGGGCAAGATGCACACATTTGAGTTCATCAGATCATACCACTGCATGTAATGTGAAGTGACAGCAATGATGAGATAATGTTTTTCACCAGATCAGCAAATAATGGCACTTGCTTTATTTTTATCTTGCCTAAAAGCTAGAGTATGTCCACTCAATTGAGCTCAGAATGGTGTAAGACATGTCATAAAACCCTTTGTACTGTCTTAAAGCCGCAGATGCCAGTAATGGTACATCAACAAGCGTGAACTGAAGTTCACATTTTCTCAGTAATTGAATAATAAAAGTCAAGCACATTAAGGTTTGATGTCATTTTTATATAGCTTTACTAGTTTACTTATTGTCCACAAATTATTTAAATGATCTTTTATACACACAAGTTCATTTGAACAGCACATTTTTAGAAACTACATGACGAAAATATGATTTTCTTTCACACGTCTGATCGGTCGGTGCTCTTTCTCATGTCATTTTTGTGGCACATCTCAATGGTATATGCTGCGTTAAATATGGATTAGGTGCATGGAAATGATTGCTGGATTTAGATGCTTTGTGTCAAAATGGGCAAGCATAATATCCATCCTAATCCCTTTTTACAGACATTTTGGGTGGTAGCCTAGTGTGCTGGCAGTGGCTGAATGCTCTCATTATGGATATGTATTATACATCCAGTATAGCATAAATGTGTTGGACTGTTGCAATAACTTGAAGGTTGGATGCTTTTGTTTGCAATAGTGAATAGTGGTTACACTGTTAGTGCATTAGATCATCTCAGTGGATTTAGCCTGAAAGCTTGGGTAATTTTCTCCATATTAAGTGAAAAATTGGTGGTTTAGAAACATAATGAATAAAGTCATTATAGCATGTAATTTGGATTTTATAGCATTTTTAGCCAGGAATATTTAAATAATAATTATGTAAATAATTGAATCATTTTTATTTATTTTTTAAAACCAAACACTAGGAGTTGTTTTTTTTTTTTCATATTATAATTATGCAATTTATTAAAGCATTTTAATAGCCAACCCCTAGGAGTAATATTATTATTTTTATAGTAATTGGGTAAATTATTAGCATTTTTAACATCCAAACACAAAGTTATATGATTATAGCATTTGTAATAGCCAACCCCTAAGAGTAGTAATATTATTATTATTATTTTTATTATTATTATTATTATTATTATTATTATCATTATAGTAATTGTTTTGTTTGTTTTTACATTTTATATGCATCTTTTTGTATAGAAATTATTAATTTTTTCTTACCATTAGTAATTGAAGAAAAAGCTTAAATTTAATGTATAGCACTGTAAATGTAAAGCCTGTTCATGTTGGCTCTGAATGATTGTATGTTTCGGTCCTTTTTTTTTTTTTAACACAAGGGGTGTCAGAACCCCCACCCTACCATCACAAAAGCCCTTACTCTGCAGGGGTGGAGGCGTTTTTGTCTATCTGTCTGGTCTTGGGTGGAGTCTTTCTCCTTCTCCCCCCTGGGATTTGCATATTTATGTCCGGCCCCAAAGCTGGTACTACTCCCAGAATGCCTCATGGTGCGAGTGGGCCTCAGCAATAAACAGCATGTCTCCCCGCCCCAAACAAAGGCCTCCTCAGAGAGATAAGGGAGGTACATTACTGTGCTAGAACTACAGATCAAATTTAATTCTCATTTAACATGAGGGTGAACAAGTGGCTGTGATTTAAAAAATGTTTTTAAAAAAAAATCGGTGTGGGTCATAGTTGTAGCCTGGTGGATATTGAGCCTCTGTTGAGTGGTTAGGATTCTCCAAATGATTTCAAGATGACTGAAAATGGTTTTTCGGAGTTATAGTAATTAAGTAATTAGTTTTGTTTTATGCAGTTATTAGATAGTTTAATTAATATGCCAGATGGAGGCCAATAAAAAACCAGCATGTATTGTGTTCAATGTTTATTTGTAGCATTAAGACTACAGTTAAGACTTATTATCAAGACAAACAGTACTGCAACCTCCAGGCATGGCTTTTATTTGGAATTTTATTGGGACGTCTGTCCACCCTATTTAACATAAAATATAAAAGGATCAAAAGCAATAGTATTTATCATGAAAGCATGAAACACAATAGCATCTGTGTTAGTGTACTTCCAAAAAATGAAAGCATTCACTGTTGGCACATTTTAAAATTTACAGTCTTTCTAATCAGGGAAAATGTATTTATTTATTAATAAATATTTAAAATTAAATGAAAAATGATTTATTATTATTGTTAACATTCTTTTTTTTTTTTTTTTGTCTGTCCATACAGCCCTTTCATCCTATGGTGAACTTGGAGTGCTCTACTGAAATACGACCTTTCCTGTGTGCCCTTTATGCACCCGTGTGCACAGAGTACGGCCGTGTGACCCTGCCATGTCGGCACCTGTGCCAGCGTGCCAAGAGCGATTGCTACAAGCTCATGGACATGTTTGGGGTCAGCTGGCCAGATGAGATGGAGTGTAGCAGGTACAGGATCACTTTTATGAAATTTTGCGGCAAGACATCTTTATGATATGATATCATATCCTGAAACGACACTCTTTTCTCTTAGGTTTCCAGAATGTGACGAGTCTTACCCCAGAGCGATAGACCTGCTCCCGAGCAGTGACGGCACGGAGGAATCTCCCTCGTCGGTTCAGCGGGACTATGGCTTCTGGTGCCCACGAGAGCTGAAGATCGAGCCTGACTTGGGCTACTCGTTTATGGGCGTCCGCGACTGCTCACCTCCTTGCCCAAACATGTACTTCCGCAAAGATGAGCTCATCTTCGCCCGCTATTTTATCGGCGTCATTTCCATCGTCTGCCTGTCGGCGACGCTCTTCACCTTCCTGACCTTTCTAATTGACGTCGGGCGCTTCCGCTACCCTGAACGGCCCATCATCTTCTACGCGGTCTGCTACATGATGGTGTCCCTGGTCTTCTTTCTGGGCTTCCTGCTGGAGGAGCGCGTGTCGTGCAACGCAGCGAGCCCGGGGCGCTTCCGCGCCGCCACCGTCACCCAGGGCTCCCACAACAAGGCCTGTACACTGCTCTTTATGACACTCTACTTCTTCACCATGGCAGGAAGCGTTTGGTGGGTCATTCTCACCATCACCTGGTTCCTGGCGGCTGTTCCCAAATGGGGAAGTGAGGCTATCGAGAAGAAGGCTTTGCTGTTCCATGCGGTGGCCTGGGGCGTCCCGGGGGCCCTCACCATCACCCTCATGGCCATGAACAAAATCGAGGGTGACAGCATGAGCGGCGTGTGTTTCGTGGGGCTCTACGACCTCATGGCCTTGCGCTGGTTCCTCTTGGTGCCTCTCGCACTGGACGTGGTCGTAGGTGTGGTGCTGCTGTTAGCCGGTATCGCTGCGCTAAATAGGGTCCGAATGGAAATTCCCCTAGAGAAGGAGAACCAGGACAAACTGGTGAAGTTCATGATCCGAATCGGTGTGTTTTCCATCTTGTATCTTGTGCCACTCCTGACAGTCATTGGATGCTATCTGTATGAGCAGAGCCACAGATCAGTGTGGGAAACCACTTGGGTACAGGAGCGCTGCAAAGAGTACCACATCCCCTGCCCCTTTCAGGTAAGAGTCACTTTTTATGAAATACTTATGTTACTGTTTTTGATGCTCATCAAGGTTGCATTTATTTGATCAAAAATGCAGTAAAAACAGTAATATTTTTTTCTATTTTTTAAAATATTTTTTTATATATATTTTTTTTAATATATTTTAAAATGTAATTTATTCCTCTGATGGCAAAGCTGAATTTTCAGCATCATTACTCAGTCTTCAGTGTCACATGATCCTTCAGAAATCATTGTAATATGCTGATTTGGTGCTCAAGAAACATTTCTTATCAATGTTGAAAACATTTGTGCTACTTAATATTTTTATGGAAACTGATATTTTTGTCAGGATTCTTTGATAAATAGAAAAACAGGATTTATTTAAAATATAAATTAATTCGAAATATACACAAGGCCTTTACTGTCACTTTTTGATCAATTGAACGTGCCCTTGCTGAAAAAATTATTAATTTCTTAAAAAAAAAAAATTTGTACTGACCCCAGAATTTTTAACTGTAGTGTATTCATTGTGCAAGTTAAAAGTCTTAAAAGGTTAAATATGCATTTATTTTGTATATAATTATTTTTATGTAAACTTTGTTCAGAATTACTAGGAAAAAACACAAAACGCATTTCAGACCCCCTACTGCTTCCATTGACCTTAAGTGAATTTATACTACTGTTGTGAATAATTGAAGGCCTCTACAGTGTCCTGTCCTGCCAACTCTGTCCTCACTCTATATTAGGAAATGTTTTAGTGTGTAAAATATTGATTGTTGTGACTAAGTGGTCACTTTAAAAGTATTGTTATTGACAAAAATATTTATTTTACTGTTGATGTGAGCTTCATCTAAGGCCAGAAATTAATGGAAGTTTGGGGTAAAAATGCCAACAAAGGTTACACAAATACCACAGCTGACCGATATATCGCATGCGATTGTCACGCGCATTTTGTCAGTAAAGCCGTTCCCTGATTACCGCAAAATCACCATCACCTGCTTTCAAATGGAGCGGCATTTAATAGACAGAGCCGTAGATCACTGACAAGCTACGCAATATCATGTTCATTATCGCAGATGAATCGCCTTCGATAATGAACACCATATTGCGTAGCTTGTCAGTGAACTACGGCTCTGTCTATTAAATGTCTTTAATAAATACTTTAAATACTTTAAGCCCCGATCTGAACGAGTTGGGGGCGTGTCTGTGAGAAACATGGCGAAATACCACAATACTTAGGTATTTAGCAGTGACATTGTTGGGCTTTTATATTTACAACGAAGTAAGCTGATTCCCATCAAAAAATATGATAGCATCATAATATAACAATATAATATGTAACAATAAAGTTTACAATGGCTTCATAAATTAATTAAAAACATAAAAAAGCAACATACAACCAATGCACATTCTTTGCTCTACATTTTTTAAAAGTGTTATTTTTTTTTGTAATCAATTTAGAGAAGGCACACCGCCATCATACTCAGACGAAAGTGACTTGAACGCACATACCGCTGTAAACACGACTACAAACTTCACACCAATAGAGAAGCTACGGTGGCCAACACAGGACAAAAATGTTGTCATCTGAGACAGCAGAGTGTAGCCAGTCAAGCAAACATACTCTGTAGAGCAGTTTGTCCATTTAGATCTACTGTAGAATCATGCCGGCGCAAAATGGAGACTTAACAATTAAGGGGACCCGCGGTGTATGTAGATCGAAACGGCTCATTCTAAGGTAATAAAAACATAACGGTTCATTATGTAAGGTCTTTATGCACCACTGAAAACATCAATAGATCAATAGATCCTCCTAAGATTTACACATCAAACCTTTAAAGAAGTATTTGACATAAAAGGATGACACAGTCTGTTCTTATGATTAAAAAAAATGCTCTCATAATGTTGAAAAATGCCCATGAAATTAATTTTCAGGAGGTAAAAAATAGCTTTTGACACTGGGTTCATCAGGCATTTACAGCTGCATATGTCAGCTGATCGTACAGTCACAGCTGCACTGAATATATCTCATGTCTAACATGATGCAAACTAACTGAAGCATAACTAAAAACCAAAAGACTGTCATAAGTTTCTGCTTAACCTCAGTGAAAATCTCAGTAATGATGTTTGTGTGTGTGCGTTTACATGCCTGATGCAACGTGGGATTGGTTTTAATGATGCCTTGTTTAATGCTGCAACTTCTGTTGAAGCGAAGAGAAAAGGACAGTCATGTGTCTTGTTATCTCTGTAACAGTACTTCATAAAGTGCTATGAAGTGTATTGCTATAAATAGCAGATCTCTAGTTGCACTGCAGTAAGTGATGTCATCATACAGTGGCCACACAAAGTACTTGGATTTATAAAATTATGTTGCATTATATAACAAAATACCAAACCAGGAGGCATATTTTAAAGAAAGAAGACACAAGCTGCTATATAAGCAAAAAAACAGTTTTCTTTACATGTTACATTTAGTCACAATAGTGAAATGTCTAGATTTAGAATAATTTTTTGATTTGATATTCATTATGCAGTGAAATTCATTTTTAAGTATGGCTTATATTGACTATCATTAGGTGTTTTCCTACGACATTAAATGAAATATGTTACAGTAATGTATATGGATGTAAACTAAGCATCAGAGCAGAAGAAATGCTCCATCCAAAGCACAAAGAGAGAGAGAGAGAGTGTGTATTAGATACAGATGAGGACAGACATTTGTGTTGGCTGCAGCTATGTTTATGCCTCTGGCAATTGTGCAGTGAGCTGAGATAAAGCACTTCCCATCCACACAATCGCACATGCACAACCCAGGGCTAAACTGACATCCAGAAATACACTCACGCACACTGCATGAGGTTATGAGCAAACGAGATCTGCAAGGGAAGAATGTTCCTACATGTTCTGATTGCAATTCAAGTTTCACCTGTTCTTAATTTGCATACTAAGGAAATGTGTGAAAATGAATCTACTGCTGCTGTCTTCACAGGTGGAAAAGACAAGCAGGCCAGATATCGCCTTGTTCCTCATCAAGTACCTGATGATGCTGGTGGTGGGCATCCCGTCAGTGTTTTGGGTCGGCAGTAAAAAGACCTGCTTCGAGTGGGCCAGTTTCTTCAACGGGCAACGCAAAAAAGAGTGAGTCTCGTGTAAATTTCTAACATTATTGTCAGCTTTGATCACATGAATAAATTACATATTTATTTATTTATATATATATATATATATATATATATATATATATATATATATATAGCACAATTAAATATAATATATATATATATATATATATATATATATATATTAGCACAAGTAAATATCAAACATCTCTAGTATCGTCCATTAACAGAAATGTTACAGATATATTGTGCATGTGTCATATGCTTAAATGTAAAGTTAAAAAAAAGAGTGAGTTTCGTGTACATTTCTAACATTATTGCTTAGGCCGACAGTGTAATGCACATATTTTGTGTGGGTTTAATTTCCAAGGAACACAAACTGGTAATGGCCTAAAAAATAGCTTTAAGTAGAGCTAAATGCAGAGTTAAATGTATTTATTTATGTAGTCTAAATACACTACCATTCAAATGTTTGGTCAGAAATTTTTTTTTTTTTTTTTTTTGAAGAAATTAATACTTTTATTCCAAAGTATGCATTAAATTGATCAAAAGTGACAGTGAAAATTCAGATAAATGCTGAACTTTCTGTTCATCAGAGGATCCTGAACAAAACATATCAAATTCAGCTTTGATCACATGAATAAATTACATTTTTATATATATAAAAAATACATAAAAAATATATATTATATATTAAATATGTATTATATATGTATGTGTGTATATATATATATATATATATATATATATATATATATATATATATATATATATATATATACATACATAAAAAATATATAATATAACATTATATAATATTATATATATTATTATTATTTTTATTTATATAATTTTTTTATATGTCACCATATTATATGTCAATATTTTGACTGTATTGTTGATCAAATAACTGCAGCCTTGGTATAAGACTTTTGAATGGTAGTGTATATTATATCATATCATATATATCATATAATATATTATATTATATTATAGTATAGTATATCATATTATAGTATATTATATAGTAGTTATGGAAGGTTTTACACTATTTTGCCAAATTAAAAATACTTTAATTTATAATAATTTTGACAAATTAAAATTAGTTTTAAATGCTACAATAAATGTAGCAGTCACAACATTATATTGTACAGTATGAAAAATTAATATCTCTTTTAAGATTTGCTAAAGGTAATCTAAAGGAAATAATAGAGAAAATTAGCACAATTAAATATCAAACATCTCTAGTATCGTCCATTAACAGAAATGTTAGATATATTGTGCATGTGTCATATGCTTAAATGTAAAGTTAATAGCCACAATACCGATATATAATGAAGGACAGGAAGTATCTACAGGAAATAGTTCAGTAAGTGTATACTCTGTCTCATAGGGGTTAGTGTTAAGGCTTCCTCTCTACACACCCCTGTCCCTTATATCAGGGCATTAACCTCCTCTCCCTCCCCTTGTCCCACTCCCTCCTCCCTCATTTATTTCCATTCTTTTATGCCCTCCGCCTTCCCCCTCTCTCTTCCTTCACTCCTCTGTGACTCCCTCCCCTCTTTGCCATCCTTTTCCCACCTCAGCAGTGCAGTGCACGAGAGCAGGCAGGTGCTGCAGGAGCCCGACTTCACCCAGCTCCTCCTCAGGGACCCCAACACCCCAGTGGTGAGGAAGTCTAGAGGCACTTCGACGCAGGGCACCTCCACTCACGCCTCCTCCACGCACCTCGCCATGTTGGACGAGCCCCCCAGCGCCAGCACCAGCCGCGCCAGCAGCGTGCGCAGCAAATCGAGCAGCTTCCACGGCAGCCTGCACCGCTCCCGAGACGGAAGGTGAGGCATCCAAATTCAAAGTTAGCCTCACGAGTAGAAATGGAAGATAGTTACGACATTTTGATTAAACATTACAAGATTAATTTTTTGTAATGAAACCTATACACTACTGGTCAAAAGTTTGGAATAATTTTGATAGTTTTATTTTTTTTTTTTTTTGAAAGAAGTCTCTTATGCTCACCAAGGCTGCATTTATTTGATCAAAAATACAGTAAAAACAGTAATATTGTGAAATATTATTACAATTTAAAATAACTATCTTCTATTTTAATATATTTTAAAGTATAATTTATCCCTGTGATGGCAAAGCTGAATTTTCAGCATCATCACTCCAGTCTTCGGTGTCACATGACCCTTCAGAAATCATTCTGATATGCTGATTTGCTTTTCAGTTATTGGTGCCAAATTAATAACAGTTCTTATCATTATCAGTGTGTTTATGCTGCTTAATATTTTTTTGGAAACTGATTTTTTTTTTTTTTTTATAAATGGAAATCAATTTAATATGTTTTGCTGAATAAAAGTTTCTTTTCTTATTTTAAAAAATCTTACCCCACACTTTTGAATGGTAGTGAACCATGGTTTCCACAAGAATATTAAGTAATGCAAGTGTTTTTATCATTGATAATAATAATTAGAATTATATTAGAATTATTTCTGAAGGATCATGTGACACTGAAGACTAGAGTAATGACTGCTGAAAATTCAATTTGCCATTAGTTATTTTCAGTTTTTTCATTTATTTATATTTTGTTACCTTCTTTTTTGGATCAAATAAATGCAGCCTTGGTCTTCTTTCAAAAACATTAAAAAACTGTAGATGAATCATTCAAAATATGATCTATACAAATAGATGGACTGAATTTTCACACATTTCCTACTTCTGCTAAACCAAATTTCAGCAAATGTCCCAGGATAATAGTGTCCACATTGTGCACAGCTGGTTGAAACCTACAGCTGCCTTCCAGATCAAAGATCTAAACATCACTGAATCTCATTCTGTTTCCCATCAGATACACAGCTTGCAGTTATCGTGGTGTCGAGGAACGTCTCCCTCACGGGAGCACCCTGCGCCTTAATGATCCGCTCCAGCACTGCGCCGTCAACCGCCTCGACAGCCATTCGCGGCACGGCAGCCTGCAGCGTCTGGAGAGCCAATCGCGGCACAGCAGCGTGCGGGACCTCAGCATCACAGCGCAGGCCATTCAAAGCAGCCCTGGCAACGGCATTCACCGCGTCGTAGAGGAGGACGCGACCAAGGCGTGAACTTTAACGTGCTAACAAATAAAGACCAAATGAGCAAAGAGAACATGGACTCTTCTGGTGAAAACTCCTCACAATGGAGCGCACAAATACGAGAGCATTCAAACTACACAGTGCGCTATGTGCGTTCTCTGGGAATTGAACCCACAACCTTGCCGTTGTTTGAGCCTTGTGCTACTAGTTGAGCTACATGAACGAAATGGAGGATGCCAAACACTTGAAAATGTTAAAAAGTTTGCGGTCAGTATGATTTTCAGGAAGAAATTAAAACTTTTATTCAGCTCCGATGCATTAAATTGTTTAAGAGACAGTAAAGACATTGATAATGTTACAGAAGAGTTCCTATACATCAAAGGATCCTGAAAAGAAAAAAATCCCATTTCTTAAGGACCAAATCAACATATTAGAATGATTTCTGAAGTGCTTTTGAAAAATTCGGCTTTGCCATCTGAATATTAAAATAGATCATTATTTTGAAATGTAATAATATCTTACAATATTACCGCTTACTGTATTTTTAATCAAATTAAAGCAGCCTTGGTGAGAATTAGAGATTTCTTTCAAAAACATTAGAAAATCTTACAGATCTCAAACTGAACGGTAGTGTATGTATGTTCTGTTCGCTTTCCTCAAGTAAAATCTGCGTGGAACATCTCGTCAAATAAACAGGGTCAAACGTAAGGGCTTTTGATACGTCATCGTTCTGTGATGTGTTGAAGCACTTGCTGTTTTATACTCCAATGATTTAAGCTTTCTGATTTGTACCACTACAGATGTGGTTTTGAATGTTTCTTTCCATTGTTTGTTGCACTTTTTACCTTTTTTGTAGAACAGAACTAGTGATGGAAACTGACATCCTGCACATTTTGGTTGAATTTTAAAAGGACAGTTCACCCCAAAATGAAAATTTTGTCATCATTTTACTTACCCTTGTGACATTCCAAACTTTTATATGATATTTTTTTCCCTGTGGAAGACAAAAGGAGAAGTTAAAGGGATAGTTCATCCAAAAATTAAAATTCTGTCATCATTTACTCACCCTCAGGTTGTTCCATAAATTTATACATTTCTTTGTTCTTCTGAACACAAAAGAAGATATTTTGAAGAATATGGGTTACCAAACAGTTGATGGACCCCATTGACTTCCAAAGTGTGGAGAAAAAATATATATATACTATGGAAGTCAATGGGGTCCATCAACTGTTTGGTTTCCAACATTCCTAAAAATATCATCTTTTGTGTTCCGCAGAAGAATGAAATTCATACAGGTTTGGAACAACTTCAGGGTCAGCATTTTCATTTTTGGCTGAACTATCCCTTTAAAGGCAGGAACACACCAAACCGACGGTCGGCCGTCTGGCAGTTTTTCTTCGTCGGCCGACTAAGTTTTCTCAGTGTGTTCCGCACCGTCGGCTGAAGTTGGTCCTCGTCGGCCTTTTTTCGGCCGATTCGAAATGTTGAATCGGCGTTGGAGCTCGTCGGTCCGTCGGGCCATCTGAACATTCTGATTGGCTGCTCAGCTACTGCCGCCTGCTGTTTCGGAAAGGCATTTCATCTCACGCAGGCGCAGAACTGACGTGCTACTTGGCCGTCGGCTGTTTAGCGTCGGTTTGGTGTGGCAGGGCAACTGTGGACACTGACGCTGCAGACGTGAGCCAACCCCACAGTTTGTTTTCGTCGCCACTAACGTTAGTTCGTCGGCTTGGTGTGTTCTGGCCTTAAGCTTCTTAGCTTCATACAGTGATAGTAAATAGTGACCAAGGGTTGTAAAACCCCAAATATAACAAAAAGCACCATTAAAAACAAACAACAGAATTTAGGGGAAAATTAAAAGGTATGAATTCGATAATCTTTTCCAATGCCAAACTTCATTACTTCCCATGTGTCCCATAGCTGAGGTTGAGGAAACAATGACATTTTCATTTTTGTGTGAAACATCCCTTTAAATGTAAAATATCATTTAACATCAGTCATTTTAGAATAGATATTGTAGGAAATTTTCGATTGGAAATTGGCATATGCTTTACGACCAAGCTCTTCTGTTGAGTTTTAGCACTAATAATAATTAGCCGTCATTTGTGTCATTTGCCGAAAACTGTGAAAAAAAATTTTTTAAACATGTTTTATGTGCTTTATGTACAAAATAAAACACCACTCTCAACACATTCTTATCCATGTGTGTCATTCCCCTCCGTTTATTGAATTACATCAGCGTTAATATTGTAACGTCTCCATATATGCATAGTGGCCAGTTTATCCAGTCTTTGATTGACCTTCCACCTTAAATACATCTGTGCAAAACAATTCCTCATTGCTTGAAGTGATACCCACAAGTGAGTGAGAAACAATACAACCATGAAACATATGGAATGGACATTTATGACATGCAAAACTGTACAAATTATTAAAAAGCACATCCTAAGGAAAAAAATAAACAACTGAGATGAGAGTGAACTCATAAATGTATGTGCAAGACGTTACTGAAATGCAGCTTTCCTTTGCTGTTACTTACTTACTGGAATGATACTGCAAAACAGAGCCAATTTATTGTAAACCTTTTAACAAATGAATCCAATTCAGTGAGTTTCCCCATCTGTGGAATGAACAGAGGTGAATCTGGTGCAGAAATCAAGACGTGAGGCGGGAGACTCGCTTTCGTGTGCAACTAAATTAAATCAACTGCAAACAGAATAAGGAACAAAGTGAAGCCTGTGTTGCTTATTAGACGTGTGATTTCTGAGAAGTTAAGCGTTTTTTTTTTTCTTTTCTTTTTTTTGGGATGGAATAAATGTCCTTGGAGCTACAACAAAAGCAATCTGACAACAACATAATGACAAATACATAGCGGTTTTGTGGGAACAGATTCTTCTAATACAGTTTAATGGTAAAGTTTAACCTTACATTTAATAGCAGTGGTGAATGTTTCAACACTTAACAGGATAAAATTACTGTTATCCATGAAAACTAGTTTTTCCAGGGTAGAAAGTGCCAAACTATGTGGGTGAAGCAAAGTGTGTTGACTTATTTCCCATACTGTAACCACGAAACCATCCAGGAACAAAACGAATGGCTTTTGTCTGTCTGCGAATCTCAAATTACATGTTGGGCAAGTTTCACAATTTGGACCTAATATTTCCAGATTGCAGAAATATGATATTTGTACAGTTTTGGTCAATGCATGTATTGCCATCAAGTAAAGCAGAACTGAAGCTGGCGGACATTACGCAGTTTTTTTTTTTAGTTAAAGCACACTTGTAGTAAAACAGCTTGGCCTGTGTCTGACAAAAATCTTAAAAGAAATAAAAATACACAAGGCAGTATTCTCTCATAAAACAAAAGTCTAAAAGAACTGACGCAACTGAAGTTTTTAAAAAATGGTCTTGGCGCGAGTATATTAAAATAATTTTTTAAAAATAAAAGCAGTGAGATTTTTTTTCCACATATTTTATCTCTTCAATATTTCCTTATATATTATACTATACTTTTAACCTATGTACATTACTGTGATGTGTTTTCACAGGTCATGTTGGTTCACGGAAGGTTCGGATTACACGGAGACTGGCGATAATGACGATAACAGATTCCAAGATGTCATCATGTCAGAAAGCCTCTATAAATTCCTACAAATATAGGACAGGAAGCAACAGATGAGGTCGCGTGATATCTGCGGTCTCTCATCCGTTTAGCTGAAGTAACAAACGAATCACTGCACACATCACTTTTAAAAGCAAATAAAAAATATACATCATTGCATTTTTTTCCAGGTAAATTAGTGGGATTCTATAATGGAATCATCATTCCCGTATGGTCCACAGCTGAGTGAGGGACGTGACAGTATTTTCCACCTTGAAATGGCTAAATGATAAATAAATAAAAGTTCACCCCTACCCCGGTCTATGTACAAACACCAGTAACAATTAAATCCAGAACGTAGCCTCCGCTTTTTCCTCCAATCAGCTTCGCGGGGTCGTTGACATCCACGCGCGCGTGTGGTTTTTCCTTTGTATGTTGCCCAGTGGTGATCCTTTATGCAAATTAGGTGGGAGGGGCCTGTAGTGCCTGGGTGCGACTGTATGGGAAGGGGGCGGAGCACTGTTGCAGGCAGGCTCAGAGTTTGTTGTGATTGGTTCACTCATCATGTGTCCCACCCTGTGCGGTCTGTGCTCTCCAGTGAGAGGGACTTTGTTTTGTGCGGGGAGGCGGGGCTTGGCGGGCTGCTGAAGGTGGAGCTGTTGGAGGCAGTGGAGTGCCGGGGCGAATCAGAGTCCTGAAAAACAAAAACAAACAAAAAAATTTTGTAAAAACAGAGACACTACCTATCAGAATATATTGATATAGTCTCTGCGATAATTATCGAAGTCTAAACTTAAAAAACACAAGAAAAAGATGAAGATAATGGAAATATGAAGCCTTTAACTACTGCACTACCCTTCAAAATGTATGGGGTCGGTAAGGCTGCATTTATTTGATCAAAAATACAGTAATATTGCTAAATAAATAGCTGTTTTGTCTTAATATATTTTAAAATTTCATTTATTTTTAGCAATAATTACTCACATGACCCTTCAGAAGTCATTCAAATATGCTGATTTGGTGCTCGAGAAACACTTTTTATTATTTCTTATAAATGTTGAAAATGTTGAACTGCTTAATATTTTTGTGGAAACCATGATGCTTCTTTTTCAGTATTTTTTGATGTAAAGAAAGTTCACCAGAACAGCATTTATTTTTTTAAACAAAAGATTTAACTGTCAATTTTGATCATTTTAAAAAATCCTTGCTGAATAAAAGTGTTAATTTCTTTAAAGAAAAAAAAAATCTTACTGACCCCAAACTTTTGAACGGTAGTGTACACATGCAATGAATCCAAATACAGTAAAGGTGCAAATAAACCCAGTCAAGTGGAATCGGACTTTTAGCCGTTTTTAACAGAGGATGGCTTTGTAAACATGGCATGCTTGATTAACTCTTTCACATGCCGCCATCAAGAAAATATTAATGATTCTTAAAAGGATAATTCACCAAAAAACATTAGACCCCACTAACTTTCATTGTATGGACAAAAACAGTTGAAACATCCTTCAAAACATCTTTTGAGTTCTGCAGAAGAAAGAAAGTCATACAGGTTTGGAATGACATGAAAGTAAGTAAATGATGACAAGATTTTAATTTTTGGGTGAACTATCCCTTTAACTTACTCAAAATATATATCAAAAAAAGCATTATATACTATTGTATTTGCCTCCCTGATTGGGCTCTGCCATGTCTACAAAGCATAAAAGTTTGGGTGGTTCTTTAATCCAGCCACGTTTTTGAGAAAAAGGCACTATAAAGTAGACAAAATGACAGTTGGGTAAACTAACGGCACAAGTGCTCATCCTCAAAAACACACTCATGGCTAGTGGTTCGCTGTTGAACTGTGGAGTCACTTCACAGGAAAGCTTTGAAGAAAATAGTACATCGAATCCAGACTTGAAACATACTCTTCGCAAGTACGTTAATGCAAACGCTGCAACCTAATCAAGTTCATAACAACATGCACACACTTTGTATTCTAAGTTTTGCCACAAGGGGCGCTACAGTACATTAGTCCAGTCTTCTTCTAATGTTAAAGGGTTAGTTCACCCAAAAAATGAAATTTCTGTCATTAATTACTCACCCTCATGTCGTTCCACACTCGCAAGACCTTCGTTCATCTTCGGAACACAAATTAAGATATTTTTGATGAAATCCGAGAGGTTTTTTTTTTTATCTCCCATAGAAAGCAACAAAATAACCACATTCAAGGTCCAAAGAAGTAGTAAAGACATTGTTAAAATAGTCAGCATGACTAGTGGTTCAACCTTAATGTCACGAGAATACTTTTTGTGAGCAAAAACCAAAAAAAAATATTCCATAATAAATAGACTTTATTCAACAATCTCTTCTCTCTCCTGTCAGTCTCCTTTGCAGTTGATGCAGTGAACGCAGTGCAGCGTTTCCGTTTTTACATCCGAACGCCGGCTCACCATGTGAGCACCACAACGCATATGTGTGATGCTAACACAGGAGTCAGCCAGTAAAGAGTCGGTGTTCTGACGTAAACACGGAAGCTCTGCAATGTGCATTCAACATAAATTACATAGGAGAATGACAGGGTAGGAAGAGAGGAAATTGTTGAATAAAGTCATTATTTTTGTTTTGTTTTTGCACTCAAAAAGTATTCCCGACGCTTCTTAACATTAAGGTTGAACCACTGTAGTCACGTAGACTATTTTAATGATGTCTTAACTGCTTACTACTGGATCTTGAATGTGGTAATTTCATTGCTTTCTATGGAAGATTTACAAAAAAAAAAACATCTCGGATTTCGTCAAAAATATCTTAATTTGTGTTCTAAAGATGAACAAAGGTCTTACAGGTGTGGAACGACATGAGGGTGAGTAATTAATGACAGAAATTTCATTTTTGGGTGAACTAACCCTTTAATATGTTTATCCCTATCTAACTGAATAATTACACATTTGCTTTGATGACACAGTCATTTCTTCACCTTTAGTATGCACTACGCACCAAGCATTTGTGTACTTGCATAAAAGTATTTTTCTAGCCCAACTCTCTTTTCTTCTCGTAAAGACTTTAATTTCTCTGGCAGACAGAGGGGTTGGCCAGCAGGAGCGGTATGAAGGTGAAACATGCGGATGGAAGCTTGCCATTCCCAACCGAAGCTCTCTGCTTCACTTGTGGCCAGTGGACGATAAGACTGTGGGCTTCAAAAATGGGCAAAGTGGGTAGTTGAAAAGCACTCTGCGGGGCTGCCTGAGTGTGCAGATGACAGCAGGCGTGTATGTGCGTGTGTGTTTCACTGCAAACGTGTGGCGTTTACCTTCATCTTACTAAGCAGGGTCCTTAAAGCCCTTTTCAGATCAGGGGTCTTCTCCGAGGGTGATACCGCCTGCCACTGAGAAGGAAAGGGCAGACTGAGTGCCAGAACGGCTTCCACACTTGCTGAAGGAGAATGGGGCAGCCAGGGAGCGCAAAGTGCAGCGATATGGGGAGATGACGGGTGGGATAAGGGCACGGGTGGGTGGTTTGCTAAGGATACTGTTGGATGTAGTGGAATGGGGTGGCAGGCATAAAGTGGATTAAGCACTGACAAAGCTAGGTGGGGGGAACACAGCGCTAAGGCTCACTTGCATTCAACTGCTTTGGGGCAAAGACATTAGAAGTGTTCCACCTTTACAGGCCTCATGGGAAGGGATGGGGCGAGCTGTTTTTATAAGTCAGGAGTTGTGCAGAAAAATCAAACGGGTTTAAGGGCGACATGAGGGTGAATAAATTATCTTTTTTGAGAAACAATGATAAGTAAATTTATTTCTGACTTTGTGTTTTCAAATATAAAAGTGGTGTATGAGAGAAAAGAGATCCTAAAAAAGAACGAAAACTAACTTTGTAGTCCATGAAGTCAAGTCCATGTTGCCTAAAAACTGTTTGTGTATAATAAGATGTGTCTTCACATGCTATCGGAAATTTTAATACGAGTTTGTCACATTCAAGAGTTTTTGTTGGATATTACTAGTAATGTAAGCTTAAGTGTTTTGCAGATTTTGAAGATTTTTGAGGTCTTATTAATGTACTCCACACGGCTCCGGGGGGTTAATAAAGGCCTTCTGAAGCGAAGCAATGTGTTTGTCTAAGAAAAATATCCATATTTAAAAAGTTATAAAGTAAAAAAATCTAGCTTCCGCCAGACCGGAAGGCGGAAAAAGAAAGTCATTTACACCTAGAATGGCTTGAGGGTGAGTAAAGCTTGAGGTAATTTTCATTTTAAATTGAACTTATCCTTTAAGGGGTCCTTTTTAAAACCTGTAGAAAGCCTGTATATACATAAAGATTGTGACGGCAGGAGACATCCAACATGTTTAAAGTTTATGGCCAGAAACTCAGATATCAAAATATTCTACAAGTTTCCCCATCGAAAATAAAACTTGAGCGGTCATTCATGCCCAATTTCCGTTGCGGATACTCATATTAACATTAATTCTGATAGCATGTGAAGTCAGCATAAGGCTCAAATGGAATCGTTATGGATACTACAGCTTGCTAGTCATGTAACGTAAGGTCCCTGCATAGTGCAAATCTGGCATTGATGTGATGAGGTAATGAAGATACCGCTGTCCTGATTCCTACATCATGACTCACCTCTCTATCAAACTGAGAGAGTGGCGCTTCGCCCACATCCATCCCTCCTCCTGACGACAGCGAGCTTTCAGAAGGTGATGTCATAGTCTGGCGTTTAGAGCTGTAGCTGCTGCTCGACAGCTCCCTCCTCAGAGCGCTGCCGTTCTGAGATGAGGACCCTGATACAGAGGACAAGAAGTGTGTTGGGAATGGAAATCTGATAAGTATAATAGCAGCCAAGTGCGTGTACTTACGCATTCCTAGACCGCTGCTTGCGCTCATGGAACGACCAGGTTCGGCTCGGTTTTTCGTGATTGAGGGGATGCTGACGGATCCGCTGAACCCGGCACGATTATCCTGAGCATGCACATTCTACAGGTTACACAGAGAAACACCACACACACACACAAACAGAGAAAGAGAACAGGGACACACAAGCATGCAATGAGTGAGACAAACATGACTTGATGAAAACAAACTATGGGTTTCAATATAATGGTCTTTATGATAACATGTTGCTATCGTCACGTATCAATACAGGATGCAAAAATGACCCATGACACATCAATAAATGTAGAGAAAAGACAGTGTCATGTGTTACTTCAGAAATCATTCTAATATTCTAATTTGTTGCTCAAAAAACATTTCTTATCGTTATCAATGTTGAAAACGGTTGTGTTGCTCAATATTTTTGCAGAAACATTTGTAGATACTTAAAGAACAGGATTTTTTTGGAAATCTTTATAAATGTTAAAAAGTTATTTTTGATCAATTTAATGCATCCTTGCTGAATAGAAGTATTATTACATTTTTTTTTTAAAGAAATGTACTGACAGTGACTTGATGGGGTTGCAAAATGAGGTTGTAAAAGCATATTCCAATACAAGCCAAGCTTAAACAACAGCATTTGTGACAATGCAATGATTACCACAAAAAAAAAAAAGGAAAAAAAAGAATTTTGACTCATTTTCTTTGAAAAATGCAAAAAAAAAAAATCAAGGCTACAATGATGCAGTAGTAGTAGTTTTGGAATACACTTAAATTAATTCTTCTGTTAAAACATGTACAATATTAGTTACATGTTAAA
The DNA here is from genome assembly GCF_024489055.1 of Chanodichthys erythropterus. Lineage (NCBI taxonomy): Eukaryota > Metazoa > Chordata > Actinopteri > Cypriniformes > Xenocyprididae > Chanodichthys > Chanodichthys erythropterus. Next base: position 12,324,378 of record NC_090224.1, on the reverse strand, counting down.
TGTAAACTGGCATATAAAAGGTCAGTGAGCAATTTTTCAGACTAAAGTCATGCTAACATTTTAACTCAACAAATTGGCCCCTTTCACTTCCATTGTAAGTGCCTGACTTACAACTGAAGCAATGATTATCTTTGAAATAAATTTTTGTAGTAATCAACATTATGTCACAAATGGTGTTGGCTGACATTAACATGTTCTATATTCTAAGAATAATATCCTTTTAAAAGACGAGCCTCTCACCATTGGTAGATCTCGGAGGATCTGCATTCCATCTCCAGGCCCCATATGAGCCACGTGGTTAAAATTAGTAGGATTTGAAATCAGCTTGTTCCTCTTCTCAGGATCTTTCAACATTTCTCTGCAAACATACATACAATGACTAGAATGACATTTTGAAACTAAGAAATGAGTTGGATATTGAATCCAGACCTAAAAAAGCTACAAATGTCCTATGAACTTTGTCTGTTTCATTAAAAGTACATCCTTTGAACCAACATTCAAATCCTTTGAATCAACATTCATTCAAACCCAACATTCACATTCACTCTGCTAGTTTTGTCAGCACAGTATTACACAAATGTGTGTGTGTGTGTGAGACAATCACCTCCTCTGCTGCAATCTCTCCTCCTCAGGAATACGGAATGAGAATCGTCTCTTGTTGCTCATGTTGCGTACCAACTGCTTCCTGCTGTTATCACACACCTCAGGTACCACCAGTTCATCCCCCTCTAAACAAACACAAATAATGCATAATCAGACATATTATTCAAATCTGAATTATTCATTATTTCAAGCGGCACTACTAAACCAAAGGCTCAAACTTCAATGCCAATTTCAAGATTAATGCCATGATTAATGCATTTCACTGAATTATGGAGCCACTGCCGTTACCTGCAGTCTTGTTTCTGAAGTAGATGAGTCTGACAGTTTCTAAGCCCAGGAGATTCAAAGAGCCATCCATGTTCAATGGCCGGACCTGCACAGAGCCAATGAGATCCTGGGTTTATTTATGCATTCATAAGATGATGACTCATTTTTTGCTTCAGTTAAAATAAACTGTTGCATGCCTGAATGGTTGCAGGAGGGTGCATTTGACAAAGGAAATAATATATATTTAATATAAATAGAAATACCATTCAAAAATTTGAGGTCAGTAAGATTTTTTGATGAATACTTTTATTCTGCAAGGACACATTAAAACACATTAAAATTATTGAAATGGACAGTAAAACATTAGATTTCAGATAAATGCTGTTCTTTTGAACTTTCTATTCATCAAGGATTCCTGAAAAAAAATGATCATGGTTTCTACAAAAAATGTAAGCAGCACAACTGTTTTTAACACTGATAATAATAAGAAATTCTTGAGCAACAAATGAGCAAATTAGAATTATTTCTGAAAGATCATGTGACACTGGAGCTGAAAATTTAGCTTTGCCATCTCAGATATAAATTACATTTTTAAAGTATTTAATATAAATTATAATAATTCTCAATATTACTATTTTTTTTTTTACTGTATTTTAAATTAAATAAATGCAGCCTTGGTGAGCATAGAAGATTTATTGAAAAACATTTTTAAAAAGTTAGACTCTGCATATTGCTGTAGCTTGCAAAAAAAAAAAAAAAATTAAATAAATATTAAGAAGATTTATATTTAGTAAATATTTCAAGTACATGCAATTTTACACATTCTTTCAGAATGAAACTAGTGTTAATAAATTGAATTCTGCCATCTCTAAATGAATACATTTCAAAAAAGCTAAATGAATACATTTTAATAAATGTTCATACATATACCATCAGAAAGGCAGCGGAGTTGATAATATTGCAGTTTAATGTGACATTACCATTAGCCTCGTGCTCAAGGTTATGTTTATGTCGATTTATTAATACATTGTGACCCAAACACCACTGAAAATAAATAAAGGCAATATGCTAGTTTTTATTTCATGGGTTATTTATTTATTTGATATTTAAAACACTTCTGAAATTAAAAAAGCAAACCTTTTTGAGAGGAATGGTCTGAATCCATTCCGTAGTGTTCACATCAAACACATCCACTGCATTTTCACTGTAGACTGACAGGTAGGGGGCGTTGTAGCCTGTGAGATTATAAAACAGCCACAAGGTCAATCCAATCAAACCTTTTCACTGCCACACCGTGCAAGTAGAAGATTAACCTCTCTCTACTCACAGCCGGCAGTGGGCGTCGCGGGCCACATCAGCTCCTGTTGGCGTGAGCGTCTGCCATGTGTGTCCACGTAGACTGCAATTTTGCTGAAGCAGAGAAGCATTTCTTTATTGGAGATTTCCACTGCGCAAAGAGCATCCAGGTTGTCAGCCTTAATAAACGCCAGTGTGGGGTCATCTGGATGGAGTAAGCTGACCGGAGGGGTTTCTCCATGCAAACTGTACCGCATGAATCCCGCTTGGTAGCCTACACATAATTGCTGGCTGAACAGCGCCATCCACTGGATAGTTCCTGGAGCCTGAGATTTAGAAAGGGCTGTTGATGTTGCCGTGTATACTAGCAAAGACAATCTTTGCAATCTAATGAGTATGAACACTAATTACATCTGCATATACTTGATCTGAAAAAAAGATAAGAGGATTTGAATACTGTACTTGTATGTCCACAAGATGGCGAGGTTTGTTCTTGTGAATTTCGAAGCAGGAGATCTGCCGTTTAATGGCGAGGCAGAAGCAGGTGCCATTGCGCACCACACCGGACACCAGCGCCTGGCAGTTTTTAGTATCTGCCACCTTATTCTTATCAATCTCCCTCCCATCGAGCCCCGCCATGGGGACCAGACACACTTGTCGGTTCCTGCCCGAGATGACGGCCAGGAGGTGGTCCGTGGGCATCAGTTCTATGTGATGCACTTTCTTAATGTCACCCACACGAACGATTTCTAGCAGAAAGAACAAAGATTTTTCAGATTAAATGTGTATGTGGTTCAACAACGATAGTGCACTACCGTTTAAAATGCATCACAATATGCCACAAAATCAAGAAAGAACTGTTATATCTTACAAATCATTCATTTTGATAGTTTACAACCTTTAATAGAGTTGTAATGTCTATAAAAAAAAAATAGAGAAAAATTACAAAACAAAAACATTCTTTTCGCTGCTTTTATCCAATGAAAGGTTTACTCAGAGGCTGGACTAAAAATAACCATTATCTGTCATTTTGACAGACTGAGTTAAAAATTTTCAGTCATGCTCTATTTTAATCTGCTGTTTTTCTGTCAAAATGATGGAGAGCATGTCAATGTTTCTAACATTTGGAAAATACAGTAATTTTAACTCAACTCTGAGTAAACTTACTACCCTGAAGCAATTCATATATCAGCATTTCTGGGATTTGAACCAACAATCTTTCAGTTACCAGTCCAGATTTTTGACCACTAAACCTCACAATCTAGTTTTTTAGACAATGAAGAAGTAAAAGTATTAATGATGAAAGTTTTACCATCTTTGGTGACGTGGATGACGAACAGGCCCTCCTCATTCCCCAAAGCGACCCGCTCATGATCTGGACACAATCAGACATGTTTGGTTAAACACTAGGTAAGTGTATTAATATTTGCTCTTTAACATAGTGTTGATCTGACAAGAGTTTTTTGAGTCAGTGTACCTATAATAGCAGCAGTTTGGGTGGTTTTGATGAGAGGAAGCGTGCTGTCGTAGGCTTCTTTAGGCACATAGACGAAACGCTCCTTCAGCTTGTTTTTTCTAAGGATGCGGTGCAGCTCGTTTAGAGCGGACACCCACCTCGACCTCTCGTGCTCGTTGTCGGCCAGGATCAGGATGCACGTCTTCTGACTGGAGGAGGCAGACAGCTGAGATGCTGTTACCTGTGGAATGAATGGAAAACATTGTTAAAAAAGTAGATACAAAAATGTCTTTACATAACCACCTGGCCGCTATTATATGATCTGTGATATTTTCAAGGAAATTACAATTATTGTGGGGGGAAAATGTTTGATGAATGATGAAAGTGAAGAATTTAGGACAGAAATAAATTACTATTCTCCCCTACAAAGAGACAACGCAGTTAATACATTAACACGGGAACTGAGAAGAATGGCACAAGACAGACCAGTTTTAGAGATCCGATTTTTGCTATAACTCAATTTAGACAAAATGTGTAGCTACTGTATTTTGCTTTTCTATGGCAATAAAAACAACAATTATGATACATTATAATTATAATGCAGTAATATTCTAAATAAATATTTTTAGCACTTTTTTAAAATACTGTTGTTCATGTCAGTCTCCCCCTGTACAATAAAAGTAGGGGGGAAAAATAGGAAATCAATACTTTTATTCAGCTAGGATTAATTAAATTGACCAAAGTGTCAATAAAGACATTTATAATGTTACAAAATGTTTCTATTATGAATAAAATGTGACAAATTATAATTTGCCTGTATGCTCTTACCCTAAAAATACAGGGGATGTCCTTCTTGTTAGCATGAATGACATCAGACTCCAGAACCGAGCTGGCAGAAAACTCTTCATCCCTGTTCAGGATAGTCAAGCACAAAATATTGAACTATTTCATGACATATTTGACTTAAATATTTGAGCATCACATTTGAATGAACACCTCCCTCACCTCATGTCTATGACCTGATTAACAATGACACCAGGCTGGGCACCTTTCCCTTCTCCAAGCTCATACAAGAAGAGTTTGAAGTCACAAACCACTGCCCAGACCCTCTGCCAACCCTTTTTCACCCCTGTGGGCTTTGGCACCTGGAAAAGATTGGCAAATCTCCATTACAAGGCAGCCAAAAAAAAAGGGGGGGGAAAAAGTTTGTGGCTAACAGCGTACATCCAGACAAACGAAAAAAGGAAGCATGTGCCAAATTTAGATGACCATAAAGACAGAGCAGCCAATAGTGAACAAAATATGAAGAGCAGAAGAAGTCTTACCCTAAGATGCCCCTCATATGCAGTCCCAATGCCCCTCTGAGTATCAATTCCCAATTTGCCTTTTGTTTGGTCTGGTGCGACGGGGCACACAGAGGGGGCTTTATCAGCACAGGTGACGTGACAGGAGAAGTTGCAGACTGTAAGGAGAGATGAAGGACACAGGCACTGAGTATTACTGAGCATTGTGCAAATAAAGTATCCTGGGATTGGGGTACATTCAATAAACCAATGTGAAAGGAAAGCTTCGCCCTTATTTTATTCCAAACCGCTATGACTTTATTTCTTCAGTGGAGCACAAAAGGGAAAATTTTAAAGGATTATACTGATTATCCTAGTGTGCTCCTCTGAATAAATAAAGTCATATGGGTTTGATCATCTCGAAAACTAACAGAACTGTTTTTAATCATTTAAACAGCTTTCATTTCTCTTCTGTTATCCTCACCTTCACAGGCGCAGCCCTGACGGATAAGTCCCACCATGAGAGAGGTGCACTGATTACATTTGGTGGGAACGGTGAAGGACTTCACAATAAACTGGTGCGCCTTGGGCTGTGGAGCAGAGAACATCAGCAATGTAATAAAACCATTTCCATAGATATCCAACTAAATCGGCCAAGCATTAAGACAAATGCTAGACAATAAGAGTGTGGGACAAAATTCCTATAGCACACAATACAAGTCATTTTATATCACAGTAACATTATACAGTATATTAAAATTCTTGGGGGGAAAAAGTTAATACTAAAAGCAATTCTGTGACACAAATATATACAAATGTATATCACAGTACAGAAATTAATACCTTTATTAAGCATTACATTAAGATTCCATTTCAAATAAATGCTGTTCTTTTGAACTTTCTATTCATCAAAGAATCTTGAAAACAATGTATTGTGGTTTCCACAAAAATATTAAGCAGCACAACTGTTTTCAAAATTGATAATAATAAGAAATGTTTCTTGACAACCAAATCAGCATATTAGAATGATTTCTGATCATGTGACACTAAAGAGTAGAGTAATGACTGCTAAAAATTCAGCTTTGCCATCACAGGAATATAAATATTATATAAAACAGTTATTTAAAATTTCTACTATTTTACAAATTTCTACTGTTGTGACGTAAGTAGTCACATATCGGCATACCGTCCATGTCAAAACCAAAAAGTCGTTTTTTTTTTTGTTTTTTTTTTGTGGCCTAAATCCCTTGTGTTACCTTAGGTGACGAGTGTCCCAAGCTCCCGTAGCCTGATCTGCCTGTTGGAGTCTGAAGACTACGTGACGTATGGTCGATCAACTAGGAAAAGGACACACCAACATATCAGTGCATTTTATTATATAAAAAAAGGTCATGCTAAGAAGTTAAAGTGATAATTCACTCCAAATGAAAATTCTGTCATCATTTACTCATGTCGTTCCAAACCTGCATGAGTTTCTTTCTTCTGTGCAACACAAATGCATAAATGCCGGATATGGGCTGGATCACTTGGCCAGTACATCTGCTTTTGTGCTTCACAGTGGGCAAAAAAGCATATTGGTTTGGAATGACATGAGGGCGAGTAAATACCAACAGGATTTTCATTTTTGGGTGGACTATCCCTTTAAGAGCCCAAATGATACCTCAATAGGCTCCATGTCACTGGCGGTGGACGGGGACCTTGAGCGCGATATACGGCGAGATCTTGAGTCTTCATCTCGTGATGGAGTGTTGGAGGGAGTGAAATCTGCCGAATCAAGCTGAGAAGCAAAAAGATGGTAATTATCTTTATTAAAAGGTTTCATACGGCACAGACTGTGACACCAGAAGAACATGCCACCATGCAGAGCTAAAACAAATTCACAGCGGTACATTAAGCCCATAAAGCTTATCGTGACAATAACACTTTACTGGAATTACACCCTCTAAGCAGAACAAAGCATGTGCACCCAGGCTCCAAGCCAATGAGTAAAAAGGCACAATATACCACTACGCAGAGACCACACACCAACTACACATGCAAGACAGAATGAAGGGTAGAAACAGCATGGAAACCATATTCACACTTTATGAGGATCTGTAAAGGATTAGTTCACTCAAATGTGAAAATTCTGTCATCATTTGCTCAGCATCATGTCTTTGCAAACCTGTATGACTTCTGACTCTTCAACAAATAATTACATTATTGTTCAGAAGTTTTGGGTTGGTTAGATTTTTTAATGAAGATGTATCTTATGCTCATCAAAGTTGCATTTATTTGATCAATATTATTACAATTCAAAGTAAACGTTCTTTATTTTAATGTAATTGATCCTATGATGTCAAAGCTGAATTTTCAGCAGCCATTATGCCACTCTTAAGTGTCACATGATCCTTCAGAATTCATTAAAATATGCCGACATTATCAATATTGAAAACAGTTGTGCTTCTTAATATTGGCCGTGACTTTTCAGCCATCTTTGATGAACAGAAAGTTCAAAAGAACATTATTTATTTGAAATAGAATTATTTTACCATAATACAGTAAATGTCTTTACTGTCAAGTTTTGATCAATTTAAAATTCAATGCATCCTTGCTGAATAAAAAGATCTTAACTGACCCCAAACATTTGAATGGTAGTTTACTTTCCTTTTTCCTCATATACAAAGCTATCTTATGTCTTTTTTTTGTAGTTTGATAGTCTTTGAATGGAAACGAGGAGAGTAAAAATTCTTACTAACTTCTGTGAACCATGGAAGAAAGTAAGCCATGTTTGTTTGGATCAACTTGAGGGTGAGTAAATGATGAGAAAATGTTCATTTATACAACTTATTTTTGTCTTTATAATAATTATACATCAGCAAAAGTTAAATTAGATCCAAATATTGAGCCACATAAATGAATTCTATATCCTTCCATTTAAAAGGACTTTTAAAATCATAAAAGCACATGGTATGGAAAACAAACCACCAAGTTTAATTAACCAACCCAGACAATAACCCAGTTTCTCTGAAGTATATTCATATATACCACTTCAATCACATATATGGTATATATGCATTTGGATAGATGAAAGAAAGTTTCAAACACATTTCAGATGCATTTAAGCATTAAAGGTCTCATGCAATACAGATATCACCACAATCAGCTGCCACCGATGCAGTTTGCAAAACAGGCCATCACAACCACAGGAAAAAACATATGACGGGAGGATTTTACTGTGACACAGGACAAAAGCGGGTCTTACACGTCTGGTTTTGCTTCCGAAACCAAAAGAGGGTGATCGCTTCATATGGAGAGAGAAAGATGAGAAGAGAGTCAAACTTAATGTACAATGTCAGCTGGATAGGATAAAGGTCTGGGACGACAGGCAAGAAAATAGAGGGAAGGGAATGAGGGCATGTAAGAACACATCTAATCTGTGGATGGATTTCTGAGTATAGTTTACATGCACAAAGGAATCGCTTCACATCAAAGAACTCCAAGGAGGCACTACCACAAGAGACTGAGGTGGATGTAGGATCAGATAAGTAAAACATAACATCGGTAGAATGTGAAGTCAATTCAATATTGAATTCAATACTAAAAAGTATCAATAAAAAGGATTTGTGTAGTGAAAAATGTACTTTATTTCCCAATTTGTCTGTGCTGTGCATTTTTCTTGCTTATTTAAGTATTGTGCTATTAGCTTAGCAACATGCTAATTTCAAATTCAATTGCGAGTTTCCTGTTGTATTCTGATATTATTTCTATGGGAGTTTCATAACGGGAGTAGGGCTGTTGTTTGTCTGCTTTTAAATGTGTAAAATAAATGCTGTAAAAAGACATTAACAATATATCTTGGCTGAAGGAAAACTTACATCTTCCCAAAATTCAACTAAAGAAGATGAAGAGGAAGAAAAGGAGTCCTGATGGACAAAAGAATGAAAAACATAAAACAAAACAATATGACATGTGAAAAAAAAAAACTGAAAATAATAAAACAGATCAGGACGTATCAAAAGAATACAGTAAACAAAAACAAAAAAACTAAAGAAGAATGATGAAAATTATTTGTTTGGAAACCAGATTGACTTTCTATGCAAATGTTCTCATGACCAACACCTAGGATCACAAACTTACATCAAACTGATCCAGAGCAGAAGTGGGCGCATTGAGGAATGCCAAGAAGGAATTCTGTGAATCCTGATGCTTCACACCTACAAATGACAGAATCTTATTAAAAGACCTAATTACTTAAATCTCACATAGCCAGAACTGTTGTTATTATGCGACACTGTGAAAAGCAATGCTACATAAATTATGTGGATATTTGATTGTCACCAGTGTAGTTACTGTTACCTAAAATCATTTTTGTTAATTGAAATAAGGTGGATATAAAATAAACAAACATTAGAACAAAAGATTAAACAAAAATTTAATTTTGTAAGGCAACTAACAAACAAATAAGCTGAAGTACTAAAATTACTAAAACTAAACTGCAACAAAAATGAAAACTAATTAAAAAAAAAACTAATAAATGACAAAATAACTCAAATTAAAATAAAACTGAAAATATGTAAATAACACAGTCACCTCTCCTCAGCCTCAGCTCCTCTGTCTCCTTCCTCAGCCTCTCGATTTCTGCCAGCAGGTCCTGGTTTCTACTTTCAGATTCTTGCAATTTGCTGTGAGACAAAAATAACAGACAGAAAACTATGTCACTCTATTTAAATTCACCTCATTTGAGAAGAGAGAGTGAACAAAATAAAGTAAGTTCAGCTAAGTTCATCGTATTCACCAAATCAAGAAGAAAAGTGAATCTCAAAGCTATTCACATAAAGAGTGAAACAAATATTCACTGAGCTGAAAAAAAAAAGACTTTAAATCAAATCAGCAAACAAAATCTCTCCGGTTTCAGTAGAGTTAAGCAGAACTATGTTGATATGTATGGTCTCACCATTCTGTGGCAATGCTGGATGCTTTGACTTTGTTAAGCTCGTCCTGGATGGACTGTTTGGCTCTGATCTCGGCATCCAGCGCAGACTGCAGCTCCAGACGCGCAGACATGTCCAGCTTAGCAAAGCGCCTCATCTTCCACGGCATGTCCTGACAAAGCGAGAGAGACCCACCACATCAAAAGAGCAGAAAGAAGAGGATATGCGTTTCATCCTTATCTGCTGTGTGCGTGTGTCTCACCGTTCCTCTAGCTCCCAAGCTTGTGTTCCGGAGCCCTTCAAGCTCCTCTGTCATTTTTGTGGCCAGAGCTTGGAGGTAACCACGAGCGTCCTTCTCGTCGCTCACCCTGCACAGATTAGCTAAGTTCAGCTAAACTCAAAATGAAGCACAAAATCTGCAGATGCAAGTTTTTATTTAAAACCGAAAACTTCAAGTGATGAATGGTCACTAGATGGCCACTTGATATGCACAGCCATGCAGATCTGGGTAAAGGTCACCATCATCATGTCTTTCTCTGCAGGTGTGATGGCAAGCAGCTGCAGGTAGGGGGCTCCACTCACCACTGGATGATCTCAGTTATCTGGGCCTCCCAGTGGGCAACACTCTCCTTCTTATCAGCCAGCTCTCTCATCTCCTCTTCCAGCTGCCTGTGACTACTGCTGAGCTGCTCATATACAGAGTTCAGCTGAGGAGAGAAAAAGTGACCACAAGGAGTAAAGGTGGGAGGAATCAGATAGATGGAGATTGGACGGGTAAGACAGCCACTGCTATATGGCTGTCATTGTTATCAGTGTTGTTATTGTTAACTAAAACCATTTAAAAACATTTAAACTTAAAACAAATTAAATTAAAAAGATTTCAAGTGAAATCAGCGAACAAAATTTCTCTAGTTTTGGTAGAGTCGAGCAGAATCACATTGATATTTGTGGTCTTACTCCACCCGCTCTGAGCAGGATTCGAACTGGTGTCTCCGGCATGGGAGGCAGGCGCACAAACAAGGACGCTAAAGACTGCAGTCTCTAATGTCAGTTGCTAGTACACATCTTGAGGCCAGGAAAGTGGCCTCCATTACACTCACCCCCCTAATACTCACTCCCATCTGGGTCACGGCACCAATGTAACCAGTCCTACTCAACCCGCTCCAGCTCTTACTAGCTTGCGTTACATCACAATTTTGTGGCAATGTTGGATGCTTAAAAACAAACAAAAATGGAAATGTTGCTTTGGGAACTAACTGAACTAAATTAAGTTGACATTAAAATTACTAAAATTAAAAAAAAAAAAAAAAAATGAAAATACAAATGTTTTTCAGTTGTTTGCTAGATGGATACTCACTGGCCCAGTCAAAAGAGCTCAGTCAGAAGGCTCTTGAAATTGGACGAGTCACTCCTGAAGCATACATCTATGGCAATTTTCTGCTCATTTTATCGCCTGACTAATTATAAAAGTAATAGCACATTTCGTAGTTTATCCCAGATCAGCCTCACTAGCTTTTATTGGGTCTTTGTTCTGTAGGAAAGTGAACATTTTCCAAAAGACAGGAAGCAAACATACTTTGTTACGGCAAGTCTATACAAAACTTCTGTAGTGCTCTTTTATAGGAATGTGAATTTATTCAGGCATTTCACATCCTGGTTCAAATCCTTCCAAATGCCATCATTCTTGCTTATGTTTCCAAACCCCATCCAATCTGGCATTTGACATGACAGCCCTGGCAGGCTGCGCTATTGTTTTAAACTGCCTTTGTGTTTTGGGTTTCCAGGTATTTTTTACGAAATGAATAATGTTTAATATCCATGCCACCAAAAATAAGGAGCCCTTTAATATCTGATATGTCTAAACTTGCAGAATTATTTGACTGGCTGATTCTGATTTTACCTAGAGGTCCAAAGTCAACAGTGGCTGAGCCAAGAAGCAATTGTGTGTAAGTGTGTGTGGTTATGATCTCTCTCTAGGAATGTTAGCAGATTTGGGGAGAGAGTGCCAGAGGAGAAGGGGGAATTTCAGACGGGATTTGATGTATACTTTTTGTGATGAAAGAGATGCAGGCTAATGAATATCATGAGCATTGGCAAGTGTTTTTGAGAGCGATAGAGATCTCACCTTCTCCACTTCATTTGTGAGCTTCTTGTTCTCATCTGTCAGATGGGCTCTCTCCCTCTCATACTTCTGCTTGTACTCTGTCTCAAACTCCTCTCGGTCAGTTTGGCTGTTGCAAACACAATAATGAACATGATGTGTAGTTTGCAGTACAGCCGCATTCTGCTATCATGGAGCTATTTAACACAAACGATTCAATGTAAAGAATCAAATCTACAGGCTCAACAAGCTGGTCGTTCCAGCTTCAAATATCATGACCATGAACCATTCACAGACCACAGTTGTTATATTCAATACATTCAAATTCAGATTTATGCCTCTAAATGTCACATAAAAAACATGGTCCATCAGTTTGGCCTTCCTGTCTAAGTGGGTGGCAGACAAGAGAAGCTGTAAGTATCTGCTTATGCTAAGGCTGAGTGTTCCAGTAGCAATGTTAATTTTGACAGCAAATTTTGATTTAGTTTTGTCATAGTCTCCTGACTAAAATGCCAGTTAGTTTTAGTCATATTTTAATTTGTTTTAGTTTTAGTCTAGTTTAAGTCAACTAAGTATATGAATTTAGTCGACTTTGTTAAAGGATTAGTTTTCCTGATAATTTACTCACCCCCATGTCATCCAAGATGTTCATGTCTTTCTTTCTTCGGTCAACAAGAAATTTTGGTTTTTGATGAAAACTTTCCAGGAACATTCCACGCTTTGAAGCTGCACTGAAACGTTGAAGGTCAAAATTACAGTTTCAGTGTAGCTTCAAAGCATTTTACAAGATCCCAGACGAGGAATAAGGGTCTTATCTAGAGAAACCATCACTCATTTTCTAAAAATTGTATACGTTTTAACCATAAATGCTCATCTTTAACTAGCTCTCTTCTTCTTCTTCTCTATTAGAATAACAGCAGTGTAGACGCTGCTAAATGTATTACTGCCCTCATCAGGTAAAAGTTCGAACTAATTGTTATATACTTGCACTAGCATATTGTATATGACAATTTAGTTCAAACTTTGACCTGTGGAGGGCAGTACTACCCTTAGCAGTGTCTACACTGCTGGAATTCAAATAGAGAAGAAGAAGAGAGCTAGTTCATGATGAGCATTTATGGTTAAAATGTATAAACTTTTTTATTTTTTTTTAGAAAATGAGCGATGGTTTCTCCAGATAAGACCCTTATTTCTCATCTGGGATCGCTGTAAACTGTAATTTTGACCTTCAACTAGGGATGTCCAGATCCGATCACGTGATCGGAAATCGGGCCCGATCATGTGGTTTCAGACTCGATCGGAATCGGACGTTACCTCCCGATCAGGCTCGGATATATATGTATATATATTCTCATTATTTTTAACACATCTATAGTGATGCGGTGGCACAGAGTTAGGCCTGTTTCACACTGCAAGCGTAAGCGGCGCGTGAGTAGGGCATATTTTTTTCAGCGTGCATGTCAACCAATGGATGCATTCACACAGGCAGCAGGAGCAGCTCGTAAAGCGTCAGGCAGGAGCGTCGCGTAAGCAGCAGTGCCGCGATCGTCTCGGCACCGAGTCTATCCCTGTGTCTCAATCAGCTCCCTAGCTGGTCGTGAATCAGTATATAATGAAAGTGAATGTGGCTGATACCCTGATCAGTGCCCTGACTACTGAACTAGGGAGCTGATGGAGACACACGCTGCGCTGCTGACGCGTAATTAAAGTGAAAGCACACTTTTGATGGACAAAATAAATATAATTTCACACAAAAAGTGTTCAAAATGCACACAACACGCATGTCTAATGTGTTTTAACAAGAATTTGAGTATGACAGAAAAGAAAATTACGAATAAAAAAAAATAATAGAAGATTTACCCATGTAAACTTGTTTTTTATTATTCAGTTTGGGTTAAAGTATGGTGTATTATAAAAAACTAAAGTAAACTAGCCAGAAAATATGATATATATAAACACTATTTTAGTTATTACACAGACTGCAGCATACCCAAATCAAACCAAATATATTTGTTTTTATATTAGCCTTTTTTATATTTACTGTTGCACTAAAGTGAAGTGAAGTGAACAATTTATGTTATTTATTACTTGATTGTTCAAGCTACCTCACAGAAGTGCTCTGTTTGTAATTAAATAAAAAATAAGGAAAGTCCTGGATCTGTTTTTTTATTCTTTTTTTGATGTATTATAGAAGTATCGGATCGGGACTCGGTATCGGCAGATACTCAAAATCAAATGACTCGGACTCGAGGGCAAAAAAACCTGATCGGGACATCCCTACCTTCAACCGTTTGGGCTCCAGTGAAGTCCACTATATGGAGAATAATCCTGGAATGTTTTCATCAACAACCTTAATTTCTTTTCGACTGAAGAAAGAAGATCATGGAAATCTTGGATGACATGGGGGTGAGGAAATTATCAGGAAATTTTCATTTGAAAATGAACTAATCCTATAATGTTTTGAGTAAAATTAATGATGAACAGCGGCAGGTTTATTAGGCTGCTGTCAATGTAAGGCTGAATGCACAGATCCAGTACACTAATATACATCCAATATTCTCCAAACTGTTTACATTCACTTAAGACATAAATGACTGTGTTTTCACATTTATCCATATGCCTGCTCCTCTCTTTCTCTCAGATGTTTATATTTTTGAAAGTTTTATAAGACAAGCATACACCAACTTATGTCCCACCGGGTAGATCACATTACAATTAAAATGTGCGCATCTAACCATGCAGGACATAATTTATGGCTGGATCACTTCCCAAATTGTTTCTCCCTAACATTGTTTTTCGATTTTCATCATAGTTTTTTTTTTTTGTCATTTAAAACTGTTTTTTATTTTTTTTATCTTGTTTTCATCACTCAAAAAATGTTGACAAAAATTCTGATGAAAATTATGTCAACTAAATTAACACTGGCCAGCAGCTGTACAATAATCTAAAGCCATAACTGACAATAAGAAAAATGGAAAGAATGTGATTTGAAATGAAAAGAAATCACACAAATACCTGATCACGTATAGTCACACATGTACCTTTCTCTGCGGGTTTTCTCCAGTTTGTCTTTGAGCATGAGAATCTCTTTCTGGAGTGTGAGGTGTTGACCCTCTGCGTCACGTAGCTCCTTCTTGAGGCCCTTCAGCTCAGTGCTGTGGAGCGTCTCCCGGCGACACAACTCCTCCTCGTACTGTACGTTCTTCTTCTCCAGCTCTGCCCGTACGCGCATGAGCTCCTGCTGCTGGTCTGAGGTCGCAGCTGCGTGAGGCGGCCCAGCCTGTTTCAACTGCTGCAAGAAGACCAATACATACATATTTGGTGTAAAGTAGAAGAAAGAGGAAAATGAGTGTCTAAAAGTGTTTTTTATTTAAAATTCATATTTCATATTAAATGTATTAATGTATGTTAATGTAGTCATGCAATGTGTCACCTTCATGCCCTCCAGCTCCTCCTCCAGTTGTCTGCTGTACTGTTCGGTTCTCTCTCGTAGCTTCCTCTCCTTCTGAGCTTCTGCCGCCTGCTCCTCAGCCTGGGCCTCCAACTGAAAGGAAAACACCACAGACATCAAATACGCAGCCAACAGCCAACAAATCCACAAATATGATACCACTGATGATTGCTGGGGCACTGCATCAAAATTAAAGCCATGTTGACTTTGCTTACATAGTGGTGAAACATCAGTAAGTTTCAGCAGGGTGGGTGGTTTTGAAGTATATACCTCTTTGCGCATTTTCTCAGCCTTGCGTATCTCTAGCCGCAGAGCCTCTAGTTTTTGCGACACTCCTTCCATCTCCTCTTCTTTGTCTCGGAACTGTCGGCTCAGCCGCTGCTTTTGTGAGAGCAGATCACTCAGCTGTTCGTTTAGCTCAGAGAACTCCTCCATGGCCATCTTCTTTTGACTGTGAGCATCCTTTAACTCCTTCCACTGAGCCTTCACCTTCTCTCCCAACTCCAGCAGCTCCTTCACATATTCATTACAGAATCAACAGTGATATAACTTATCTTCTAGGATCAACTAAAGTCATTGAGCTAAAGAGTAATCTTTAACCGTGCCGTTTAACAGATTAAAGTCAGCTCGGGTCCCTGTGACCATTACACTATGCCAGCAAATCACAAACAGAGGAACTAGTTGGTAATTTATGGCAATTAGCCTGAAAAAACACAGCACAGAGCAGCTTAAAGTGGCTAGTTAGTCTCCCAGTCTAGCAAAGCTGTCTGTTTAGATGGTTTTTGAAGGGTTTGGGGCATTTTTCAGCTCGTTAACAAACATGACCACTTAAAACCATCCAAGACCAGCAAATCTCAAACTATATTAAGTGGTATTATATGTTTTTATATGTTCCTTGAGGATCACTTATAATGTTAATAAAGGTTTTTGCACAACAAAAAATAAAAAAATTTCAACTTTCATTCTGCCCCTCTGACTGAAATGATAAATTTGTAACGACAGCTTCTTTAAAGGGTTACTTCACCCAAAAAAAAAAAATCTTTCATTAATTACTCACCTTCATGTCGTTCCACATCCGTAAGACCTTTGTTCATCTTCGGAACACAATTTAAGATATTTTTGATAAAATCCGATGGCTCAGTGAGGCCTCCATTGACAGCAAGATCATTAACACTTTCAAATGCCCAGAAAGCTACTAAAGACATATTTAAAACAGTTCACGTGACGTTCAAGTGACGGTTCAGAGCGTGTATCAAGCTGCCAAATCACGTGAACCATTGAAATTTCAAAACGTTTCAAAACATTTATGACATAACGAAGCCTCGTTTACTGAAATCCCGTGACTTTGGCAGTTTGATTCACGCTCCAAACCACTGATTCGAAACAAAAGATGTAAGATTGTAAAGCTTCGAAGCTTCATGAAGCAGTGTTTTGAAATCGCACATCACTAGATATTGTTGAATAAAGTCGTTATTTTGTTTTTTTGGCACACAATAAGTATTCTCGTTGCTTCATAACATTAAGGCTGAACCACTGTTGCCACATGAACTGTTTTAAATATGTCTTTAGTAGCTTTCTGGGGATTTAAAAGTGTTAATTATCTTGCTGTCAATGGAGGTCTCACTGAGCCATCGGATTTCATCAAAAATATCTTAATTTGTGTTCCGAAGATGAACGAAGGTCTTACGGGTGTGGAACGACATGAGAGTAAGTAATAAATGACAGATTTTTCATTTTTGGGTAAACTTGCCCTTTAAGGCTTGTTATGATTGGCTAAAATTATTGCATAGGAAACAGTATCAAATGCCGGTCTACTGCACATTATTAAGTGTTTTGGAAACATTATCCATATAAAACCATCATTTACAGACAAAGATTCATTTACTTAGGATTTATGATGTAGCTGCTGTAATATTCAATACAGCTGACTGCTTCATCTGTCAACAAACGTTTCTTTGCAAACTCTCCATTACACTGTGCCTCATTTACAAAACAATCTGCAGTCAAATTCATTAAGCGACTGAACACCAGTAGACGGGGCCTATGGTGTGATGACATCTCGCTCGGGAGCCAGGCATATGCAAATGCATGATCTTTTTAAGATCAAAATGATAAGAGCTAGTAAACTAGCTTGGCTCACCTGGTGAGGGCATGGTTGCGCTAGTTAACCATATTCAAAACCATAGCTTGACTGGCATATATCGCTAAATAACAGTACAATCTTCTGCCTCTTTATTTATTTATTTTTTTTTTAATACAATGGAATAGGTACCTTGTGCAGATCATCTTTCTCTTGTGTGACACTCTTCAGCTGTTTCTCTAAGCCCCTGATGACCTTAGACGAGTCTTCCAGGTCTCTTCGGGCAGTGCTGGCCTCCTGCAACTGCTGTTCCAGTTGACCAGAGTCTGACATGACACAACATTATAGAGTCTTTGTCCAGAGATGTCATTACCCTCAATGGGTAATCAATAGAGAACAATAAAGACCCAAGTCCAGGACTGTGCCCTTAACTCTGCATTCCAACTTAATATTGAGCTCTCACCTGCAATCTGTTTCTTCAGGATGTCGATCTCACTCTTTAAACTCCGGATCTCTACCTCTTTATTAGCATTCACTGGGGCATCCGAATCAGGGTACTGCAGTGCCTGCACTGTCTGCGTGGACTCTAAGGGAAGAAAGATGTTTTAGAGAGACAGGAGGATAAAATATGATTCAGTCTGGATGTGTCAGCACCCTCACCCTGTAGTTTACGGGTAAGTTCTGTCTTCTCCTGCTCCAGGCGTCGGATCCTTCTCTCATAGGCTTCAGAAGCCAGGCTCTCCTCAAGGCTACGCTGAAGATCAGCATCTACCTGCGCAGGTCCAATGGACTCTCGCAGACACCCTCGATCTGACAGTGTGCTAAAGAACCACATATATCACAGAATTGCAATTAAAATGTTGTTAAAGTCCACAGCAACATACACTACTGTTCAAAAGTTAAATGTTTTTGAAAGAAGGCTCTTACGCTCACCAAGGCTGCATTTATTTGGTCAAAAACACAGTAAAAACTATAATATTGTGAAATATTATAACAATTTTTTTTTTAAAAATTGTTTTTTTTTAAATAAATTTAAGAAAATAATTTATTTCTGTGATGGTAAAGCTGAATTTTCAGCATCAATACTCCAGTCTTCTGTGTCACATGATCCTAAATCATTTAATATGTTGATTTGGTGCTCAAGAAACATTTCTTATTGTTATTAATGTTAAAAATGGTTGCACTGCTCAATATTTTTCTGGAAACCAAGATACATTTTTTCAGGATTCTTTGATGAATACAAAGTTCTAAAGAACAGCATTTATTTGACACTTAAATCTTTTGTAACAATGTAAATGACTTTCACTTTTGATCAATCTAATGCATCTTGCTGAATAAAAGTATTCATTTCTTTCAACAAAACGTCTTACTGACCACAATCTGAACAGTAGTGTAGTGTAAAAAAGGCATAATGAATAAAAAGTTGTTTGACTCACCATTTGCTTGTGTAGGTAAAGCCTATGAATGGGAGGTGGTGTCCAGAAAATGCTGTGTGTGAAGGTGGGGGCAACGTCTCCTAAAATATTTCAGAAAAACAATCTAAGACTCAAATATCCAAGTCCTGCAGTTCCATATATAGGCCTACTCAACTACACACTAATGCATTTGTATGGAAAAAAACATCGGCTCCAGGATAAAAACAGAACAAAATTAGACTCATACACAGTTTTTGAGGCAATCATCATCCACATCAAAGTTGGAGGTGTCAGTGGGGCTGCTGACTTCAGGGATGTAGGGGGCTTCGCATGTGCGGATGTTGTCCCAGTCAATGCCTGTGAAAAAGGGATGCTGTTTAAAGTCGTCGATGCCATTCTGGCCGAGCCGGTGTTCTCTGCTGCAGATCAGCCTTCGGATGAGATCTTTAGCCTCCTCGGACACATCCGTCACCTGAAGTGGGAACTGGAAGCGCTCCTGAGAATGAAAGAGTTGGAATATACTTGAGCATTTCAGAGTAAGAATCTTATTATCAAGAATCAATTATCTCTGCCTAACTACGCTAGTTACGGTGGTTTAAGATGTGCTCCATTAGTTAAGTCCCATACAAAACTACATTAACCTTGATGAAAAGGTGAATTTTTACCTCATTGTTAGGTTGAGATGACTAATCCAGAATAAAATAGTGAAGGAAAGACAAAAAGAATTTTTAATTCAAAACTTCTACAATTCACTCATGACTTTTTTTTTTTTTGTTTTATACTAAGCAAGATAAATAAACAAATTATTGTCTTGGTCAACTAAAAGAAGGAATGGGTTACCTAGAAATTAAAGGGGACCTATTGTGCCGTTTCTTGATTTTGTCTCTGGGGTTTACAAGAATAGGTTTTATTATTGCATCGCCTCTCTTCCCAGTCTGTCAGTAACACTGTTTAGTTCCTGTCTCCATGAAGCCCGTCCTTCCAAACAACACAATGTGCTCTGATTGGTCGGCTTGACCAGTGTGGTGTGATTTTTCAACCACTTCAAGCGTGTTTCGGAAATGTCACACCTCTTACCATAACCGCGAGTTTCAATAAACTCATAACACAACTCAACCAGGCCTCGTCCATTTTTTTGCAAATACCATGGACAGAGAATTAATGAGGAATATTATGACGTGTACGTGTAAGTCTACAATCGAATTCCCTTTGGAGTGGAATTTGTGCTTTTTAACTTTTTTTGCAGACCCTTTTCATGCTCAAACAGCAACATTACAAGAAAGTTGAAAATGTAAAAAAGCACAATAGAACCCCTTTAAGCTACTCTACCGTAAACAGATTTCAGAAGGGCACGTCCACAAGTGAAGGTGAAATGTGCAATCTCTCCGCACTAGCATCACAAACTGGAACTTCATAAAAGACTTGTTTTCCCGAACAAAATGTAATGTTTTGATAGTGCCACTGTGTTTTTACACTATTCAGAAGAATCAACCAATGAAAGGCTTGCTTTTAGTTGTCTCTAAAGGAAGAATGTATTTTAAAATTGAAAAATTACACACATCACCTTTAAATAAACTTTGGAAATAACAACATTAGTCAAATTTTTGTTGCACAGAATTGCGTTTTGGTATACGAAGCAAACTAACCTTATGGTTCATAATCTTGCCGTATGTCTCCACCAGAGACTCAGCATAAAAGGGCGTCTCTCCATACAGCATCTCGTACATGCACACACCCAGAGACCACCAGTCACACTCCGGCCCGTACTTTCCCTTCCCATCCTCCATAGCCTGCAAGATCTCTGGAGAAATGTAGTCTGGGGTTCCAACTGCCACAGAGGACTGAACCTGTGAGAAAACAGGTACAAGAAGTCAGATTTTACAACACTTACTAAGCAATAAATCATGTGCTTGACTGCTTTAGGATTGAAAATCAAACTCACTGTCCCATCTTCCATGAGTTTGAGGCAGGAGCCAAAGTCAGCCAGCCGGATGTGACCGTTCATGTCCATCAGGATATTGTCTGGCTTAATATCCCTGAACACAAATCAAAAACAAAAATGAACCATAACAAAAGATTATCATGGAATGACGCAGTGCACAATGGCAATGTCATACTAAATGAATACAGCAATCATTCAGTGCCATGGCATCATAATATCATAATATCATAAATCACATCATATAATTAAAATGAAATTAAATAATATAAGTAAATATATATTTACTTTTAATTATATTAATTACTTTATTTTTAATAATATACTAAATTTATACAATTGTATATTATATATATATCACTCATATGTCATCTTGCACTATTCAAATATATAACAGTAATCTATTTATGTGTGTGTGTGTGTGTGTGTGTGTGTCCCTTATTACTGAAAAAACGAATAGAAATGCTGCACTACTAGATACAGTGGTGTGCAGATGGACTGACTAAGGGCCTGTGGTGTTCTATTAAGGGTCAAAGGTCATGTGCACATGTCATCGGACTAAGCCAAACAGCTAAAGCTCTATTGCCATCTTGTACTTTTCAAATAACACCACAATTTGCACCATGAGATTTCAAAACTGTCTGAGATTCATACACCTTCTATGTTTAAGACATCTAAGTTTATCTATATCAATAAATCATGCAACTGTCCTGTGGTTGGCACAAGTACAGTGCTAGCTGTCATAAAAGAGATAAGCAAAACTTTGGAGGACAAGCGCACACAGCCGGCGGATTTATCAGCGTCAGCACATCATTAATCATAACAGCTCATAAACCCTAAAACTCAGCACTACTGATGATTTTTTGTTATTCTTTATAGCCAATGTTTCAAATAAGACATTACAAGCTCATATAATGTGTGTGTGTGATCGTCCAGCTTTGGCAGAGTGCTAAATACACTGGGTGAGGAGAGTAGGGGAAAGCAAAAAAGTTTTTACATAAGTGTTGATTATTAATTGTCAGCAACGTGCAAGATATGAAGATATATGTGTGTGTGCATGAGAGGTGAAAGGCAGGCGGCCATCCCCCGCTGTCAAACAGTTGAACAGAGGGCCAAAAAGAACCATGTATCAGGGCTTTAACACAGAGAGGTCTGTCTGAGATTGTGTGAGGAACTCAGTGGGTGGTGAAACACTTTCCATAATGGCTTGACCTCATCCACACCGAATAATGAAGCAATACTGTTAAAACTGCAAAGTTTATAATATACAGCACTTCTGTTTTGGGTGTCACTTTAAGTTATGTAACAATTAATATATAAACCAATTTTACCTCTGAAAACCACAATCAGCAAATCAACAATTACGTTTTTGTTCTGCACAACTACTAAAAATCTAGGGCAGACTAAAATGATTAAAAAGTGTACATATGATTTTAATTCATTTTAATCCTTTCAGTATATATATACTCATATACACACACACACACACACACACACACACACACACGCACACACACGCACACACACGCACACACACACTACAAAACAAATAAATATAAAATATATATACTTAACTAAGCACTACCAATCAAAATTTTGGGGTCGGAAGAAGACTCTAAGGCTCACCAAGGCTGCATTTGTTTGAACAAAAATACAGTTAACCGTAATATTGTGAAATATTATTACATTTTTAAAAAAATCATCGTTTTCTATTTTAATATATTTCAAAATGTATTTTTTTCCTGTGATGGCAAAATGCTGATTAATTTAATGTCACATGATTCTTCAGAAATTATTCTAATATGCTGATTTGATGAGTTGTGCTACTTAATATTTTTGTGGAAACTTTTTTCAGTATTTTTTTTAAAGCATATGATGATCGAAAGTTCAAAAGAACAGTATTTATTTGAGTTAGAAATCTTTTGTAACATTATAAATATTTTTAATATGACATTTTGATCAATTAAAAAGCATCCTTGCTGAATAAAAGTATTTCTTTCTTTAAAAAGAAAAATCTTACTGACCCCAGACTTTTGAATGGTAGTGTATCTGCATAAATATATATAGCACCCAAATAAATTTCATAATTCAAAGACATTGGAATATACTTCATTTTTTTGTGGCAGATAAAAGCATTGTTTTATTTTTAGTAAAATTATCACTAAAGGGTTTGCAAAATATGCAGGTGATGCATCAATTTAATTAAAAATTAATTAGGTTTATGTTTTAATTAAAACCCAAAACCCAACCCGATGCACAGCAGATCTCTCAACAGCCACAATCCATGGCCAATTCTGCACACCATCCAAGCCCCTCCTTTAGCTGAATCAGTCAGTGAGGTCTTTAACGGTTTTCCTTTCTAAGAGGGTCTTGGCTTGATTGGGCCATTCTCACCGACACTGCACTGTGCCACAGAGCAAAGAGCAGAAAGCAGAGGAGGACATACTAAACCAATTAAAAAGTAGAGAAAGTCTGAGCTAAACAAATATGCTCTGCAGAGTCTATAGATTAACATTACGAGCTAACCAAGTTTACAGCAGATAATGTGGCCTAGCCATGACCATAGATAATGTGACATAGCCATTGATAATGACACTATAGTGACTCAGCTTTGAGTCTTCTATGCCAAATATAACCTTTCTTGGTACGTTAAAGGGAGAGTTCACCCAAAAATGAAAATTCTGTCATCATTTACTCACTCTCAAATTGTTCCATCAACTGTTTGGTTACCCATATTCTTCAAAATATCTTCTTTTGTGTTCAACAGAAGAAAGAAATTCATACAGGTTTGAAACAACTTGAGATTGAGTAAATGATAACAGAATTTTAATTTTAGGGTGAACTATCCCTTTAAGACTCCAATCATAGCTAAGTTTCTTTTAAACTATGTTAAACTTGGCTTGCATTAAATCTATTTTAGATTTTGTTAACCTGGCCGCATGCCTCCCACTAGGCTAAAAGCCATTCACTTTGTAATGGTGCATTAAGGGGTCCGGTCTAGTCAGCAGGGGTTGTAGTGTAGGTGATAATTGGGTGGCTCTGTCCCGGGCTGCTGTCTTAAGGAGCAGCGGACTGCGAGCAGAGGGAGGTAATCCCACATTAAGACCACAATAACCATCTGTGAGCACCATCTGGACCTGCCTCATGCCTACCACAGGAAGAGCTGGTCAACTATAGACAGGAAGAAAGAGAAGGGGGTGGGACATTGTATGGGGACGTTGGATACATTTCAGCAATTCATTCAGTTCTTTTTTTTTACTCGAGCGTTGAGCTCCATTATATCTAAAAAAAAAGAAAAGTGAAGTTTGTGGAAACTTCAACTTGTAGGTCAAGGCCCTCTGGTTGGAAAAAGCTGTTCTACAAGCACTAAGACCGCCGCCGATGTCGTCAAACAAAGCTCTTTATGAGGTCATCCAATCACCTGTGCCGTTTCAGATGAATGTGGCTTTATCCTCAGGCAACGACTGTGCATCTTTCTCTTTGATAGGGGATCTTTACAGGTAACAAGAGATTCCCTCTTGACTTTTGAGGTGCGATGAGCCATGTCTCGGTGGCGAATGAAATTCCAGCTTCCTTAGGAATCAGCTGAGACATTACACACATGGTATTGATCAATAGCAGGACACACATATGGCCCTGATCAATAACTAAATATAATGCAATAGTCACGCACAACAAAAACACAGATGCTAGTGCGTCCGGTTGGCTCTTCAACTGTGACATGGGCGGGTCCTCATCAGTGGAAGGATCAGAGCTCACCCTATGCAAATATCTGGCCGAGAGGAACCGGGCACTTAACACCACTTAAGAGCACAATCTCTAAAAATCCTGCACTTTAACACAACAGCTTGCCCACTTAGTCTAATGAGGGCTGGGTGAAAGCAAGAGCTCCAAGCTTTTCCTGGAAGAAGCTTTTTAGGCCAGGAGCCGACTAATGTGATCTGCCGACTAGAAACAATGTGTGAAACATGCATTTGAAATGTAATTATGAGATTTAATAAATCTAAAGGCATAGTTCACACAAAAATTAAAATGTTGTCATCGTTTATTCACCACCATGAAATTCCAAACTTTGGATCATGCCAGGTTTGATGTCAATGCTGAGACACGGTCATATGACTTTAGAGTTGTATTGTAGAGTTGTGTCGGTAACACTTAGTTTAGGGTCCATTTCTCCCTATTAACTAGTTGCTTATTAGCATGCATATTACCAGGATATTGGCAGTTTGTTAGGACTTATAAAGCCTTATTCTGTATCACCATATTCTACATCCCTTAATCCTACCCAATACCTAAACTTAACTACAAACTAACAACTACAAACCCAATTCCAAAAAAGTTGGGACACCGTACTAATTGTGAATAAAAAAGGAATGCAATAATTTACAAATCTCATAAACTTATATTTTATTCACAATAGAATATAGATAATATATCAAATGTTGAAAGTGAGACATTTTGAAATGTCATGCCAAATATTGGCTCATTTTGGATTTCATGAGAGCTACACATTCCAAAAAAGTTGGGACAGGTAGCAATAAGAGGCCGGAAAAGTTAAATGTACATATAAGGAACAGATGGAGGACCAATTTACAACTTATTAGGTCAATTGGCAACATGATTGGGTATAAAAAGAGCCTCTCAGAGTGGCAGCGTCTCTCAGAAGTCAAGATGGACAGAGGATCACCAATTCCCCCAATGCTGCCGCGAAAAATAGTGGAGCAATATCAGAAAGTAGTTTCTCAGAGAAAAATAGCAAAGAGTTTGTCGTTATCATCATCTACAGTGCATAATATCATCCAAAGATTCAGAGAATTTGGAACAATCTCTGTGCGTAAGGGTCAAGGCCGGAAAACCATACTGGATGCCTGTGATCTTCGGGCCCTTAGATGGCACTGCATCACATACAGGAATGCTACTGTAATGGAAATCACAACATGGGCTCAGGAATACTTCCAGAAAACATTGTCGGTGAACACAATCCACCGTCCACCGTCCAATCCACCTAAAATTCTATAGGTCAAAAAAGAGGCCATATCTAAACATGATCCAGAAGCGCAGGCGTTTTCTCTGGGCCAAGGCTCATTTAAAATGGACTGTGGCAAAGTGGAAAACTGTTCTGTGGTCAGATGAATCAAAATTTGAAGTTCTTTTTGGAAAACTGGGACGCCATGTCATCTGGACTAAAGAGGACAAGGACAACCCAAGTTGTTATCAGCGCTCAGTTCAGAAGCCTGCATCTCTGATGGTATGGGGTTGCATGAGTGCATGTGGCATGGCCAGCTTACACATCTGGCACCATCAATGCTGAAAGGTATATCCAAGTTCTAGAACAACATATGCTCCCATCCAGACGTCATCTCTTTCAAGGAAGACCTTGCATTTTCCAACATGACAATGCCAGACCACATACTGCATCAATTACAACATCATGGCTGCAAAGAAGAAGGATCCAGGTACTGAAATGGCCAGCCTGCAGTCCAGATCTTTCACCCATTGAAAGCATTTGGCGCATCATAAAGAGGAAGATGCAACAAAGAAGACTTAAGACAGTTGAGCAACTAGAAGCCTGTATTAGAAATAGTCTAGTATCGACTATTTTTATGTGCTTTTTGTTATTTTTGGAGTTCAAAATGTTTTCATTTTATGGAAAACAGAAGTGTAAACATTCAACATAAAAGGAGACATTTAGCAGAAAGTTGCAAGAAAGTCATATATGAGTACATGGAAGTTTAATTTTTAAGAAAAATATCCATTTAAAATCATTTTTCAGATGGTACACTATTAATTGTCAACCCATCACTGTGCATTCATGCAGACTGTGGTATTTCAACAATTTTCACACAGTACATCCACCCTCAAATGTACAGGCGCACTTATTCCCATATGCACACCCTTTAACATGGCTTGCTCATACAAAAACACACCCACACCAACCCCATCCCTGGAGACCAATCCTCTCTGTCCCCACCCTCCACAAACCAGGCGTGCCAAACTCTCACGAGAGGAGAGTTGACCACACCTCTAACCCCATGATTACTGCCTTTAACTTTCCCCTGCCTGTCCCTCTGGGTGCCCCAAAAACAGACTGCAATTGGCAGACCAAGACTGCACATAGGTTTGTGAGGAAGACAACATGAGTACATTAGAGAAAGTGTGTGTGTTTGTACCCAAATGATGTGTTCAGTGAGACTGAAGCACACCCAAAGTCCCAGTACAAACACATTCATCACACTGAGTGCTCTATGCAACTGGTGCCTGTTATTATGCAAATATGGAGAAGCCACTTCCTGTATGATAACCAAAGATGGGCTCCAACCCAGCCATACCTCACACTAAACATAGCCTTTTTTCCGACTCATTGCACTGATCTCAGTGCATGCTTAGCGGATTTGAAAAACCCATGAAATAAAAGTGGGTGTTTTGTGGCTTTTATTCCATGTGTATTAGCTTTGAGTTCATCTATATGCTAATATACACTATTGTTCAAAAGTCTGGGGTTGGTAAGTTTAATGTTTTTGAAGGAAGATTCTTATGCTCACCAAGGCTGCATTCATTTAAAAACAGGAAAAACAGTAATTAACAGTACACTTTAAAATAACTGTTTTTTATTTTAATATATGAAAATATACTCATTATCAAAGTTAAAAACAGTTGTGGAACTTTGATACATTTTCTTTCAGGATTTTTTGTTGAATAGAAAGTTAGAAAGAAAAACATTTATTTGAAATAGAAATATTTTGTAAAATACTGTCACTTTCGATCAATTTAATGCATATTTGCTGAATTGTAAATTGAAAAGTATTAATTTCTTTCAA
Organism: Chanodichthys erythropterus; assembly: GCF_024489055.1. Classification (NCBI taxonomy): domain Eukaryota; kingdom Metazoa; phylum Chordata; class Actinopteri; order Cypriniformes; family Xenocyprididae; genus Chanodichthys; species Chanodichthys erythropterus. Next base: position 12,296,756 of record NC_090224.1, on the reverse strand, counting down.
AAAAATCTTACTGACCCCAAACTTTTGAACAGTAGTGTACTCCTAAACACTGACAAAATTAACTTTAAGCAGACAAAATTTTTTATGTAAAATTTATAGACTTGTTTCCGTGAAAACAGACCAAATATAACGATGACTCATGTTGCACTACTCAGGTTGTTGTCCAATCAAATGCTCTCTAGAATGAGAATGTCCCTCCTCCTATAACCACAACCAACTAGCGAACAGGGTTATTGCTGTGACTTAAAGCTGCAGTCCGTTTGGCTCTTTGTCGCCATTTCTGTTTGAAACATGGAATTGCAGTTATTTGCAGAATTATTATCTTTATGTGGGTGGTGGAGAAGCACGGCTCCTCAGAGCAGATAAATCTAATGTTTTGAGGAGAATGTGTGGCTGTCAGTCACAGCACCGGTGGATACTGTACTTTGGAATCACAGATTGTAGTCTTGAAGCATGTCCAAAATATGAATTTTCACCGGAAAATGTCATCTGAACAAGTAAGTAACAAATCTGCCACTTTTGTTCTGACCAACTGAGAAAAAGATAGCATTATAAAAAAATCACGCTACCAATGATGATTAAATCTTACGATTGCATAGTTCATATCACATCAAATCGTGCAAATTATTATTATTGTTATACTTTGTTCTCAAATTGTTGATGTTAACAACATCAGCATTGCATGACTATGTGTATTTAGTGTGTGTTAGATTTCAATTTCTGTACAGTCTAATCTTTAACGTTAATCTGTCATACCATACAATCCGCCATCAAAATGTTAAGTTTAATTATTCCAGCTGCTGTGAGAAAAGGCTATAAATGATCCGCCACCTGCAGCATCCTCACATGCCATGCTTTATGTAAACAGACTTGACGTAATGACGCAAAAACAAACGGCGGTATGCTCGAATTTCGCGTGGAAACCTACCAGTACCACTCTATTAGAAAACATTATTATTACAAGCTTACCGTTGTGAATCGGGCTAAGGTAAGGAGATAGTTTTGAACACTGGCTGGTTATGTACTTGCTCAAAAATTGATTTCGGAAAATTTTTAACCAAAAAATGATATGGACTGCAGCTTTAACTAAAGCATATTGGCTTTTTAGAAAATAGGGATAACCTATTTTAGATAAATAGGGTCACGTTTTGGCTGGTTAACATGGCATCAGCTGCCATCAAATTACATCAGAAAAGCGTATTTCTCCATTGACACATCTGTCAATGTATTTAAGGATCAAAAGTATCTGTGTATTCTCACTAAATAAAACTATTTTACGGGCAAACTCGACTGAAAAATGGATTGCTCTGGACAGTGTCACAACTTCCTAATTTTGGTCTGGGGTTAGAAGAGGCTACATTGAGGATGGTAAGATTATATTCAGGGATATGGAAATCAAACAACCAATATACTGACTTATAAAGCCACTTTCAATATTCAATGCTTTTGTCTGCCACAAAGCTGTCTTTAAATTATTACCATTTGGAGGTTTAGCAAATATTGATATATTCCATTAAAAGTAATTTCATTAACCAGCAAATCATGTAATTAATTCAGTCACCATTTAAAACTGATTGACAACCCTGATTTAAAGATGCTAGGACCCACCTGTGAACATAATGTAGCTGATGCACAGAGTCAATAGCCATGACCATCTCAGCCAGATAGAACTTGGCCATGTCCTCAGGCAAACGATCTTCAAACTTACTAAGCAAAGTCAACAGATCTCCCCCTACATAGTAGTCCATCACCAGATACTAGGAAGAGAGAAAAACAGGGAGTGAATAAGACAGAAATAAGGAAGAAAAGAAATGGGAAACAAAGTTATCAATCATAGACAGTTTACATCTTTTAAATTCCCTTTACCCTTGGATTAACCCATCCCATCTCATCTCAGTTATCCATGACATTCTTTCATTTAAAACCTCTTATCGTTCTTTTTCTCCAGTTTCATTCCCTCCCACTCCCACTCATGAAGCTGAACTCAAAATGATAATTCCTATTGAAGTCCCTCTTCTCCAGTCACGCTATATACACACAGCACAGCACAGATATAGTCTGCTTTAAGACAGTGTCCCTTGAAACAGCAGTGATTGATGATCATCACATTATCTCCTCCTCTGCACCTCATCAAGTGAATGTGAATCAGACCCAATGTGAGCTTGAGAGTTCTCACGCACCAAGTTGTTCTCATCCTGGAAAGCATAGTGCAACGTTGTGATCCATTGACTGTCCCCATTCACCAGCACGTCCCGTTCCTCCCGAAAACATGCCGTCTGAGGAAACAGAGGTAAATGTCAAAGAAAACCACTTTTTGGAGTCAGAGATCAAAAATGCACTCCACATACTTAGAATGACTCCAACCAAGGGGTCTGTTTCCACCATGAGGAATGCCTTCTGAATCATATAGAGCAAAGTCTGTTTGTTTTTAAGTGGTTTCTCATGTACTGGGTAAAGACAGAGGGAGTAACACTGTAGGAAGCTAAGGAATGACACGCCAGGGATATAGGAGAAACAGCTGCATCAGCTGAATGGTAAAGCCTGATGCTAACTGGATCAAGATTTGCACATTATATAAAAATCAGTCTTGAGAAAACCATTACTGTAATTCGCAGCTAAAGCAGTTTGCTTATGTGGACCAAATCTGCTGAATAAAAGAAGAGATGTCAGTAAAAACATCAGCCCACCTCAGCCCTTTTGAGCATTTCCCATTTGTTGAGAATCTTCATGGCAAATACTTTGTCTGTATTTTTCACCTTTACTACTGCAACCTGTAAGGAAGACAAGAACATAAGTCCTGATGTGGTCTTAAACATAAGTGTACCTGGAAATAGTGTTTTTATTGCCATTTACACAAAAGTGCTACTTAACTTGTCTGTTAAAAGTGCTGACATTAGCATTCATTGCAGAAAAAGTACAGCAGATTTGTTCATTTATACTGGTACTGTAAGTCTGCAGAAACGAAATGCAACTAATCAATTAGGGATGCACCGAAATTTCGTCTTTTTTTTTCTCGGTTTTGGGCCGAAATGGTTTTGAAGGGATGAAATCAATGACCGAAACAGACGTTTATTTAGGACTTCCCTGATGGCACATTTTGACTGTGTTCGGTGTTTATTTTGTGCACAGACGTGGATAAGTTACAACAGTTACAAGTCTCAGAAATTCAGTCGAGTTTATTATGAAATTCAAACAATAAATGTTGTCTTGGTGCTCCGCCTCAGTTCAAGCAGCAGTACGGATTAAGCGCATACAAACCGATCATTTCTTCCTATTTACTACTAGTAGTTATGGCACGAAATAATCATGGGTGAACACCAGAAGGTATGTTGAAAGATAAGTTACAACTTACTGAAATGAATTCTGTCTCATGTAATCACTCAATCAGTGTTTCAACCAGGGAAAGACGTCAATAAGTTGTAGGTGATACAATGTCACTTAACATTACCTCAATAACGCTATTCAATATTCATAAAGTAGAAAGAAAAAATAACTCTAGAGAAGAGCATTTTGCTAAATATATGCACTATATTACATATTCATAATATTCTACTTAACCTGTTAGTGATGTCTTCATTATTTAATGTATGTTTGAATAAATCTGTTACAGGTTACTGTCATTGAAATGTTCATTTTTCACTAACAAACTGGAATATAAACAATTGTTAAAAAGTTGATATAAAAATGCCTTTTTAATAATTAATATTAATTTATTTATTTTTAGTTTCCGTTTGTGGTCAAGTGCATCCTGAATTTTTCGGTTTCGACCCAGAATTTTCATTTTGGTGCATCCCTATAATAATAAGTAAAAAGTAAAACATGATTTTTGTGCCTACAAAGCATTTTAAATCCCATTTTTACTCATGCAGTATCACTCTATAACTTTATAACTCTATAACTTGGTGCCTCTAAACAAGCCTACAACATCTGTGGTTGGCCACTTTGCACTACCTTTCTAAAGTTTGGCATCAGTAAGATTTTTTTAAAAGATGTTTTTAAAAGAATCTCTTATGCTCACTAATGTTGCATTTATTTAATTAAAAATACAATAAAAACAGTAATATTGTAAAATATTACTGTATTATATAATTATACTGTATTATATAATTATACAGTAAAATAAACTTTTATTTGAATGTAGTTTATATGTATATAAATGTGATTTATTCCTGTTGCAGCAATGCTGAATTTTTCAACAGTGTCACACAATCCTTCAGAAATCATTCTAGTATGCTGATTTGGCTCAAATATTATTAATATAGAAATTTCAAAAGATCAGCATTTATTTGCAACAGAGGTTTTTTTTTATTAACATTATAAATGTCAGTCAGACAGTCTATTCCTGTCGAATTCAATCTCTATGAGACTACAATCAGCACAGTTCAAATACGAGGAAAACAGATGCCTGTAAATGCCATGAGATCATAGACCCAGGAAAAGTAACATAATGACCATATCTAGCATCTGCCTTAAAGAGGAAATATAAAGCATTAGGCTCAGCTGGATATGTGATGTCTTCACTCTATTAAATGATGATCTGAGGACAAAACAGTGCTCTGGCAATGTTCAGTGACTTGATCAGGAAGGAGCACACTGTTCTTGGCTCAGACTTTGCTGATAGAGGAATCTCCTTCAAAGTTCTTTTCCTCTTCGCTTTCTGCCATCAAGTATATGATGACAGTATATGATGTGATTCTCCTTTCCACACCCTACACAGATTTAATAAAAAAATTCCTTTTCAGTAAGTGGGGTTTAAAAGTGTTGAAAATAACGTGACTCTTAATGATCTTAAAACTTTTTCACACATCTTCAAATTCGAAATGCAGTAGCAGCTACTGGCTCAGAAGTCTCCACAGGAAATGACGTCATCAGTCCTTCTTCTGCTCGCCCAAGCCTATCCTGATCCATCAGGAGATGAAAGTGTGTGACTGATCCTCAATCTGTTCCTTCGCACGTTTTCTCACAGCTGCATGGCTTCCTTTCTCGTGTTATTTTGGCAACAGGCTCATATCAAGCAGAACAGACTTTCTGCTAGGTTTCCATGAGCTGTTGATTCCAGCTGGACTGAAGTGAGGCCGGAAACCCTGTCGAGTGGTGTGTCAGACGAAAACGTTTCCCACTGAGGCGGGCATGGATGAATCATAGCTCACCAGACGTTGACAAGTGGAGAAAAACCCAAGGACTGACAAATATTGCCCTTTAAAATCTACTTTAATCTCAAGGATCTTTGATGTATTTCCATCCACCAAATCTAATAAATGTGTTGCCATTTTTAGAACTCCAAAAATTTAAACTGTCTTTTGCAGATGCAGTTGTTAATGTATTTCACTTATTTGAAAATTTAAGGTACTCGATTTCTGAGGAATTTGTTTAAAGCAGATCTGTATTTTAAAGAATTAGCTTAATGGAAATTTGGTCATCTTTTACTCACTGTCCTGCAATTCCCAAACCCATATGATTTCTTGTTTTGTTTTTTTTTTCCATGGCAAAAAAAAATATATCTGAATATGGTTTAAAGCCTTCAAGCTTCAATAAGGATGATCATAGAAATAGTCTGTAAAACTTGTGCACAAACGTCAGAGCTGGCAAGACTAAAATTCACTTTTTGTATTCCATGGAAAAAAGAGGGTTGCTTAAAAAGGGTGAGTAAATAATGACATAATTTTTTATTTTCGGGTGAACTATTTCTTCAGCACAACTTGCTTCCAGCAAACCTGGAACCATCAAAGTGTCAGAGAGCTATTTTCTCAGTCACTGTGAAATAAAACCTGAATAAAAATTCCATAACCATTTGCTGGGGTTTTAAAACATGGCTCCTGTCCTATGTTCCCACTTCATGAGCCATTCTGAACAGCCAGGCCTCACTAAGTAACCTAATAGTACTGGTTTCCTGGCCTACCTGTACACCACACATTCCCCAGTGACTACATCACACGTCTGTCATTACAAAAGAACATCAACTGCCTCGGGGCTCTTAAAAGTACTGCATGAAGAATATCCTCCTTACTCTGCAACATACCTGTGCTTATTAGTAAATAAGTATACTAACTCAATAAATAATGCAAAGGGGCTTTTATGGAATCTAAAAAAATTGAATATTCCAAAGGAAACGAGAACAATAAATACCTCTCCAAAAGCTCCCCGTCCAATCACCTTCAGGATCTCAAAATCCTCCTTGCGCAAGCGCATCTGTTTCACCTTGGATGTGAAAGGTTTGGCTGTAAAAAAAAGAAGAAAAAAAAAAAAAGAAAGAAAGGTGACAAAATCAGTCAAAAAAACAAATACTATTTTTATTTATTTTACACAAATTAAGAAATTGTTAAAAACATGAATAAAAACACTATCGTTCAAAATTTTGGGGTCAGCAGGATTTTTTGAAAGAAGTTAATACTTTTATTGAGCAAGAACGCATTCATTTGTGACAGTATTGAAGTATAATTTTACAAAATATTTATATTTTAAATAAATGCCGTTCTTTTAAACTTTCTATTCATTGTGTTCTGATAATGACAAAAATGCCTCTCCATTTCCACAAAAATATTAAACAGCAGAACTGTTTTCAACATTAATAATAAGAAGAAATGTTTCTCGAGCAGCAAATCAGCATATTAGAATGATTTGTGAAGGATCATGTGACACTAAAGACTGTAGTAATGATGCTGAAAATTCAGCTTTATCATCACAGGAGTAAATTACATTATAAAATATTAAAAGAGTAAACAGTTATTTTAAATTGTAAGAATTTTCACAATATTATTGTTTTTACTATATATTTGAACATAAATGCAAGAGATTTCTTTCAAAAACATACAAAAATCTTACTCCAAACATCTGAACTGTAGTGCATGTTATTAACAGTTCATTTATTTATGAAAAGAAATCAGAGTTATGCTTCAAATAATATCAATTGTTTTCTAAATATTGTGTTAAATAAATAATTATTTTCCAACAGCAATTTTGTGTTATTTATTCACAGGGTGTATTCATCCTAAACAGAGACCTGCCATCCCTGACTCTGATATCAAGTAAGAAAACATGAGAACAGAGAAGTGGATGATCTCAACCATGGTGCGATAAGGATAAATTCTTCCATGTTTATCCTCAACAAGAGTACAAACACGCCACCCACACCTGCCATCATCAGTCTACAGCTTTAAACCCTCAGAATGAGGTAAGCTTGACCTTCCTGAAATATCTTTTTACAAAGCTCGACCTCATCTAATGGCTCTTGTACACATTATGGAGGTGTGCTGTAGCCAAATTTTTCCATGGGAGCGCATGCACTGCCTCTGCTGCAGACTCACAATGTTGCCCCTAAATCTCTTCCAATCAGCATCATGCACACGGGGTGGGGCGGCTCTGTTGCCATAGCAATATTGAATTGTGCAGAGGAGAGAAATGCAAAAAAAAAAAAGTCTGGCCCTGTGAGAAATAAGGAAATGCCTGTCAGACTACAATAAACAGGTCAAACTGAACTGTTATAGGAGTTTCGGCATATTTGGCTATTTCAAAGTGGATACATTATGGATGAAAAGTGTTCTAGAACATATAGTGGCTCTGAAAAACTTAAAGGGATACTTCATCCAAAAATGTTGTTTCAATCTTATATGAATTTCTTTCTTCTGCTGAACACATTGACTTCCACAGTACTGAGAAAAAAAACTACGGAAGTCAATGGGGTCCATCAACTGTTTGGTTACCCATACTCTTCAAAATATCTTCTTTTGTGTTCAGCAGAAGAACGAAATTCATACAGGTTTGGAACAACTTGAGGGTGGGAAATTGATGACTATCCCTTTAACACTTTCACTGCACTTGAAAATATGAATTTCGTTTGCATTACAACAGAATATAAAACCAAAAGACTGCTAACCCTTTTCTCAGAACTAATTTCATCTTTCTGAGCCATGTTTGCTATTACTTTTAACCAGCTGATCAAGTTCACATAGGTGTCAGTACATTAAGGCTGCACAACGATTAATCGTGATTAATCGTTTGCAAAATAAAAGTCTGTGTTACGTAATATGTGTGTGTGTTCTGTGTATAATAATTATGTATATATAAATACAAGCACATACATGTATATATTTAAGAAAAAAAAATATTTATTTATAAAATATTTATATTTATATGTAAAATAAAATATATATAAATATGTATATTTATTTATACATGTATGTGCATGTATTTATATATACATAATTATTATACACAGAACACACACATACTATGTAAACACAGACTTTTATTTTGCAAATGATTAATCACGATTAATCGTTGTGCAGCCCTACAGTACATTTAACTGTTTAGCTACAGTTTATTCTACTTTTTTATTTTATTTTTTTTTATTTTATTTTTAAGTGAGCTTCATCTTTCGTAAAACAAAGACATTTTAAAAATACAGCTATTACAAACAACTTCTGAGACCCTTTTCTATAAGTAAAATGTGGTTTTACAAACTCAGCCATTGAAAACATTGCACCTTTAGGCTGTGTGTCGAACAAAGTGGGGTTTTTTTCCCCAAGGCTAGTATATTTTTTCAATTGTTTTCAATGGGAGCATTTTTAAAACGGCAACAGCGTGATGATTCTATTTTTCATGCTGAGCGATATGCATTTTTTTACCAGTCACAGTTGAAGAACTGTCACATATTCCACACCAACCAACCATCATATTCTGCTTGTACAACGATAACAAATGACAACAAGCACATTTCTTCATACAAAACTAGTGCCAGACTAAGTGTGTTACATTGTTTCTGAATATAAAAATGTCGACACAATTCGCTAAATCAGGAAAAAAAAGAAGGAAAAAAAGCTGTCCCAGCTGAAGCGCTCTCAAGAGCCCGCAGCAAGGCGGTTTCAGAAGAGCGCTGGCGTGTTCAGCTGGCTGAAAAATGCTTTGGTGGACACACAGCCTAACATAATAATTAAAAATAGTACAATATTTGAAAAACTATTAAAAGGTGTTCTCTAAGGATAAAACCATCTGGAAAACTAAAGCATCATAGAATCAATCAATCAATCAATCAATCTATCTATCGATAAAGTAAAGTATCTAATAATATAAACTAAGAATAAATAAAATGTTTCCCACACAATATTCCACTTCTATTTAAGGGGTCATCATCTGTTGAAGTTACAGCATCTGTCTTTCAGAGCAAATAAGTGGGTAGATCACCAAGGTACAATTGGTGGCTTCAAGGCATTTTGGTCCCAGCAGGCCTTCATTACCCAGCCAGGTCATTATGTCTCATCAGAACTGTTCCACATTACTACTGTAATTACATTTAAGAACTGACCCACTGCTAATCTAACAGTAGTCACAGTCACATATCACAGGTCAGCTACTTTATCACACACCCTGCTGACAGCTAAAACATGCCAACAATACAAACTATGTGTAAACACCACTAAGTAAGGGTTGGCAGTATGACCAAAGTATTATATCACACTAGGAGTCATTTTTATTATGGTGACGGTAACTGTGAATATAGTATTTCATTAAAAATATATTTTTTACAGCATGCATGGAAATACAAACTACATTAGAGTAGTGTTGTCAAAAGTACAGGCTGCGATACCAAGTCGGTACTGAAATTGAAAGAAAATTACACTTTGAGCGCTGTTGAGTGGATTCGTAAACACCTCTGATTGGCCATTGTGTTCACAAGCTCATCAGATATGTCTGTGATTGGCTACAATTAGGGCTGGGCGATGTATCGAATGCTTTTGTCACGCGCATTTCTTCAGTAAAGCCGGTTCCCTGATTGCCGCTAAATCGCCATCACCTGCTTTCAAATGAAGCGGCATTTAATAGACAGAGCCGTAGTTCACTGATAAGACACGCAATATCGCGTTCAATATCGATATGTATCGCCGCCGATATTGAACGCGATATTGCGTGTCTTATCAGTGATCTACGGCTCTGTCTATTAAATGCCGCTTCATTTGAAAGCAGGTGATGGCGATTTAGCGGCAATCAGGGAACCGGCTTTACTGAAGAAATGCGCGTGACAAAAGCATTCGATACATCGCCCAGCCCTAGCTACAATGTTCAACACTTCAAAAACATGTAAATAAGATATCAATGACACTCTTCACCGAGCACTTACACAGATACACATGAGAGCGTTTGAAAGCAGGCGTCTATCAGCAGACCGGTCCGCTGCCGCTTTCAAATTCAGACACTTCCATGTGACACTTCAAATGTTCCAGTCTGTTAATCATTGTAGCCAATCACAGACATATCTGATGAGTGTATGAAGACAAAGGCCAATCAGAGGTGTTTACGAATCCACTCAACATCGCTCAAAGCGTCATATTTTTAAAATTTCAGTACCGACTTGGTATTGCGGTTGATACTTTTGACAACACTACATTAGATCAATAAATATATTAAAAATTTAAAAATTATTTACAAAGAAATAAATATGTTATATATTTTTAATATTATATGTATGTTATTATATTATATTATATATATTTGTTTTTTTATTTACATTTTAGATGTAAATATATAAATAAATATTCTTTCTGGAAATATGGTTTATATATTAAATGAGCATGTGGTACTGGATATTTTTAGATATTCTAGTGAATTAAATAAAAATACTAAAAAAAGTACATTTCATTTGATTCGATTTTTCTTTATTTGGTACTTGATGGATGCAAACCAAAAGATAATGGTAAGTCTGGCATCAGTTCAAAAACAGCCTCACTACCACTTGAGTTGAGTTAAAAACTAATATTATAAAATAGATAATTCAGATGCTATAATTCTGACTGGACGCATCAAATTCATACCGCCCAGCCTTAGCACTGAGACAGGGCAAAAATAACCTCAGACATCCCTGGATAGAATCAGCCACGCTTGACCTCTAAGAAACTTTCAACAGTTGTGACACATGTTAGCAGCAACCATATGTTAAAATTAGTGTGCCGCTGCAGTGGGAGTAGTGCGTTACGTCACACACACCATTGACTGCATACAACCAGGCATAATGCTCATATCCATAACCACTAGAGTCCTAAAAGACTCCTCTGTTCCACAGACAGCCTTTCACCACAGGACAGCATGGACTGCGAAACAACCACTGAATAAAATACTCTGCAAGCATGAATCGCTATGTAACCACATCATAATGGGACCTGTGAGGCTCTTTATAGAGTAAAAACAAATAAATGTAGACCGAGTGAGGGGCCCATCAATGGAGAAATCCATGTGATACCTGTGCATCATGAAGCCAGCTCCGCCCTATGTATCTAAGGATCAGTGGGTTAACAATATTAGCTTTAGTGATGCTTCTCTTGTTTAATTTTGGCAGCCGAACAATAGCTATACAGTATCACTCACCTGAAAACCTAATAAAACAACATGGGCATGTCAAACATAGCAACGGTTGTCATGACAAATGAGAGTGAGGTAATCTGCAGTGCTGTAAATGTAAACACCTTCGCCACATTGCTGACTGTATGGCTGTTTATGATCCTTTCAAAGAATTTTAATAGTGAGGTTAAACAAGGCAGTGTTATTTAGTATCATTGATATACTATGATATACTACTACTTCTTTTAATATTTTGAATAAGATTATTTCATTTTTACATTTTCTGTTTTCACTTTAATTTTAGTCAGTTTTAGTAATTTAGTTGTGTTTTTGTCTTTTTTTTTAGTTTATTTAGTTTTAGTACTTCGAGTTAAACTAAATAAATTTAGTTTTATATTCTATTTTATTTCAGTTAATGTTTATTTTAATCTTATCTTAAAAATTATGATTTTCGTTTTAACGATAATAACCCTGGTAACAAAGGGATGAAATTTATGTAAAATACAAATACTGAGGTTTTGAAAGAAAGTGTCAGAGTAAACTTATTAGCATTGTGGGACTGGAAAAACACGTCCCGTCTTTGTGTCTCCTACCAGACTGGTTAAGGGTGTGCGTGACATAGCGCTCATGAGAATCTGCGTGTGCTTGTGTAAATTTGCCCTCCCCTCTGCATTCGGGGACAGGCGAAGGCGAAAGATGCAAAGAGGAAAACTAGGAACTGAGAGTGTGTTCCCACATCCACTCCTCTGGCAAGGGGACATCTGGAAGCCATAAGAGGGATTATTTACGGCCAGGGTGAGGTAACAACGCAAAAATGCCGCTTCCAGAAGAACATGTCCTGGCTCCTGGAGCTAAAAGACCTGAGGATGGCCTTCCCCTGCCGTAACCAGAGAGGCTAATAAGGCATTGAGAGCATTAACACAATAGCAGTCATGACAATGTGCTCTGGCCTCTACAACTTTGAAAAGCAGAGGCTATGCTAATGCTAACATGGATGAGTATACAGTGAAACTTTATAATGAAATTCTACTTTATACTACAGGTGTCATGTGAATTATGCAATTCACATGACATTCAATATGAACATATTAGACACTTTTGTAGTCCTCTAACCGTTTCTTACTGTATTCACGGAGATCAAGAGCCGTTGTTATTTTCATTATTAAACACTTGCAGTCTGTATAATTCATAAAAACAAGTTCATTCTTTATAAATCTCTCCAACAGTGTAGCATTAGCCGTTAGCCATGGAGCATAGCCTCAAACTCATTCAGAATCAAATGTAAACATCCAAATAAATACTATACTCACATAATCCGATGTATGTATGCAGCATGCATGATGAACACTTTGTAAAGATCCATTTTGAGGGTTATATTAGCTGTGTGAACTTTGTTTATGTAGTGATAGAGTCGAGAGCTCAGGAGGGGGCGGAGAGCGCAAGCAATTAAAGGGGCCGCAGCCTGAATCGGCGCATTTCTAATTATGCCCCAAAATAGGCAGTTAAAAAAATGTATAAAAAAAAATCTATGGGGTATTTTGAGCTGAAACTTCACAGACACATTCAGGGGACACCTTCGACTTATATTATATCTTGTAAAAAAACGTCCGATGGCACCTTTAATTACGTGAAGTGCAATGTTTCAAACAAACATCTGATAACAACTTTAAAGTATTAGTATTTGTCTTAGGGAATTGACTAATCAGTCTTCAGGAAGCCTGCACAAAATACCTTTCAAGAAAATGCAGTTAAAGGGATAGTTCACCCAAAAATTATCCTTTAATTTACTCACCCTCAAGCCATCCTAGGTGTATACGACAATCTTCTTTCAGACGAACAACACAATCTGAGATTTTTTTTTAAATATCCTGGCTCTTCCAAGCTTTATAATGGTAGTGAATGGGGGTTGAGATTTTGAATCCCAAAAAATTGCATCCATACATCATAAAAATTATTAATACGACTCCAGGAAGTTACTAAAGGCCTTCTGAAGCGAAGCAATGGGTTTTTGTGAGAAAAATATTTAAAACTTTATTAACTATAATAACTATTAACTAACTTCCAGCAGATGGCCATATGCATAGATTTGTGGCAGAAGAGTAACCACTGATGCATAACACAATGACAAGCGCAGAAAAACACCAGTCACAAATTAGAAGTCTTAAACCAGAATTTTTGAATGAAAAATGTCGGAGGATTTCAATATAAGAGAAGAGGAGCTTGAGTTTGTTGCACAGCCCTATTTGTTTAAACCGCGAGAGGCATCTAAGCTTACACTACTGCGTCATACATCACGTCAAGGGGTTACTCTTGTGGCACAAGTCAACTTGTGCAGTATGTATACGGTCTTCTGCCAGAAGTTAATTATTTTAGTTTTTAAAGTTTTAAATATGGGTATTTTTTCTTACAAAAACACATTGCTTGACTTCAGAAAGCCTTTATTAACCCCCTGGAGCCGTATTAATTATTTTTATGATGGATGGATGCATTTTTTTGGGTATTAAAATCTTGACCCCCATTCACTACCATTATAAAGCTTGGAAGAGCCTTGATATTAAATATATCGCTGATTGTGTTCATCTGAAAGATAGTCATATACACCTAGGATCGCTTGAGGGTGAGTAAATCAAGGGATAATTTTCATTTTTGGGTTAACTTTCCCTTTAATTCAATTTCACCAAAAATAAATACATAATGCATAAAAATGATTGCTAAAGAAGATATAGGCTAGTTCAAGTGGTCAGACATGTTGTACGATGGTGCTCATGTGCATGCCGTGACTTAGGTTGGTTAGTTCAATTTCCAGTCCCCATCTTTTCTCATTTTGTCTCTATGAATAAAATTATTTTAGGCCAAACATAAAACTCAAAATTAAATTTACACTTAAATTCTAATAAAACACAAATGCAATGTAATATGCCTGATGAAGATCATGTGAACAAAACGTTGTTAATAAAATATTTTTTACACGGTTTTGCAAGTATTGATAGTGTGTGGGATTCTTTTTGGGTTTTTTAATGCAATATCTAAAAAATTATTTTAATGGTCAAAAACATTCATTTATTGTCACTGTTTTTGTTCTTTTTATCTTAATATAAACCATATTTCCAGAAAAAAAAGGAAAAAATAAAATAAAATAAATAAAATGAAAAAAATACATTATTTTATATTATTAATCTAATGAAACACAATTCCTACATCTAAATAATATGTTCAACAATAATAAATCAAAAACATTTATTCATGTCGTTTTTGTTCTTTATTAACACTATATATGACATGCAATTCCAACAATGGGTTAATCTGGGATAAAACTCCCAGTGCCTCGCAGCTGCTAATAAAGGCCATAAATAAGACAAGTCCCAACAGACTGAATAAATTACATTTACAAAATGAAGGGGTCTTGAGCAGGGGTTTCATTCATAGATGTGATGGTAGCCCCTGTTATTAAACAAGCTGGCAGGATATCAAATAAATAATAAAAAAAAAATAAAAGTAATGGGTGCTTTCAATCCCCAAGGCAAAGTCATGGCTCAGAGTACCATGTAGTTAGCAGGGGGTGATATATGAAACCTTCCGTGAGAAGAGGGGAGAGCATTAAATCATTAATAAGTACCAAACATACATAAACATGCCCGAGAATCACTTTCATACTGCATAAACATGCAATGGGGCGATAAATTGTGTTTAATGCTAGAGTGAGCACCCATGACGGCCAGATTCCCAAAGCAATATATACTGCCCCGAAAGCATCCTCCACTATAGAAGCATGAAGGCATGACTTGTGTCAGACAAGACAAAAACTACATTTGTCTAACCACTGCAATGCACAAACAGGATATTCTCAAAATACAATGAAGCCAAAGGAAGACCACTCAAAGCAAACAAAGCAATGAGATCTCAGGGCCCCTCTGCATCAAGAAAAAATCATCAAGAAAAAAAAATGCAAACAGACAGGGGTAGGTGAAGAATCACTAAAATTAGACATTCCCGAAACTCAAGACCCATGCTGTAAACACATTAATGGTGAAAAAGAGCAAAACACCTTTTAGCACAGACAGCTATGTTAAAAATTTACTGAATGCAGGAAGGTTATGTGACAAATTACATAAACAGAAACTCTCCGCACAAAAGACGGAGATGAAATGTGATGGTAAACACGTAAAAAGCTTGTTTGACACATTACTACATTCCTGGTTACTGCAGCTCTCATCAGTGCCTGCAGTCACATCGCCTGTTTTTTAACATGATCCCCTACTTCTTCAATCTACATAAGAAATACATAGACTAAGTCATGCTACTGCAACAAGGTTAGATCAGATGGCATTACAATACAGGAAGTAACCATTCGCCTTTAAAAGGATACCATCAGGTCCAATAGAGAGCCGACAGACACCAGATAGGGTGTCCTGCATACAAAGACCCAAACAAAATGAAAGAAACAGCTGTGCTAACCTGTGATTTTTTTCCATTAACATCACTACTGAAGTCCCAATGGAAAAAACAAAGTGGAGAACAGGTTTTTTAAGCCATAGTTCACCCCAAAATTAAACAATTACTCATCCTTATGTCATGCCAATCTAGTATGACTTATTTTCTTCCGTGGAACACAAAAGGAGGTCTTTGGAAAAATGTTCATGCTGCACTTTTCATGCTGTCAATTCTTTAAATGGAGTAATAAGTATTGCTACACGATTTGTGGGGGGAAATCTGAATGTGATTTTTCTAATAAAAACTGCGACTTTGTTTTTTGTAGTTGTTTTTTTTTAAAGCTACAGGTTTGTTTGCTGTGCTTGTTTGCAGGGCTGCACAACTAAAAATAATAATTATTAATATTAAATACAAAGTAAACAAAAGAAATATTAGGTTACACTTTATTTTAAGATGACCTTGTTATAGTGTAATTATACATTTAAGTAGAGAAAATATTAATTAACTACAAGTACTTACTTTAAGGTTAGAATTAGGTTTGGTTTAGGGTTAGTTGTGTGTAATCATGCATAATTTACAGTTATTACTACAGTAACTACATGCAATGTGTAAAAAGGACACTTTATTTTTACTTTAAGTTGTTATTCACTAAAAAAAATTTTGCTCGACAATCTTGGTCACCAATCACTTTCACTGAATGGAAAAGAGCAGCTTGGACATTGATTTAAATATCTCCTTTGTGTTTGGTAGAAGAAAGAAAGTCATGAGGTTGAGTAAATGACAGAACTTTCATTCATGGGTGAACTACTTCTTTATCAATGCAGCCAACATAAAGATGTTGGCTATGTCAGTAGCGTTCAATACTCATTGCTGTGTGTGTGCACTTGGATGGGTGAAATGCAAAGCACAAATTCCAAATATGGGACACCATACTTGGCTACACGTCACTTCACACTCACACTTCATGTGAGGCTCAATGTATAATTAAAAGAAGCACTGCCATTTCTCTGAACCTAATTCAGACACCTTTGAAGAAAAGCAGAACGGTCATGTCCCCCAGAGAAGACTACATGGTCTTCCAACAACATGACATTGACACAAGAGCTGTGGAAGCTTTCTACAGACTGCCATGCTTTTACGCTCAATTGGCAGGGATGTAAAAACACCAACATTAGCTTAGCAGGAGTTTTTCAGTCAACATAATACCACCCAGTCACCTCCCTGTGGCAAAATATGTCATGCTAGATGTAACTCTACCCTACTGCATTCTCTGAGAACAGAGAAGTGAATGAAATCTTGCTGGACGTTTCCTACCATGACTGACTGAAAGACCCGTAGGCAGTCGGAACTGTTGAAACTTCACCACCCATGTAATATGTTCAGATTATCATCACTGTCATTGTAATCATTATTATCTTAATCGCTAATCAACTTTGTTGGAACATGCCATTGTGAAATTTTAATTTGGGCTAGACACTGTCTGTCAAACATATTTTCTCATTAAAAACAAACATCAAACCCTATTAGTAACCTGCAATTTGTAACGTGATCCATACACACATGCTTCTCAACGTGTTGTTCACATGAGGCTGAAGGGATAGTTCATTTAAAAATGAAAATTTGTCATAATTTACTCACCCTCATGTTGTTCCAAACCTGTATGACTATGTCTTCCGTGAAATACAAAAGAACATTTTTAGAGAATATACTAGGGTTTTATCTTTGTTTAGTTAAAAATCTGCTCCTCACACAAAGCTATCGTATAAATTCAGAGGACTTAGAATACATTCTTGTAAGCTTGTTTGGACCACTATTATCATACACTTTCATGGTGCTTTTGCATCCCTTTTAATGCTTAAAAGGTTAATTTACCATTCATTGCAATTGTATGGAATTATGACTAGTTTATATTTTAAAATTTATTCTTTTGTGTTCCACAAAAGAGTTTTTTCTCCACAGCACACATTTAAAGCTTGATGCTCATCAATAGTAAATATTTAGTACATTTGCAAAGTTAGTGGCATCAAATCTTTAAACTCACAATGAAATGGTAGTAACAGACCTTTTCAATGGGATATACATCTGAATGGAAATATTACTGGCAAAAAAAATGAGGGCAGGACTTGGTTCTATCCATCAGTTGATGATTGGATGGAGGCTAATCTGAATATGTGACATATGTGACATTCTGACATACGTCACAGGAGAAGTTGTTTCACCAAAAGATTGAGTTTACAAGTCACAACATTTTGAATAAAAATTATAAGGTCAAAAAAGTAACAAATTAAACATACATGGATGAACTTTATGAGATCAATGAAATGCAGACTTTTTTTTTTTCATGCTGACTTATAGATAAAAAAACGTGTAAAGGAGGCAAGATATCAGAGTCTCCACACATTTTCCTTTATTTTCCCAGAGTTTTAAATATAAAAGAATAACAGCATTATCGTTCGTTGGTGTGAACACTAAAATATTTATCCTCATGTTATCTTTATATTTATCATTCTTGGTGTGAACAGGCCTTAAGACTTCAGTCATAAACATAAGTGCAGTTAAACCTCTGACTCAAGTCCAAATCATGTGATGTGAACACTTTATACAATGACAGAAAGCAATCATGGTCTAAAGCTGCCAAAAAACCCCAATTTCAACAGCAAGAATAAATGAAAGGGACAAAAAGGCTATATATACACACATATCTGCAGTCCTCCAGTGCAGACATTTTCTGGGCCACAGCCAATCCCTTAGGTTGGAAACAACTACTAATTATAACTTACAGAGGAAAGGTGTCAGTGCTAGGACTTGAAACCGTAAGTATCCTGAAAATATGCATTTGGCGAAACATGTTCCGACAAGACTCAAAGAAATGCACACAAGAGTTCAAAAAGTGGATCGGCTCTCAAAGAAAGATGTTGCAAAACACGACGACTGATGACAGACAGGTGGGGGGAGACAAACGATGTTCTTTCAGCTCTGCTGAACAGCCGACATGCAAAATACCATCCCAACCACAAAGCCTTCCGAGAACGCACTTTGTTTGGATTCTTTGTGAATTACGGAACAGAATTATTTAACAACCAACCCATATACTGAAATTAAATTAACTGGTACCTGCTTCTTACAACAACATGAATTATATATGGAGTCATGTATGTGAAAACCCCCATCTATGTTTCAAAAAACCCATCCCCCCATCCATGGAGCATCTCCTCGCAACCATGCCCTTCTTCCTAACCCCCCGCAGCAGGTCAGATACATGCTGACAGCACTCATAATGAGAAGACTCATCTATGACATATTTGACATGTGACAGCCATCAACAGTGTCTTTAATCTAGTCTACTGCCAACAAAAAACCCTTTGGTTTGAAAAACGGAGTAGAAACACCATTAGATTCTGTTTCCAGATTGGACTTATCTCAGATGTTTACCATGCCTGTGGGCTTTAAAGTGTTAGTTCACCCAAAAATGAAAAATCTATCATTTATTACTCACCCTCATGCTGTTCCACACCCGTAAGACCTTCGTTAATCTTCAAAACACAAATTAAGATATTTTAGTTGAAATCCGATGACTCAGTGAGGCCTACATAGCGAGCAATGACACTTCCTCTCTTAAGATCCATTAATGAACTGATTTAAATATGTTTTTAGTACATGTGAGTACAGTGTTTCAATATTAATATTATAAAGTGACAAGATTATTTTTGGTGTGCCAAAATAACGGCTTATGTAGTGATGGCCGATTTCAAAACACTGCTTCAGGAAGCTTCGGAGCATAATGAATCAGCGTATCAAATCATGATTGAACCACTGTACTCACATGAACTGATTTAGATATGTTTTAGTACATTAATAGATCTTGAGAGAGGAAATGTCATTGCTCCCTATGCAGGCCTCACAGAGCCATCAGATTTCAACAAAAATATCTTAATTTGTGTTCCAGAGATTAACGAAGGTCTTATGGGTGTGGAATGGCATGAGGGTGAGTAATAAATGACAGAATTGTCATTTTTGGGTAAACCAACCCTTTAAATAAAGCCTGATAAGCATTGGATGATGGAGAATCACAGGTTCTGTTGCAAAACATAGTGAGTTGCCTTGCCGTCTACTACCTAAAATGGTAACCCTTTTAAGGTGGCATCCTAACTGCAATGTCACCTCAAAAATTATGATTTACAATTTTGATGTTAGCATGTTGCTAAGCTAAATCATGCTGATATAATGAGTATAACAATATATTTTGGGGTGAATTATCCTTTTAAAGTAATAGAATTAGGTTCCATATTAAATCCATACATTTTAGGATAGTTCTCTCTCTCTCTCACACACACACACACACACACACACACAATACACACACACACACACACACACACACACACACACACACACACACATGAAATCAAACCTGTATGACTTTTTATTCTATTTTTTTTATTATAATGTTGTTTTGCAATGTTGAAGGTGAGTAAATGATGACAAAATTTAAAATTTTGGGTGAACTATCACTTTAAGGTATGAGAAGAGGATTCCATACTAAATCCTTTGACACATATACTGCTGACATACATGTGACTGTGTAGCATTTTGCTTTAGGATGTGTTCACACTTGGCGTGTTTGATTAAATCGAACCCTGGTGTGATTGCTCTGTTGGTGCGGTTCATTTGAATAAGTGTGAATGCTACCATCCAAACTCTGGTGCACACCATACAAGCGATCTGAGACCCCTGAAAAGATTGGTGCTCAAGCATACCTGTTTTTTCTCATCATAGCCATGATGTTGCCCAGGCATCTTAATCTGTGTGTGTGACATAGGAATTCTTGCCGCTGTTTTGACTCCTTTACATATTTCATAAGCTCTTCATGAGTTCTCAACTCTATTATAAACCATCATAGTGAGCGCATAGGACTGAGCGAACCAGGACTAGAGGTATTGTTTTCTTTTTTTGGTCCGGACTAAAAGAATCAAGAGAACCAAACTAAGTGTGAACATACCCTCCTTACGAAAAAGAAGTGTGCTATTAGTATACTTCTTTTAAACTAAAAATAAGAAAGTATACTTTCAGTCTACTCTTTATATACTTCTTAGAAACATACTTTATGTACTTCTGAGAAATATACTTGAAATTGCACTTAAATATACTTGACTTATACTGACAGAAAAGTCTAAGTATATTTGGCCTATACTTGTACTCAGTCTTTTGATCGAGATTACTTTTATAAATATCCTTTTAAGTATTAGTATAAAAATACATCGTTTGAAAATATTGATTTATAAAGAAAACAGATATATTCCTAATTCAGAGTATCTGAATTTTTGTGTAGGCTAGTCCACTGGTAGTGTACATAGGAATTTAATTCAAATTTACTTCACGCTTTCATCGCCATTGACTGAATTTTCAGGCTATACAGTAGGGGGCTCTTTCTGTACTGAAAGAGTACAGAATCTCCGGATCAAAATGCAGGAGAAGAAGAAGCTGAAACAAGCGATAGAAGGTTACTCACACAAATGTAAAATAAAGCGATCAAACATTAAACAGCATATAAATCAAAACTGCCAAACGTTACTGAATGAGGACTATGAAGCTTTGGGGGTGTTTCTGGACTTGATCTACTCCACCTGTGTTTGGTCTGAATCCCACACTGACATAGTCTTTGATAAAAATGCAATTTTCTCAGCTTTTTTGTTTTAAAGGTGCCCTAGAATCAAAAATTGTATTTACCTTGGCATAGTTGAATAACAAGAGTTCAGTACATGGAAATGACATACAGTGAGTCGCAAACACCATTGTTTCCTCCTTCTTATGTAAATCTCATTTGTTTAAAAGACCTCCTAAGAACAGGCAAATCTCAACATAACAGACTGTTATGTAACAACCGGGATCATTAATATGTACGCCCCCAATATTTGCATATGCCAGCTCATGTTCAAAGGCATTAGACAAGGGCAGGACGTCTGAATGTGCACAGCTGAATCATCAGACTAGGTAAGCGAAAAATGGCAGATGGAGCAATAATAACTGACATGATCCATGATATCATGATATTTTTAGTGATATTTGTAAATTGTCTTTATAAATGTTTCGTTAGCATGTTGCTAATGTACTGTTAAACGTAGTTACCCTTGTTTCTTACTGTATTCACGGAGACAAGAGAGCCGTCGCTATTTTCATTTTTAAACACTTGCAGTCTGTATGATGCCGTGTGCTGAATCGGTGCATAGTTAATGATGCTCCAAAATAGACAGATAAAAAAATTGATTTAAAAAAATCTATGGGGTATTTTGAGCTGAAACTTCACAGACACATTCAGGGGACACCTTAGACTTATATTACATCTTGTAAAACCTGCTTCTAGTGCACCTTTAAATGTTTCTTCTTTTTTTTTTCTTTTTTTTTTTTTTTAAATGAAACAACCACATTTAAGTGTTGATAAAAAAAAAAAAAGGATTCATGAAGCAAGAATAAAACGTTTTTAAAACGAAAAGAGTTGAAGTACAGTTAAAGGTATATTTTCAGTATAAAAAAATAATACCAAAATAGGAACATAGTACTAGTAGTATACTTAAAGTATAAAAATAATATATAAAATGTATAATATTATATGAAAACTATAAGTGTGATGTTATGTTCACTCTAAGAAAACTTACAAGTATACTTGCACTAAACTAGTAGTTTACTGAGAGTATATTTCAAAGTGTACTTTCATATAATAAAAATGTACTACTAGTATTAAAATAGTAAACTACTAAGTTCACTTGTAGTACAGATGCAGTACAAATGAGAAACGTAGCTGTGAACTACTTGTATAACAAAAGTTTACTACTGTTACACTTAAAGTACACTTAAATGTATACTTCAGTTGGGCCAATTTAGTCCCAAGCAGTGTTAAAATAGTACACTTAAAAGTTTACTACTAGTGCATGAAAAAATACTTGAACGTTACTTAAGTATACTTGATAAAATGAACTTGAAGTATACTTCTTTTTCATAAGGGCTTAGTTTACAACATGATCAACTGTCATCTGCCACCAATGATTTTCTTAGATCTCATATGGAAAATGAAACAGTGTCTCCATTATTTTCTTCTGCCAAAGCTGGCACCCTGAAGTTACAGTCTGAGAAGCTCGCCAAAAAAAGAACTAGGATGCTCTGAGGGGGAAAAAGAAAAAAGGAACAGAAAATTCGCAATTAGATTTTTACCTCAATTCATGAAGCTGTACATAAATAAATGCAACGCAATTTTGGATTGTCAAAAAAAAAAAGAACTTAACAGGTAGCATTATTATGTACCTTAAAATGCAGTCTATATAAACAGCTGACTATGTTTTAGAATGGAGCTGAAGTCTGAGCTGCTAAGCAAATGAACTTTGACAGTTGAGACAGAAAATCTTGAAAGGTCAGATTGCTAACAAGACCAATCAACATAATGTGGTATCAGATAACCTTCCATGATGTTTATCACCTGTCTGAGGTTGATTTCAATCTATTAAAATGTCTGTTTAATTGTCTGTATTTTCCATTTTACAAACCTAACTAAAACATGTACACTGTTTTACAGCTAGGCAGCTATTACAGCAATTTAGCCTAACTATTCATCTCAGGGGTGCAGCATTTTTTGCATGCAGGAGTAATTATCTCAAAATACTTGGCATTTACAATTTGGAAAGCTCGTAAAATCTTCATCAAGTGTAGGTCATGCGTGATAGTTACTGAAGTGTGAGGGTATTTTTGTAATTTGGAAATCTCATGAGGTAGATTCGACAGAAACGTGGCCTGACATGCACGTTATGTGCGAGGCAAACAAGTACAGCAGCACGCTAAACGGCTAACGATGGCTAGTGTTTACAGGGTCAGCCAAGATAACCAACAGACAAAAATCACTCCAACCACAGGATTTCCTCATTTTGTGTCACTCGAGGATGCTTCATCGTGCTGCATGGCCAGCGAGAGCTTCCCGTGACCCTCGATGACTGGAAACTATGATGCAAAACACAAATGCACGCCAACTGAAAGAGAAACCAAACCAAAACCGCTGAACCCGCAAATCACTTTGCAATTCAGTGTCCACACTGAAAACACTTCAGGAAGAAAAGAAAAAAAAGATCCATATGCGGTTTGCTCTTCCTTTGAGATTAAAATATAATGGAAGTAATACTACATGCTAGACACATGCTAGCCTACTACTGCTAAATTCCATATACAATGGCTTTGAATATCACTCATCCAATTGGAATTTAGAGTCGGAATGGTTTTGGAAGTCATATTTTTAGTCTTTACTGAATGTTGGGGTCAAATCTCTGGGTCACACTGTGTCACAGCCTAGTGGTAGCATTGTGATAGGATGGTCTACTGCTCCAATGCATCAAAGCTCAAGGGCATACACCAAAAATACACAGGCACACAAAGTATTCGGGCACATAAATCAGGAAGCAGCACAGAGTAAGGCCAAGCGATGCAGCATTAGTCGGTCAGCAATGTCAGAGGACACTGGCTGATCTGCACTGCTACTAAAGTTGCCAACCATTTTGTATATCATAAAACTAGCCCATATTTATAGGAATAGTTCACAGAAAATTAAAGATCTGTCATCATTTACTCACCCTCATGTTGTTCCAAACCTGCATGACTTACTTTCTTCTGCTGAACACAATGAAAAAACATCTCAATGTATTTCAATGAAATCCATTGTTGTTTTGTACCCCACTGACTTTAATTGTATGAGCAAAAACAGCTGGAACATTATACAAAATATCTACTTTTGTGTTCTGCTGAAGAAATAACTGGGTCATTCTGTGTCTATTCAACCAAAGGTCCTCGGCTAAAGTTTTTGATTTTGATCTTTTTTTTTTTTCCTGTTAAAAGAAATACATAAATGAAGAAAAAACAAGAACCAAAGGGTTCCATATATTCATTAATTTTATTCAAATGAACCTCTATTTAAAGGATAACACCTGAAGGACTTAATTTCTTCTGTGGAACACAAAATCTATTTTGAAAAAGTCTGTTTTGTTTTTGTTCTTTTCATTGAATGAAAGTCAATGTGGTCCAATGTTTTTTTTGCAATGTTGAAGGTGAGTAAATAAGGACAAATTTCATTTTTGGTGAACTATGCCCTTAAAGTAATACAATTGGGATCCAAATTGGATACATTTATTTTATAATAAAACTGCTGTCCATAACTTTTTTTTGTTAAAAATGATATCAAAATCAATTACTGAGCAAGAACATAACCATCTAATGCTCAAAACTATCTCCTTACCTTAGTATGATTCATAATGGTAAACTTGTAATAATGTTTTATAATTCCGTTGGTACTGGTGGGTTTTCACTGGAAAAATCGAGCATGTCGCCACTTGTCTTTGCGTCATTAAATCACGTCTGTTTACATAAAGCCTTCTCTCACAGCAGCTGCAATAATTAAACTTACCATTTTGATGGCGGTTTTATGGTGTGTCAAATTAACATTAGAGATTAGACTGTACAGAAATTTAAATCTACAGGTAACGCTAATACACACTAAATACACATAGTCACGCAATGCTGATGTTGTTACTTTTTTCAAATTTTTACTTTTGTCATACTTGTTCCAAGACTACAATCTGTGATTCCGAAGTACAGTATCCACCGGTGCGGTGACTGACAGCAAACATTAGATTCATCCGTGCTGAGGAGCCATGCTAATGCACAACCCAAGTAAAGATAATAATTCCGCAATAACTGCAATTGCAGGTTTCAAACAGAGATGGCGAGTGGCGACAAAGAGGCAAAACTTAAGGACTGCAGCTTTAATTACCCTGTTTTTAGTTTTAATCAAACCTTTAAGACTTTCTTCTGTGCAACACAAAAAGTATATATAGGTTTGTTTGTTTGACTTTACAATGAAAGTCAATGGGGTCCAATGTTGTTCTGCAATGCTGAAGGTGAGTAAATGATGACAAAAATGATTGCTTTAGACAGAGAGAACGGCAATAGAGCGTATGCATCAATCGGTTGTCGTATGAGCCTTTTCACACTGCACATCTGAGCAGCAAAGAGCTATAACTCTGAGTCAGCACTTCCATGCAAATCTGGCCTTAGTCTGAGCGGAGTGCAGCAATTCTTCATCTACAGTGTACAAGGAGGGTCTCAGAGCACCAATGCACTGCAGCACTGGCTATCTGGCTACTGAGTGTTATCTCCAATAACAGATCTCTATTAGCGAAAAACCCTAAACATGTGTCTAAAATGCATTACAATACATATACAATGACAAAAACATCTCTCTTCCCATATATGTGTGTGCATACCACAGCTTCAGGCATGGGTGGGTGTCTAAGTGTATAATGTTAGCACTAAATAAGATGTTCCTGTTTGACTGTGCTGGAGGGTGTGCTGGAATGAGGGACCAGAGTGGGAATGGAGATGGATGAGGGAGAAGAGGTGAATTCTTTGGCTTTAAACCATACTATTACAGCCGAGCGATCCGAGCCAAGCCCTCCGCAGGAGAAACATCATGTGACAGGGAGGAACAATGCATCCAGATCTCTGCATTGCTGAGGCGTTATTTTGGGAGTTTGGCATTGGTCTTACACCTTAGTGTGGTGCAGCTCAATTTCTGGCATGCTTTGCATTTTAGCAGGATACACAATGGACTGTGAAATATTGGCCACATGTCCAATGACACCACTTTTCAATTAATTAAAATAACAATGTATATACCAAGGAAATTCAATTAATACCACAATATCACCACAGCACCATGTCAAATCAACCATGATAAGCACTTGTGTGTACACTAACATTATTTTCACTGGTCAAGGGATTCCACATGGGCATTAATCCAATTTGATTTTGTATTGACAGTGGGTTTTGGAACGCAGAGAGGGAATACCTGTTTAACACACTGCACTGGTTAATGAATGTAGCATGTGGGAAACCCCGTCAAACCATTTCCCAAGCTGCCTCCAATCTTCTACGGCCAGTAAAGAGGAAAAGAATGAAAAGCTAAAGTATGTAAACATCTTTGCCAAGTGGACCTAGATCCATTTCAGTAAAAAGCCCAGGGAGTCTGCATAAATTCACTCTTTCACAATGAAAAAAAATAATCAGAACAATACAATATGGCTTTAGGTCACTGGTCTAGACTTGGTTGGCAATGGTAGGGAAGGAAAGTAAATGCGAACGAATCATTCATTATGTGTCTCGTAAGGTTATGCATACATTTCTCTGGAGGCCTGGACATTCCAGGGGGTTTCGCATATAATTGCAGCTTAGTGGCCTTGTCCCAACATACATGTGATTCTCATTATGTTGTAGTACATTGTGGCAGCCTCAAGGCTCCAATTATCCATCAACGCTGAATGTGGAATACTCATCACTGCCCGTACCTAAACCATAAGTGGTTGATGCGTCCTCCTCAGTAATAGTGTTTATTATGAACTGCCCTCAGACACTGAGGAAAACCAGAGCAACCAGCCAAATTTATCCCCTTATTCCCTTTCGCTGGACTTCCAGCCGCCTTTTTGATATATGAATGGCGTAAAAATGTGTTAGTGTGTCACAAAAAACGCAAAACACGAAGTCCCTTGTGAAGCTAACTTTGACCTTGGTGACAATAAACTGCGACTTTGGTCTCAGTTCCAATGACTGTCACATTGAAATGTGAATGAAAGAGTGAGTGTGTGCTAATGAGCTCATGACTGAGTGACCTATCCAGTCAGTCTTTAAATAGTCAAGTCCACAAAGAGGACAAACACAATGCACAGCCGTTTCCCCATATGACATCATGTGTCCAGCGGCTCAGTGGAGTTTCCTGACGCTGCCCTACTGAGACTCCCCACAGGAAAAGGGCACTTACACTTTTTCGCATAAGCACACATGCACAATGACGCACAATAGCTCAAATCACAATAATCTCAAAAATGTCCTGACCAGTGTGCGACAACACTGACCAGCACTGTCCCCTTTACGGGCCTAAGTTGCTTGATGGCAAGTTTGATTTGCATTTTCCTTCAAATAAAAGGACCAGAGGATTGTAAACAAAAACAACCAACTAAGTAGGGACTGTGCTGTGAATTGGCACTGCATTCAGGCGATGGTCAACGAATTTAAACCCATGCTGTTTGTTGCATTCTATTCATTTCTTAGAAAGTTACATAACATGACAGTTAGTTAAGCCAAACTTTTCTCCAGAGGTAGATGGCCGTTCATTCTGCTCGATTTTAAACTAGCAATTAGATCATTTACAGATGCAGAATGGACTCTGCCCCCATAAAAGTTGGCCTGTTTGCCTTAAAAGTCCATTCAGTAGGGTTTTAGTTACATATAGCATCTTATTCATTTCAATAGATTTTGGACATGATACTAACACATATCAGCCTGGATGCATGACGTTTGTTTACTAAAGGGTTAGTTCACCCAAAAATGAAAATTCTGTCATTAATTATTCACCCTCATGTTGTTCCAAACCTGTAAGACCTTCAGAACATAAATTTGATCCATAGATATCATCCATAGACAGCAATATAATCACCACTATCAAGGTCCAGAAAGGTACTAAAGACATTGTTAAAACAGTCGACGTGACTGGAGTGGTCCAATGTTAATTTTATGAAGTGATGAGCATTCTTTTTGTGTGCAAAACCGCAACAAAATTAACGCCTTCAACAATATCTTTTCTTCTGTGTCACTCTCAAACGTTGTTTAGGTTCAGCGCTTCCAGGTTCTATGTCAAAATGCTGATATATTACACGCGCCCTGTGCAAGCAGGGGGTCACAGGGGGAGCGTAATATCATTGTGCCTGCTGTACCCATGGTACGGCAGGAAAGTTCCTTGTTTATTACGCCGGAATGAGAGTATAGTCCCTAGCCATATCAGCCTAGAAAATCGCAACTTTTCATTTTCCGTCGGTCTTAGTACACGATGTAACTACAGAAGGGTCGAGTTTTAAATAGGAAAAATATTGAAACTCTTTGGTCATTTTTGAGCGAGATGCTAACGGTCTAATCAGATTCAATGAACTATGCTAAGCTATGCTAAAAGTGGTACCGCCAGAACCGGAGATCGGCTGAATGGATTCGAAAATGAGTTAAACAGTTGAGTTTTACCTAGGGGAGTTGGAAAATTAGACTATTTTCAAAAAAGTGGAGTGTTCCTTTAATATAATCACTATAAGCTTTGAATCAGTTGCAGCGTGATTGGCTACAATGCTCAGCATTGCAAATCGTGCTGTAAGCCTTTAAAGGTCTTCAGACAGAGTGTGAACACAAGTAAGCATGGGACCATTTGAAAGCAGCTGTCAAATGCACCGAATTGAGTTAAAATAGTCTATTGGACCCGCAGTCCGCCCGTGCCTACCGCGCGTCCGACCCGCACCACACCCGACACGTAATTATTATTCCACCCTTTACATAAAATTTGTCGGGTCACCTGTCGGGTACCCGCCCGCCTGCAGGACTCTGGGCCGGCTCCTGCGTAAGCATTACACGGATGCGTCGTGCTGCTCACGTGATTAGCTTCAGATGTAAACACGGATCCTTCACTGTGCTTACTGCGTCAACTGCATAAGGACAATGACAGGGAAGAGATTGTTGAATAAAGTTGTTATTTTTGTTCTGTTTTTGCACACAAAGTATTCTCGTCGAACCACTGCAGTCACATCAACTGTTTTAACAATGTCTTTAGTACCTTTCTGGACCTTGAAAATGTTGATTATATTGCCGTCTATGGACGAGTCATATACCTTTCGGATTTCGTCAAAAATCTCTTAATTTGTGTTCTGAAGATGAACGAAGGTCTTGCGGGTGTGGAACGACATGAGGGTGAGTAATTAATGACAGAATTTGACATTTTTGGGTGAACTAACCCTTAACTGCATGCTGATCCATACCATCAATCATGTTAAACAAGGCAAGTTTATATATATAGTACATTTCATACATGGTGGTAATTCAACCATGTATGTAACCAGAAAAAATATGAGGGTCATAAAAGGAAATGAGACTTAAAGTAAACAGTTATGTTGTGTTTGTAAAGTTCCTCAGGTACACACACACACACATTATACATATAAAACAGCTTTTTCTAGAAGACAGCGTTCTGGATTCTTCAACATTTGTAAAACTTTAGCAATTTAGCAAACAATCACCGAGTACACCTTTAGCTACTGCCTGAAAATTATATATAAGAGAAAGAATACACATGCTATTCTGCTGGTGAACATGCACATATCCCATAAATAAATGAGTTTGTTTATTTGTGGCCCATGTCAAAATGAAAGCCCTCTGCACTGTATCCACCTTGTTTCAGCAGTAAGCAGAGAGACTCATTAAGGTGAGCTTCACATTCCACATTCATGCACAAACCAGTCTAGAGATGATGTCATCTTCATTTCTGTCCCCCTCGAAAACAACTCAATTCCGTACAGCAACTTTGTCTGTTAAGCAGCTGGCTAACGTCAGACAATAAAACAATAGTTTGTTTGCCTCTCGCATGTCACTCGCCAAACAACTGACGTGTGGGACGAGTGAAAGACAAGGCGTGCAATGCATGAAATGTGTCTTACCCCAGTCTAGGAACTCCAGGACGTTTTTCTCTCTTCTGAGGGGAGAATTATTGCACTCATCGTAAAGGCAGACAAGAACATCCAACAAGGTCTCCACGCTAAAGCACTGGCCGCTGGACTGAGATGGGCCATCTAGAACCAGTTTCTCCAGCTTCTTCAAACGCACCTCTCCAGACATGGTTTCAAATGGTGCTGATGCCTCACAGTATGGTCAGTATTTGCTCCCACGGTAGCAAATGGGACCGGCCAGTGGCACACTTGAGTGATTGCTCCGAAAAACTTAAAGGCTCAAAAAATATAGTCGAGCTTAAGGGGGTCAATCATGGTCCCTCTCGCACCGATGCGTCCATATCAATCCACAACATCATGAATTCGCAGTCCTTAGATGCATAGAACTTACAGCCATCGACCCTGCCCTGGCCAGTGGATTTGACGTATATAACCTAAGCTTATGTATTCCCGATTTCAGCTTCTCCTTTGAAGGACACTTCACAAAAGAATCACCAAAAAAGTTTAAAGCAATCCCCTGAGATATGATGATATCTGTGCTTATCCATAATGCAGTAACAAAAGCGCATCAGCAGCACGGGATCTGCATTGCTACAAAGCCCCATATGCCCCTCCTCTGGCAGGACTGCGAAAGCCTTAGCAAGCTATTTTTCCTTTAAATTCCTCTCTTCGTATATACAAAACGCTGGCGGAGAGAGCAAGCCTTGGGTTCGAAAACGGTTACGCGATATGCACTTGTCGAGGGAAGCTTTGCGGCGAGGAGCTGAAAATACGCGTCCTCGTTCATGTCGTTGGAGGACTGTGCTCTGCTGCCTTCCCCTGCTCTGCTCCCGGTCGCCGTGTGTCTCCCTCTCTCTCTCTCACAGCTCGCTGCTGCTGCTGCAGGCAAAACCCGACATCATCATGGCGACCGTCACGGCATCTGCTGCGGGGAATGGAGGGATATGCTGGAGGGAAATAGTAGAGTAGTGTATATTAGAGCAGTGCGCGAATTATCCGCCAATTATTCACTGACCTTCAGGGGGGTCGACCTTATTAAGGGATTTCTGTCAGTAATTTGCCGTTGAGGTTCGTTTCGCTTAACCCAAATTATCTTTTAGCGCAGTGCGCTAATTATTTAAACAATTACAAAACACCCAAGTTATGTTATTTCCTTGTGGTAAATAAATAATAAACTGAAAACGGCAGGACTTTTTTGTTGACTTACGTCTGAAGGTGACGGAAAGAGCTCGAGCAACGTACTGTTGCTATGGTTACCTCTGCAGGCGAACGCGGCTAGGCTATTTATCGCACTTTGACTAACTTGTTTTTGGTTACTTGTACGTTTAATGCTTTTTACGTGTGTATTATGTGAGCATACATACATTGTTTTGAGTCCATTGGGGGCCTTAAAGGGATAGTTCACCCAAAAATGAAAAATCATTTACTCACCCTCAAGTTGTTTCAAATCTGTATGAATTTCTTACTTTCTTCAAACAGTTGATGGACCCCATTGACTTCCATAGTATTTTTTTATTTTTTTTATTTTTTTTTAATTTATGGAAGTTAGTGGGGTCCATCAACTGTTTGGTTGCCCATATTCTTCAAAATATCTTCTTTTGTGTTCAGAAGAAGAAAGAAATACAGGTTTGGAACAACTTGAGGGTGAGTAAATGATGACAGAATTTTTATTTTCGGGTGAACTGCCCCTTTAATTATTAAGCTAGAGGGTTTATGCGCCCCTTGAAAGTTCTTGAAATGATTCTTATATGCACGAATGATCTCTTACATTCACAAAATAAAATAAACACACAAACACATTGTAAAACAAAATAAATGCAATACTTTGCAAAAGCAATTTATGCATGGTAGGCTAACTGGTGGTGATGGTGTCTCATTCAAACAGTCATTTCTATTGAATATTGATGGGAATGAACGCAAAAAAAAGTTTCTTTTCCACGTTTTATCTTACTTAGTAGGTCTCTTGTGCAGAAACTTTGTTATTCTTAACAAAAATGAGCACTTTCGCCCTCTTGTGCCCAATATTCTGCACTGCAATTGCAGTGGAAAATTTGATCAAGAGCGTCTCCGACATTTAAAATTGTCCGTGTATTTATTTTACGTTTCTACAGTAGCAGATACGCTTGTAAATGTTAATTTAGCTTTCTCAAAACTGGCTAAAACTGTGGCGCTATGTCTACAAATAAAATTTAAAAATGAGACGCAAATATATTTTAGTATTTTCATATAATATAGGCCATATGCAAGACAAGCTGTTTAGTTCGACAGAGTAGCAAAACATATTTGTCACATCAAACGAAAATGTCAAAGCACAGCTGTTCACGTGAAAGCGTTTGACGTTTGTGACATCTTCTCTTCTCAAGGTGGCGTATTTCATAAACATTCTTCTATAAATCTCAATCTGACAATTGCCACACCAAGCCTAATAAGGTGCTAATCGTGTCTTTCATGTCAAAACATTTGATGTTAGAACCAAACTGCGGAAGGATGTAGGGATTGTTGAACAGGAAGTTATCATTCAATTATTAATTTCTTCTGACCATGACAATTTGTTTAAACATAAACATCCTTAAGCACGTTTAAATTAAAATGAGCTATTTTACAACAAATATATAGGCTATATAATACAGCATAGGATATGTACTATTTTTACGATTATGATCTTAATCACTGACAAGGAGAACACTGAGTTTTCAACTCAGCAATATTTACAGTCGTTACCTTCATGACGTCGAATTGTTTGTTGTTTTATCAAACCGAGGCGGGATCCGTTTGAATAGGGCTGTCTTTCGTATGTAGTAGAGAGGTGTTAATTAGCGCATGTTTTGTTGATTGGCGTGTAGCTCCATCCTTTGATTAAGGATATACTACCCGTGAGAATTAGATGGTACTTATATTGACAAAAGGGCCTCAAAATAATCGACAAGGGAAGGACAGAAGACTGACAGAAATCACACAAGGATCCTGCACTTCAGTTTGCTCGTGCACCATGTGTATTGTACAAAATGAGTCAAGCAGATCCCTAGACTGAGGATTGTTGGCAGTTAATCTTACATCTAACTAACCTGACTGTTAATAGAGTTAAATGCAACATATAGCATCATATATATATATACACATTTCATATTCCAGACTTATTACCAGATGTTCAAACAAACTACTTCTAAACTATATGGAGAAATATAAGTAGTTTTTTAGGCCAAATATCAACAGATGATTACTTAATGATTTCTTGCAGCAGATATGGTAATACTCCTGTGGGCTCAAACAGTGAGCTCTTTTGTCTGATTCTGCATTTGTATTGCATTAATTTGCCTCCATCTCCAGCCAGTCATTTGTCATCTGTTCTTCCTGTGAGCTCCTTTAGTCTGTCTGACATCTTAGAGCAAATAGAGGGGCCAATACACATACTTAGACACTGGGCCCTCAGTGCCACTAGCCCCTCTTCTAATGTTAGTGTGACCAAACAAGGAATGGCAAATCTGGCAATGGAATCAGATAATCACCAACCTGTGAAGAGCCTCCCAATCCACATCCATACTGCAGCCCTGGATTAAACAGTCTGTTTGCCTAATAATTTTAATCTGTGCATCAAGCAGAAGGATGGTGGTCTTCGAATAAACATCTAATCCCTCAGGCCACCCAATGACGATGGGCCCGCAGCGAGGGCGATCAGAATGCTGCTTAGACAGAGGGACTGAAAACTCTGTACTGACAGACTCTTGCCAGACTAGGAATGTTTTACAGTGTCCAGAGGAATGTACACATGAGGAACAAGGGTGCTACATCAACGTGCACATGCAAACTGGAAAGGAGGGTGCGTTCTAGGTTCACCATGTCTGGAAGGTCATCAGTAAAAAGAAGAACGCCGTTTGTCAGCTATACAGATATTCATACAGAATTATGTTAACTATTGCTTGTCTTGCAAAAAAACTTGACATGTTTTGTTAAATTGCATAATCTATCTATCATCTATCTATCTATCATCATCTGTCTATCTATATCTATCATCTGTCTTTCTGTCTGTCTATAATCTGTCTATCTGTCTTTCTGTCTGTCTATCTATCTGTATGTCTATCTATCTATATATATATATCTATATATCTATATCTGTCTATGTAAAATCTGTCTGTCTATCTATAATATGTCTGTCTATCTATCTATCCATCTGTCTGTCTATCTATCTATCTATCTATCTGTATGTCTATCTATAATCTTTCTGTCTGTCTGTCTATCTATCTATCTATCATCTGTCTATCTTTCTGTATGTCTATCTATCTATCTATAATCTGTCTGTCTTTCTATCTATCTATCTGTCTTTCTGTCTATCTATCTGTCTTTCTGTCTGTCTATCTATCTATCTATATATCTATCTATCTATCTATCTGTCTGCCTGTCTATCTATCATCTGTCTATCTTTCTGTATGTCTATCTACCAGTCTATCTATCTATCTATCTATCTATCTGTATGTCTATCTATCTATCTATCTATAATCTGTCTATCTATCTATCTATCTATCTATCTATCTATCTATCTATCATCTGTCTGTCTATCTTTCTGTATATCTATCTATCTACCAGTCTATCTATCTATCTATAGGAAATTATGTTATTATTATGTAGTCTATTATTATTATTATTATTATTATTATTCATAGCCTATTTTATGTGAATGAAAATTGGTAATTTGAATTATCATTCTAGTTTAAAGTTCTCCGATGAATCGTGGCTTTCATGTATCACCTCTTCACCTTCCCTCTGATGTCAGTCACCACCCCTTTGACAAAGTGCGAACAACTGGGGGTCTTGCGGGTACATATAAGGACGGGCCGCTGTCAAAGCACATTCATTTCAGCCCGCGAACAGCAACACAGACTCAGAGCTTCTCCTGCACCTTCACATTGAAGATGTCGTCAATCCGTGCCGCTTGCCTCCTTTGCGCAGCACTTTTCGCGATGGTGAGGGGTTTCACCCACGAAGACATGAAAGAGGCTCTGCTGAAGAAACTGGGACTTAGTGAAGTTCCGAAAATTCACAAGAGGGATCTGGAGAACCTTGTTATTCCAGCGCACATTAAGAACAAATATGTTTCCATGCTGAAACTGCACCACGCAAGGAAACGGCGCTCGCTTCCCAGCTTAGCCGGCATCCTGAGGGGAATCCCTGGCAATGCAGGTAAGATTGATTTGCTTAACTAAAATACACAATTTAAAAAAATATTTAGAGACAAACAACCGGTAAACTGAAATTAAATACTAAAATTTAGTGCATAAAATGTGCTATGCAAATAAGCTAAATGCAAATGTGTAATTCTTAATAAATAAATTGCTCTCGTCTATTCCAGACATCTCTGGTGAATTTGTATATTCTGACACGACACGTCAACGTGTGGTCTTTGAGATGACATCAAGAATCCCTGAGAACAGTGAAGTGACCATGGCAGAACTGAAACTGTTCAAGAAAGCCCCACACAAGCGCTCCATCCCAGAGAGAAAGGGCCACAGGCCCGTCAACAACGCCAGGGTGAGCATCTACTGGGTGGAACCTCTGGAAGACGGGTCAAACCGAACTTCACTAGTGGATTCCAGGTAAGCAGAGACGGCCACAGACAGTCATTAGCCTATTCTTTCTTCATTATGTTAATTCCTCTGCTGATTGGCGTTAAGGAACATGCATGCTAATTGTCACAACCATTACCTCCTCAGGTTGATTCCCATTCACGAAACCGGCTGGAAGAGCTTTGATGTCACCCAGGCGGTACACTATTGGTCGAAGAGCCGAATGGAGATGCCCATGCACCTTGAGGTGTGGATCGAGGGCGAGAGACCAGGCAGTTACGCGGCAGAGATGGCCAAGTGTGTCCACTTCACAACTCAAGATCCAAACGACAACACTCTGGGAAAACCTGAGCTTGTTCTTTACACCCTCAACCTCGAGGAGTTCGGGTAAGCGTCGTTTAATTTCTTAATATTCGATTCTTTTCTGGAGTAGGCCTATAGCTACCTTGTATTAGGCTACACCTTGTGAA
This sequence comes from Chanodichthys erythropterus, assembly GCF_024489055.1. Lineage (NCBI taxonomy): Eukaryota > Metazoa > Chordata > Actinopteri > Cypriniformes > Xenocyprididae > Chanodichthys > Chanodichthys erythropterus. The sequence continues at coordinate 12,260,411 of NC_090224.1, read as the reverse complement.
AAAGTCTTAAATGTATTCTAGTTTTAAAGAAGAAATGCATGTGTTTCATTTAAAACGCTCAATGTTTTAATATTATTTTATTGTTCACTTTGCAGGTCTAGTGGAGACTGTGAAACCAATAAAGACAGTGAAATGTGCTGCAGGGAAAAATACTTCATCAATTTCCGCGCCTTGACTTGGACCCAGTACTGGATCATCGAACCCTCCGGGTATCAGGCGTTCCGATGCAACGGCGGCTGCCGGCAGCCCAAGCGTAATTACGGCTACGGAGAGAGAAAGTGCGCGGTTGTGGAGAGCGCGCCGCTACCGATGATGTATTTAGTAAAAAAGGGAGATTATACTGAAATTGAAGTGGCTGAATTCCCAAACATGATTGTTGAAAAGTGTGGATGCGCAATGGATAATATTTCAGTTGTATGAATATGCCATTTGCCATCGACCACCAGTCATCATGACGCACTGTTGCCTACTTTGTTACAGGATAAGGCTAAGAAAGGGTGTTGGCAACTTAACCTTTATGACATACCTTAAGCACTTTGTATAAATTTGTAAATATTGCTAAATTGATATGCATTTATTTTTGCATTTGTATATGATGCCATATGAAAGGAAAAGATTGAGTTGTAGATGTTATATTTTGAGCAGTAAATAGAATGAGTTTGTTGTATATGTCACGCTTTGACTGAATATAAATTAAACTATTTTTCATTGAAACCATCTCTACTTATTTAGTGACTTTCCATTTTCTTAAACCAAATAAACATTTGCATATTCCAGTGTTTGCAGATGGCCACATGGAGAGCAGAAGTAAATAGCCTTACACACACAAATAATCACTTATTAAGGAGAACAATTTGTAGTTTAAAAAGGGGTCAAGTATCAAGATCCTTATTTAAATATACATAAATAACAGTGTAAAGGCTTCTGATACATAGTCCAATTAGGTTTTACAAAAAAATTGTGATTACCAGTCAAAACCATGTGGTTACCATAGTGATATTAGGGAAAAAAAAAACTCTGCTTTAGAGAACAAAACAATTTATCTCAAGAGGTTTATTACATTATTTAATGACACATTTATTTCCTTACAATATGAAACACTTTAACATTCATCTAATTGAAAAAAAATAATAATAATAATGCCAAAATACAATCACAAACCATTCCACCTGTCATCTCTCAATAACACATAATGCCACATTTTTAGTACAATTTAGACACTTTTAATCCTCAAAATAGCACAAGCAAGGTCTGTGTAGCAAAACAATCATCACAAATCTTTCATGCCATGCTATATCAACTAATTTTATAAGGGACAGGGTCATTATCTCATCCCACATGAAATCATTTAAAGAAAAAAAAAGAAAAAAACATACAAAAAAAAAACCTTTCCGAAATAAGTTACCTTTACATCAATTTAAATGGTATAGTTAAAAAAAAAAAAAAAAAATTCCCACTTAAACTATTACATCATGATAAAATACACCAATTTTAGGTCAAAAATAGCTGCCCTTTTCTTTGGCCATTTGGCACTTTATAAGAAATATATTCATTGAAACAAGTCAAGGGCCTGTCTTGATGAAAATCAGGATGTCTTACTGATGGGGTGAATGTGATTTCCAGAGATTATCGTGGTCTGAATGATGAGTATCAAAATGCAGTCATTTAAATTATGAAAATCTGTATCAGTTAGTAAATTCTGATGACCTTCAACTCTGCAGTATTTCACAGCTTGCTCAATGTAACATTAATAATGCATTTGAGAATTTAGCATATAAAAGAATTTGCTTATGTGCTGGCTGTTATATCTAAAACTGTTATCAAGGCCACCATTTGCCAAATTAATCCCAAAGGAAATATGTTCTCCTGTAGTAAAATGGTCCAAACTGTGCACCAGAAATGGGTAAGTCGCATTATTAAATAGATCAATATAGTGGTTACTCAAAAGACTCTGTAAAGCCATTTTAAAATGTGTTGCCACAAAATCCTACTCAAAAGTACTAGCAAGCTTAACGCACATATCTTTGATGAAGTTATTGTTGACAATGCTGAATTGTGTAAATAAGCTCAAATGAATATACATGTTTCATTGTGGCTTCTTTATGCATAAGTTTACTTTTGAAACTATGCAGTGCTTTTAAAAAGTTACATTAACTCAAACGATTTACAAATATTTCCACCGTATGCCTTATGAGACAGGAAGACAATAAAAGAACGGTCTTACGGTGCTCAATTAAGAGACAAATCTGATTGACATTCAAAGGTTCTTTGAAATGGATTGTTCAAGATATCAGTCAAAAGCCATAAAAAGGTCATAGAAAAGCAAGCACATCTTTTATTGCAAACCTATGAAGTAACTGTTACAGTCTGGGCTAACAAAGAAAAAAACTTGAATATGCAAATAGTAAATTGAGAACAATATTTTCACTCCACTGAACATGAGTAAATATGCTGAGCAAATATGAATGATTATTGACAAAAGCTTCGAAAAGATTAAGGTCCGTACGGATTTTTAAACACTACAACTTACGCAAAAACTTAAAATAATAATTTACATTGAGTAAAAATGACATTTTACAGAATAAAATTCACAACCCTGAAATTCAAAGCAAGACATATGCAGTGATTCCTGATATAACAATATATCAAAGCTGTGATACAAAATAAAAGGGGGAGGAAATACATTTTACAAAAAAAAAAATTCAGAGAGTGAAGCCATCATACATCTATGTAGAACGTAGACTGTTTACTTCAGAGGCGGAATGTTTGTTTGCCACTTGCTTCTCATTTAAAAATGGACTTCCTTTAAAAAAATTACAATAAACAAGGACCTTAAAAGTGGATGGATATTCTGTGGCTGTGCATCTCAGTGCAACAGAGGCCATGAGTCTTTAATACAAATGTGCACTTAGTAATATCCTGGGTGGTACTGTTGATTCCATGGCTTCTGGTTCCAGAACTAAGGGGTCAAAGAAAGTTAAATCAGTCAAATGGACTACAATTTGATTTTGTTCTAAAATATTTTGGAAACTACAGCCAATCTGTTGTTGGATTTCTCATGGGAAGTGTACAAAATCTCTCATTTGTGACCCAATAAAATATTAGCTTTCTCAACAATATACATAACTGTACTCACCCCTTGTTGCCAACTCTGGTTGAAGGCTTGGGCGAAAGACCCGTTTTTGTTGCCAAAACCACCACGATTCTGCTGGTGGCCTCCTCTACCGCGGAATTTCTAAGAATGTGAAAATTCAAAATTACTCTCCATATCAAACTTTAAGGTTTATAAGATGTACAATTCAAAAGTTTGGGGTCCGACTACTTGAAGAGTAGTGTATTTGGTTGCAAAAGATACAAACTAACCTGCTGAAATTGTCCTCTGTGGTTGGGTCCACCGCCGCGGTGCATGTTACCTCTGTTTGCAGGCCCTCCACGGCTCATTGCTCCACCTCTGCTGCCCCTCATGTGCCCTCCCCTCATGTGGCCACCCCTGGGAGCCATTCCCCGGCTGGGCATCCCACCGGCTCCACCTCTGCTGAAGCTGCCTCGGCTGTGGAAGCCTCCTCGGTAGACAGGTGGTGGTGGCGGTGGTGGCATGTAGCCACGTGGGTGGCGATTAAAACCGCCAACACGAGGTGGTACTGGTACTAAAAGGAAAAAAAAAAAAACCCAAAACATTTCAATTATAAATATAACTTATTTTGACCGATTCAACTGAAGCTCACTGAAGAGCACATCTTGTACAAAAGTTTTGTATTAATCCATAAAAAGCCCCTTACATCCTCTGAAGTTTCCACGGGGCTGGAATCCACCTCTGCCTCCACGTGGGCCTGGACCACCACCTCTATTGAACTGGTTCTTAGGCCCTTTGCCTCGTCCACCTCCCTTTCTGGGAGTCAAGGAACCCTGGTTGGCTTTCTTCTCTGGTGGCAAAGCATTCTTACTCTCTTCCTTGTACTGCTCCAAGAGCTTGACAGCCTCCTCCTTCTGCAGTTCCACATAGGTGACCTCTGAGAAGCAGTCTCCAACCTCAGGCAATGTGTAGATACCTGTAGAGGAAAAAAAATACATTTTGTATTCCTGACTTTCTTACTTTATATACAAGGTTGGTTTCGCAATGGAGAAATATGACATCCCATCTTACCTTTCATTTTTAGAACGGCGTGTTCGGGTACATCTTTGCCGTCGGTTTCTGACTTCTTCTGAGCTCTCTCCTTAAGGGCCTCATCTGTGGGGAAGATCACTACAGCTTTGCGTTGAAAGCCAGCAAACAGACACATCTTCCTTCTCTGGGCCGGTGCAGAGACATTCGTCTGATCCAATATATAGTTTCTCTTTTTGCGGGCTGCAATTTCAATAAACTTGCCCAGGAACAAGGGAGCACGCTGAGAGATGGCCGAGAGCTTTGTTGTGTCTTTGTTTTGCCTCTTCATGCTGCCAATCTGCAAGTCCAAAAAAAAAAAAAAAAGATTAGACAAGAATATAAGACAGAAATTAAGAACGACTGGACAAAAATACTCACCATCATCTTCTCCAAGATGGTGTTGGTGCTGAGGATGTTGAACTTCCCAGGGTTCTCTTCAACATGTTTCTTTACCCAAGCAGTTTTTCCAGATCCAGGAAGGCCAACCATAACGATTACCTTGAAAACAACAGTGATTACAATCATTATATCAATACGTGCACAACAAATATGAACCATGTTCATGTTGTTTCACATGTTGTGAATGTTTATAGGTTATTTTTTATATTTTTAATACAATAAAAACAGTAATTATTAGTAATAATATTAATTAATTATATTACTACCATTTAAAATAAAATAATATATTTTAAAATTCAATTTATTCCTGTTATGGAAAATATTTTTTTCTAGAAATCAATCTAATACACCAATTTAGTGCTCAAGAAACATTTCTTATTATCAATGTTGAATACAGTTGTGCTCCTTTGTTTTTGTGGAAACAGTGATAACTTTTTTTTTAGGGTTCTTTGATGAATCGAAAGTTAACAGCATTTTTGTAATCTTTTAAAACAAATTTAGTATATCCTTGCTGAATTAAAGTAATTTAATAACTTAATTATTCATGTTTCAAAGTTTATAGAAAGGGTGGTACCTCGCAATCTTTCTTGGTCTCAGGTCCCTTAGGTCCTCTGATACGCACATCTGCAGGAATTTGCTGCAGGAAGGTGAAACCCTCCACCTGAGGGAAGAATGGCGTCTCGTTCTGGCCGAAATTGAACTCAACAGCACAGTTGTGGCAAAGAACATGGGGGAACAGAGTTTGATCGGCCAAGGACTCCTTATTGACCTTGAAAGCCACACCAAGGTCCTTGCCATTTTTGGAATATGAAATCTCCACTTCATCCGCTTCAAAATTCTAGGTGAGATAAAGAACAAAATTACCACAATGTACATAAGAATAAATGTGAACTAACGGGGAAAAACAATTATTGTGAGTGAGATGCAAACTTCTTACAATGAAGCAGCCAATGACGTCATTTTCATCAAAACTCTCCCCGTAGTCTTCAGTCACACAGTTTGAAGTCTTCTTCCCTTTGCCTGAATAGGAGTAGGAATGCTCCTCCTCACCTAAAACAATAATATAACAATCATACGTGTTAAAAAATTAAACAGGGCTGCATAATCATACATTACTATTTACATAGGGACAATGTAAATAGTAACTAGCTGCGCTTACCCAGCAAAAGACTTCCATTAGCCAGGGACCAGCCAATATGGACATCATGGAAGTCCATGTTTTTGCTGTTTAAGTGCTTGACAGGGATTTTCTCAGTGATCTGCAAATGCAAAAGACAAATAATGAATAATGTACCAATCCAAAATTAATCACTTCCTCATGAGTTTACATAAAAATGCCACAGTACTCACCTTCATTTCAAAGCAAGCTTTGCCCTTGTTTACACCATAAGAGGCACGGCCACCTGCCCAAAGGTAAGCAAAACTCTCCATGGTAAGGGAGGAGGCACTGTATCGGTCTCGGGAGACTTTGAAATGAAGGTCGCAATTGTCTACAGAGACAGAAAATTGAAATGAACTTGTTAGTCCAAGAACAGCAACTTATTAACAGTTTAACATTTCTACAATCCAGGGTAGCGTTTCCCAAAAGCATCGTAAGCCTAAGTTGATCATAGCGCCATTGGTTTCAATGGAGCTACGATCAACTTAAGCTTATGGTGCTTTTGGGAAATGCTGCCCTGGTCAGTGCAGCTCTCAACATATAAGGGTTGGTTAGTGTTTTAATACCATGCCAGCTTCCTTGCCTATTTTTATGGCAGGTATAGTTAAGTTACACTATAAAAGAACAATTTAAAACCTATTAAAGGTAAAACTCTAAAATAGGTTGGTAGTTTATTAAATTATAAAAAGTTCTCTTAGAAAATGTGTTTGATATACTGGACTCTGGCAAGAGGTACACAGCGGTGGATCTTCATTTCTTAATATAAAGCACTCACAGGGATCCAGGCAGACCAGTGTGTCATCAAACTCTTCATCCTCTTCCTCCAGAGGTGGCAGGGGAGACTTGGCCCTGAAATAGAGGTAATAAGCAATTAATTCAATGAGTGAAGCAGACAAATTGTACTGTGATGGATTGGCATGCTTCCCATGTCCAGGTGAGGTCCTTCCTCATAGCCACAGCAGCATCAACAGTAGATTTGCATTACCTTACAATGACTGCTCATAACATTAACTGTTTTATGAATTCACATTTATGAATGGTAAATTGGCCATCATTGCTTACCAGGTTACCCCATGACGAAGCCTGAAAGAAAACTTGTTGGTGAAATGAAAAAAATGGCAATGTCTTGCTAGGAGACGGTGTTGCCCTTTTCGTTTTATGAAGTCGTTGACTGAAAAGGTCTAAGGGTATTTATATAAAGTCCTATTTTGGGCTATCTTTGCCTATACAAACACAAAAGACTACAACAAAAAAGGGTTCAAATGAATATTTTATATATACAGCAAATGTAGAATAACAGTTTTATAAGGGACATCTGAAATTGGAATTTTGCTGTCATGACAAAATCCACCATACTAAAATAGAAATGTGACCATCTGTATTTGTTTTACAAAAAAAAAAAAAAAGCATGTAGACAGCAAATAGTATATCTATAGCACTTCTTTTTACAAAGTGAAGGAGGTGGTGAATTTTTTTCCGTGGTAACCCAAAGCATGCCACAGATGTCATCTCAGGTGTAACAGCAGGGCCATTAAACTAGTCTTGACATTTCTGAGAGTATGGGAGTTGGCACCATTATAAAGTTCCCCCAGGCCCTATAAATTAAAGTGATGGCCCTGTCTAGTTAATCCCTTCAAAAAAAAAAAAAAAAAAAAAAAAAGTGGCTGACATTGTAACTGGATCAGATATTGCTTGAATTTCTATGTTAGAAAAAAAAAAAAAAAAGCTTCTACAGTATGACTCAAAGTATTAAACAATTTGAGATTTTTTCAGGCTCATGACCCTCCATTTGTAATTCATATACACTAAATATTTACTTTTTTTGTTCCATATGCTGAAAGGAAAGAAGCAGACTAAGACAATTAACTATATAAACACTGGTTCACTCAGAAAACCTTGGCAGAAGATTCTTAATGTATTCTGTCTGGAATTTAGCACCACACACTTGGAGAAAGAACATGCATTATAGAAGTAAAAATATTTCCTTAATGCAATGTGAAAAGTTGCAAGAGTCTGCAAATGGTAGTTTGTACTTACCTGATGACCACAAATGAAAAACTTTAAAAGGAGAAGTCATTACAGTTCTTTACAATTTATCCAAAAACAAAAACAAAAAAACAGAAGAATATAACATTTAACCTTTCAGAATTAGATTATACAAAGTAAATAAAATAAAATCAAAATACACAAATACAAACGACGAAGGAACGTCTGAAGATTGGAACAACAATTTGCTCCATTACCATTACTTAAGCACCCCATTACATAATGAAGCACTGTGCGATACAAGCTCTACGCCACTGCCCCCCACCATGACAGAAGCCGCATCTTGTGATATCGTCATTGCTTTGGTCGCTGTCTGAATCGCCACACGCGCATACAGTCAGCCTGACAACAGTGTGTGTGTATGTGCGTGTAACAATACCATTGTTTTTTCCAACTGAGCACTTTTAAAATGTTGTAGTTTCATGAGCTTTCTGAAGGTAAGGTGTTTTGTATTAGCCTGGAATGACCCCCAACAAAGCTTTACTTTAAGAGGTAGATGAGGGTTGCATTTTTCTAGGTAAGGCATTGGCACTTAAAGCCAATATATATATTAAAAGTGGCACTTCGGGGATAATGAAGGCCATTACTCCCATCCTTACCGGCTGTATTTGCTTTCTTCAATAAATTCAAAGTAGCCCCTTCCATGTTCCTCTCGGCGTCTCTTAACACCCTTCTTATTCTTCTGATCAGCACTGATGTCTTTGTCCGCATCCCCTTTGAAAATAAAACAAACAGTAATGAAATGCCCGGACGTGTTGGACCCTGGGTTTTAAGGGTGGCCCACACGACAGGAGTGCTCGGACTTCAGAGTTACAAAATTAACCGACCACCTCTGATCAGACAGAATACTTTGCTTGGTTATGTCATTATGGCATTCAGGATTCAAACTGCAAGCACTGATCTGATTGCATAAAGCAGATCAGACAAAAATGTGGGTGGTGCAATTACTCTTCGTTGTGTTAAGTGCATTTTTCTTCTCTACAATATGTAATGCATTCACAACAAATACTTTTTGGTATATTTAGCGTAATGTAGCTGGCTAACCAGCCAATGTTTATATCTTTGACGACAAATAACTGAACAACAACACCACATTATCCTGAACTGACCTTGTACGGAAGCAAATGGCGCCTTCTAGCAATCTGAACCGAAACTACACAATGCACCTTTCTTTCGAGGCTCTAAGTACTTTTCCGCCATTGTATAGTACACCTAACGGTATCACCCGCTGAGAAAATATCATTTCACTACAATACCCGCACTTTTTCATTATCTAGCGTAAGGTTTTTGTGCAGAGCAACTTATGTATCCGCTCGAGGGCGACCCGCCATGAGCATGCAACGAGGCGATCCTCACGCGAGACAATTCGCGTTTTCTGAAAGAAGCGAAACCGACCAAAACACTACAATAAAGCATATAAATTCGTTAGCTGTAGACTAGACTATAAATTATACCCTTAATAGTTACTCAATATCAACAATAGCCAACAAACCGACTAACAACAAAAGGCTCGCGCGGGTGATTTGAGTAGCATTGCTGACACGACTTAAAACAAAAACCACCAAATTCTAAAACTCAACTGGGTTAGAAAACGTTGAAAAGCACAAGCTAGTAAAGTGAAACCAACAGAATTAGCTCGTTAGCTATCTACACAATAGCCGCCGGTTAGCCGTTAGCCACGTATGCTAAACGATGATCTCACCGGCTTCAAAGCGCACGTGAACATGATACTCCCGGCGTCTAGAAAGCCATTTAACAACACAAAAAGCTCACCCTCTAATGGATGAGATTCGGGCTCACCGTCTTCATCGTCGATTTTGTCAATGATCTCGTCGTCGTCGTCCTCCTCTTCATCTTCATCGAAGGCTTTGTCTGTTTCCACGCCGGCGTCCCCATCCTCCTCCTCTTCGCCCATTTCGTCGTCCTGGCCATCACCTAAAACAGCAGCATCACCACCGTCGTCTCCATTTTGCTCCTCGGCCTCCATGCTCTCGCCTTCTGGCTCTTCTTCGCCTATGCATTCTTGTTCGACTGCAACACCGTTTCCATCGGCCTCGTTTTCTTTTGGCGCTTCTGCCGCGACAGCGTCTGTCTCTTCGGCCTGGGCCTCTGCATCGAGCGCGGCCTGCAGCCGCTCCATAAGCTCGGCCTTCAATCCCTTGTCGGAAAGCTGACGCTTCTTCAGCTCGTCCTTCAACTCGTTCACCTTAAGCTTTTTTACGTTGATTTCACTCATGTTGTCGGTAAAGTGTAGATGGTCTATGAAAACTAAAAGACTCGATTGTTAGAATATTGCAATCCAGGGAGAGAGCCGACGGCCGCTTTGCTTCTCTGAATTGCGCACAGCCGCGGTGATTCTGCGTCTGTCCACCGGCAAAACAATTCAATGGCGCCTTAGGTGCTAGACCCCTCCCAATGCAATTGCACACAAGGAACATGGGCGTGCTCAACCGTAATGATCCTCGTAGATGCATACGACCATAAAGACTATTCATTTTGGCTCATACAAGCAGGGTTTCTGCGGGTTTTAATTTGCCCTTACACAAATTAAGGCCTTAAAACGATATTAAATCAGAGCAGAAAGTCTTAAATTCATAAAATCATCTCATTAAATGTTGCATGCATTGCAATAGTGGATATCTTCCTTAGTATTTTTGTCTTGTTTTCCAATACAATTATCTAAACATCTTTAAATCGAGATGTAAAATTAAAAATTTGAACAAAATTAAGTGAGTTTATGCTTAAAACAAGAACAAATATCTGTCAATGAGTTATTAAAACTTCCCCTTTGAATTAAGTTGATTTTTAAAATTATTATTATATATTATTACCCTGCCAAGATGATTTACTGGCACTGTAAAATTCTTTAATGATCACTGCAAATGTAAATGCATCCATAATATAGGCCTATATGACATGACCTTTCTAAAAATCACATTTCACTTTTATGAATTGTATTTGTATTAAAATATGAATAAATGTTGAGTAACTGAACAACTGAATAACCGCATTAGCCTGCCACTATACATAATCAGTTAAACAAATGCTGAGTGCTAGCTGCCAAATGTGAATTTTGACTGAATAAATCTGAAGATGCATCAGTATTTATATCATAAGCCTCTAGTATATGTTTATTAGGTTTCTTTTAGCCAAGAATGATATCCAAGAAATCATTGTTGGCTATACAAAAATGTAAAATCAAAGTGTTTCTTTAGTTTCGTGTAGCCTGTGTTTAAATATGTTGCATGTATGCAGTATATGATGATTAAGGCTATCTTAAATAATAATAATAATAATAATAATATATATATATATATGTATATGTACATATATGTACATATATACAGGTCCGTAGCCAGCCTATTAAAAGGGGGGGTTCTTTTTTTAAAAAAGCGGACCTTTTTGCAGTTTTTCTCCTCCTTTTGTATGTAATCATGAGGTTCAAATACTTCATTTTGGTGACCTTTTATGCACTAATTTGTGCTGGATCAGCTTGTCTGCTGGTATCTTAACGAGCATGCTTTTTGATGCACCTAATATACTTACTGCATCGTTGTCAAATTGCTTCCTCATGTACCACCTTTGTCAGTGTGTGGTGGCCATACATAGGTTCTTCTAGGGGGGTCCGGGGGCATGCCCCCCCGTTGGAAAATTTTGTATATTTTAAATTTAAATGCATAAATCTGGTGCATTCTGAGAGCAAAATTAAGGGACTAGATCGATGAAGAAATTTGTTCTCTTGTAAAATATTTTGTGCTCTAAAAGATCTTTATTTATTGGTGATGGTAGGGCACATCACACGTACACAACATATAGTAGGCAAAATGATAGTTCATAAGTGGTCAAACATATAGAGTATATATTTAAGCCATTAAAAATATGTAGCAAAAGAAGTTACCTTTGTTGAATTAATTTATTTGTGGGAGCCTGTATCCATACTACATCTGTATTTGTGCAACTAATGGTCACTCTTTGATTTGTTAACCAATCCAGAATGCAAACACACTACTTAATTATAGAGAAAAATAACAAATGAATAAAAATATATAATCATAAGCTGACCAATAAATAAATAAGTAAACTAGGTGAGTATATGATTCAGCAGGAAAAAGTATTCTAGCCTAATTCTTCGGGGGGAAAAAAAAATTATAAATCCAAATGTTATTAAAAAGTTTAAAAATAGGCTACTATTTGTATTCTTATGAAATGGAAAAAACGATTTATATTAGATTTATATGTAAATAATTATATATATATTTATATTAATGTAAGATTAAAAGACGCTTATTTTAAATGTATTGTGCAGCTTTTAAAAGGGGCAACAAGATATGATAGATACGCCAGAACAAAATAGGCTATTAATAATCTTTCAGTGTGCAAAACCATGATGATATGAAACGCTTCAAAACAGCAGCAAAAAAAAAAAAAAAAAAAAAAAAAAAAACTTAAATTCTGGACCTTTGGCAGTTAGAGGGGGGGTTCGTTCGAACCACCCAAACCCCCCCTGCCTACGGGCATGTATATATATATATATATATATATATCATTACTCCAATCTTCAGTGTCACATGATCCTTCAGAAATAATTCTAATATGCTGATCTGCTGCTCAAGAAACATTTATTATTATTATTATCAGTGTTGAAAACAGTTGTGTGTAATTTCTTCAGGATTAATTGATTAATAGAAAGTTCAAAAGAACAGCATTTATCTGAAATAAAAAGCTTTTGTAACATTATACCGTTCAAAAGTTTGGGGTCAGAAGAGTTGTTGTTTTTTAAGAAATTAAAGAAATTATTACTTTCATTCAGCAAGGATGCATTAAATTGATCAAACTTGACAGTAAAGACATTTATAATGTTGCAAAAGCTTTATATTTCAGATAAATGCTGTTCTTTTGAACTTTTAATTAATCCTGAAAAAATTGTAGACAACTGTTTTCAACATTGATAATATTAAGAAATGTTTCTTGAGCAGCAAATCAGCATATTAGAATGGTTTCTGAAGGATCATGTGACACTGAAGACTGGATGGTGCTAAAAATAAATTGCATTTTAAAATATATTCAAATAGAAAAACTGTTTAAATTGTAAAAAAAAAAAAAAATCCAAATCAAGCCTTGGTGAGCAGAAGAGACTTCTTTTGAAAACATTTAAAAAAATCTTACAGTTCAAAAACTTTTGTATATATAATGATTAAGCCTTAAAAAAAAGTTTAAAAACAATAGCCTCTTCTCCACATATTTTGCCCCATGCTGGGAGCCTTTTAGCCCCAGGGTGAGGGGGCTTTAATTGTTGAAAAAGTATTGATTTAAACACCTTGAACAAAACTGAAAAATGATTTACCCAAAACATTCACAGAAATTCATGCATAATTCTGTAACATTTTACAAATGATTCAGTGCTTGATCAAATTAAATTCTATCTTTTGTAATTTCTAGTGCTGTGCTGTGACACAAATACACTAAAATACACACTTTCCAAAGTTTGCAGTGTCCTGTGTGAATCCGCAGTTTGCAAATCTAAATTTTGGTCGATGGGTGGCGCTATCTCATGATCAATCTCACTATACGGTAACCACAACAGTGTTTGTGATCTCTATTCCTTAGAGCAATGACAAGTGGGTGGTACTGTAACGGAGAACAAAAAAGATGAAGACATAATCGAACAACAACCCAAGGATGAATATAAAAAGCTATTTTTCATCATATATGCCTTGCATGCACAGTTTTCCAAAGGAAAGTTAACAACGAATAGAATATTAAAAACAACGGTAACTTAAATAACACATCGGAGGGAGTGATTTAATTCAAGGACTTTTTATATTTGCGTAAATAGAAATCAAATATGCTACTCACCGGATCAAGTTCTCCAACAACATAAAGGCACGGCGCGCGAAATCACAGCATGTGCCACGAGGACATCACGGTTTTCTGAAGTCAGCTTTTAGCGTGAAATACAATATTTTTTTTTATTTGAAACGAATGGAAACTTGTTGCGAAGAATAGGAGCCAAACCGAGCGTCTATTCATTCAGAATATGAAGAATCAAACTGAATATTGTGAAACAACAGGCAGTCAGCGGTTCATGGTAAGTAGGTGACTAAGTACTTCTGGCTCGTTATTGAGGATATAATAATTTGTTATGTCAGTTATAGCTGTTCCATCATGACTAAATATGATTCATATTGAATTATTTAAATATCAAAATATATAATTACCCTTAAAAATGAATATAGCACGGCTTGCATGTATATTTCACAGATGACCAACGTTAAAATGGGTCCCGTGTTCAAGGGTCATGTAGCGCAGAAGGAGCGTCCCTCGCCCGAAGGCGCTGGCTCTTCAGCATATGATTCCCATGCAGCACCTTGGACAGGGTGTGCGGGCTCACTTCCGACACCCCTCACTCACTCTCTCCTACGGTCAAAATGGTCCAAAGAACTGTTAAACGGTTACCCTCCTGAATACAACTCCATCAAGTCCACTGGGACGAAAAGAGAGACGTTATTCGACACAGGACATTTGTGCAAAAAGTGCATCTCTCATTTCAACGTCTTCAAAGGGGAAGCATTAAAACAAGTAATTGACAGAAACCTTTCTACCAAAGTAAGTGTATTTCTTACATCAATTTGCATGCATTTCTATGCATTTAGAGCTGAAGACCAAATGCACTTGTGTTGGGTGGTATCCAGTGGACTGATGCATGCGTGTCCGCCCCATCAGCCAGAGTCTGTCTCATATTTCAATTACATATGAGGCGCATGCTTTCCCCCCCTTCCCTTGAAACGAGTTTAAATCGATTAGATTTTGCAGTTGGTCTGAGATTCATGTGACACTCGTCTAGCCCTGATTGCACTGGAATATGGGGCATAATGGGTGGAATATGAAAACTCAGTTCCTACAGAGGAGAACAATAAAGTAAATGACACTATAATGTGATCAGCTGAGATAGAGATGTATTTGCGGCTGACATTTGTCTTTTTATTTGATGCTGGGGAGAAATACTTAATTTAAGGAGGATGGGATTATTTATCACGTTACCAAAAAGGGTTTGTGGTTTGAAAATGATGTTACAATACTGATTAAATTTTTTTTTAATGTATATTAATGTATGGATAAAACAATTATAATAATCTTTGATTAGTACTCAATTTTCACTAATAATCTGTGTAGTTATTTTTTACTCATTTTTGGAATGCTGAGTTAACAGTCACCAACAATATTTTTCTTTCTGTGCCTCAGGATCCCAAAGTCTTCATTCATCTTTATGAGAGCATGAAACCTCCTGCTAGTACTGTAGATGCCTGGGGCAACGTGGACGGACGCTGTGGCGTCTGCTCCACTCACTTTAGCCAGTTGAAGCAGGAGGCTATCCGCACGATCCTCGCCCAGGACCGGGCCATATGGGCTCCACCTACTACTGCCAACATCTCATCCACAAGCCTTGACTCAGGCTCACAAACGCTCCCCAGAACCTCAAGCCACCGATCTGTTGTCTCAGACCCCCATCAGAGGCCCAGCAATGCAGGACCTGAATGCTGGATTAAAGGACGTCAACATTTAGAGGCCTTTTGGCCCCTGTCCTCATGCAAAGGAATCAATGCAATGTCTCAAAAGGTAGGCCAAACATTTTTTATGTATTTGATAATAGTTTTGCTATTGTTTAAACAAACACTTTAAGTCTTTAAATGGTCGGTATGCCCAAAAATGAAAATTCTGTCATCATTTAATCAGCCATATGTCATTCTAAACATGTATAACATTCTGTCTTGTGTGGGATAGAAAAGATATTTTGAAAAATGTTTTATTGGGTTTTTTTTTTTGTCCATACATTGAAAGTTGAGTTCAGTGTTGTTTTGGACCCAACTGAGTTTCATTCATTATAGACAAAAACAGTTAAAAGAGACCTATAATGCCCATTTTACAAGATGTAATATAAGTCTCTGATGTCCCCAGAATGTGTCTGTGAAGTTTCAGCTCAAAATACTCCACAGATCATTTATTAAAGCTTGTCAAATTTGCCCCTATTTGGGTGTGAGCAAAAATGCAAATGAGTTGCTGCTCCCGGCACCCTTTCCAGAAGAGGGCGGCGCTTTAACAGCTCATGCTTCGGTTGCTCAACAACAACAAAGCTGGAGAATCTCACGCAGCCAAAATGACAATTGTCAGTAACAGTGTTCAGCCTTACATTGTTCAAACTGAAATCGAACACTGATGGAGAGACTCAGGAAGTTACAACTTTCAGAATGCAACTTGACATTTCTGAATAGTTAGTGGATAAATATGTAGTTGCTGTGGAGTTGATTCAACTCATAGACTAGCATGTGCCGTCATGTTAATCTTTTGTGCAAATCCAGCGTTGAATTGACCCTCGTTTGTGAAGCAGTCCGGTGTAAAATGACGGCATGGTAACAACACTCTACTACAACAACTCTTCCTCTTCTCTAAAGCAGCACAACATGGCCTCGCCCCCTTTGTTGCGTGTTCCCGGGGGCAGGGTTTATTTAAATTTTGTGGTTTGTGATGTCACAAACCAAGGAAAAAGCTTGTTGTAGTCCCTACCAGCCGTTTGTTGTAGTAAAAAAAAAAAAAAATATCTCCCTTTGCATTGAACCTTCAGCGTTGTAACTTTGCAGATGTTGTTTATGCTCTAACAGCAACATTACAAACTAACTAAAGTTAAAAAAGTGAAATCATAATCAAGGACCCCTTCAAAATGTATTATTTTGGGTATAACTACTTTGGGTGAACAGTTTAATAATACTTAACATACACTTCTACTCAAAAGTTATGTTTTTTTTGTTTTGTTTTTTTTTTAAGACTTTTATAGCCATGATGCATTAAAGTGATCAAAACTAATAGTAAAGACTTTTAATATGTTATTAAAAAATGACATGTCAAATAAATGCTGTACTTTTGAAATTTCTATTCAAATAATCCTGAAAAAAATGAAGCAGAACCACTTCAACATTAATAATATTAACAATTTCTTGAGCATCAAATCAGCATATCAGAATGATTTCCGAAGGATTATGTGACACTGAAGACTCAGCTTTGAATCACATGAATAAATTAAAAGAAAAAGTTATTTTAAAGTGTAATTTTTACTGTATTTTTGATCATATAAATGCAGCCTTGGTGAGCATAAGAGTGTTACTTTTCCATATAATTCTAAGAAGGAAGCACTTTCTCTGCTCTTCATATTTTATATCCAGTACACCATCCATGTGCATAATGTAAGAGTATATCAATAAAATATACATAGCTATGTCTGCCCACCAGGACCTACCAGGACACGTCATGTGTGCCATCTTATGATACACAACCCTCTAGTTGGCATTGATTAGATCCAGAGGCAGCAATACAGGACTTTTTTGGTTAATGGTTAAACCCACATTTTATCCATACCGCAGAGAAGCCTGTCAGGAAAAAAAGAAGCTTGATCAATATTGCTGTAATATTTAATGACCAGTGAAATATTCATACACAGCGCTCGTAAATACAGATGAAACGAGAATGCATTATGAAAGTGCGGGAGAGAGTGAACATCTCAGACAAGCTCCATAAGCACTCAGATCTTTATGCGATGCTGACCGAGAGCTTGACGGCAGTCCATTAGTCCAGCTCTATTTCATTACACAAACATCCAAGGTGAATTCACTCAGTCCTTGAAGTGGAATTAAAAAAAAAGAAAAAAGATCAATGCATGAAGTAAAAGAGATCTTTTTTGTAGTGTTTTATTTGAAATAGCAAACACACAACACTAACAGGCATGTTTTTATGGAAAGCGTAACTGCGGAAATAAGATGTGCACATAATCAAATCTTAGATTCTCTCTGGAGGACAGAGAAGTGAGAGAAAGAAAGAAGAGACAGAGAAAAGAATAACAGTTGAGCCAATATTGCCGTCTCTGCCCGAGGGTTGCTCCCAGTGCTAATTGGCGTTGCATTCTGCCAATGGAGGGGAGCAAAGAGGGGGCTCCTATTTCGCATGGCTGGATAAAAGCATTGATGAGACATAAAGGCAGGGAGTGACTCTGGATATGTGGATGACTGCAGGCAAGCGATGGTTTTCTCAAGCATAGGCAAAATTCAGTTTGAATATTTTTTTTCTACCAAGGAGAGGTTAGATTTTGGACTGAAGTATGACTCGTCCCGTCAGCGCCTCCAGCCTCGGGCATTCATCACTTGTATGCTGATACACACATAAGGAGGTTCATGACTTCATCTGCACATATGACTCAGCTTGTAGTGGCATTACCTAATAATAGTGTCTGACTGCAGTGCATTAACACACTCATGTTCATGGTGTAGTGTTCAGCCATCATTTTAAAATCTGTGTCAGAAAGATTTAAGTTAGTATTTATTTAGAACAGAATGAACTGAATTAACATTATTGTCTGTACTAATTAATTGTATTAAACAGGACCTATTATGATTATTATTATTTTTTTTTTTGCATTTTAAACTTTCTTTAGTGTGTAATGTTAAAAAGGACTGCAAAGTTACAAAGCACAAAGTCCACCCAAAAATGATTTATTTATCAGCAAGCACTGTTTCTGACCTCACTGAAATGCTTCGAATGTAGTCTTGAGTTTCATTCCTGGAGCGTACACATCACAATATTCCTTATTTATGTAATTCCCACCCAAGGTATACGCAAAAAAAGGTTCAAGGCCTGGTTGAGGCGTCTCATTTTGAAGAATGCATCCTCCGGAGGTTGCATTTGAAGGCTGCATACTTCATCAAGGATGTCTTATTTAAGAAAAGTAACCATAATAATATTGACTGTTATTCATGAGGTGTAAAATACTATAATTTCTTTCTTACTTAGCAATCTAATGGTTACTTTTCTTAAATGAGACCACCTCGATGACGTACACAGCAAAATCTCCAGAGTTAAATCAACTCTGCTCAGAGAACATATGGTCCCTCTCTACATAGAGTTAAAATAACACTGAAGCAGAGTTAAAGTTAATGAGATAGCATGCTGTTTGTGGAGTTGTTTAATCAGATCATGAGAGATTTTATGTCTTTTATCTTCAGTTGATTTCATCTAAGGCTGTGGCTGAAGTCAGTTGTAGTTCTTGTGTTTCTCTTGAGTGATTCTGCTTGTTAACAGCAGGTGTTCATCACTAATGCTCAATCATAACTTAATTGATCACTTAATTATCTCATTAACTTTAACTGTACTTCAGTGTTACTTTAACACTAAGTAGAGAGGGACCATATGTAATCTGAGCAGAGTTGATTTAACTCTGGGGATTTTGCTGTGTATGCAGCCTTTAAATGCGACCTCCGGAGGATGCAGCCTTCGAAATTAGATGCAGCTAGTGTGTTGTGACCATAGACTGTAAAAAAATATGGACGTAGTGTCCGTGACGTCACCCGTAGATTTCTGAGGAGCATCTTACCAGCGCGTCACCGCACGTCACTCCCGGATACTATCTATCTAAGATACTATCTGAAATATTAATAAAGATAACAAGTTATATCATTTGAAAGTTCTAAATGTTTAATGTCAATATACAGTGTCTTTTTTATGATATAGATGCTCCAGCTCCAGTAATTGTAATTTGTGTTGGGTGTGCAAATAACAACATGAAAAATCAAACGGGACTTCATACCTTTATAATAAAATAGCTATAGCGAGATGAATCCAATCTGTGGCACTTGGGTAAAATGTCCATGAGTATCCATTGAAAAACAAAAACAGTACTTTTTGTCCACAAAAGCGTTAAATCCACGAAATATTGATGTATTATCCATTGTTTGCATCACATTTCTTCTGAATGATCTGCTCTCCATCATCGTTCTTCAAGAAATTATGCAACCTGAGCAGCGTTTATATTGTAAAACTGTATATGATCGTATATATCTAAAAAAAAAAATGAGCCCGCGTCCAAAGTATAATTTTTCAAAATGCAGCAGCTTTAGTTTTATATCTAGTAAATCTCACGAACAAAACTTTTAGCCAATGCCAGATCCAACAACGTGTGTTTTGTTTATCTTCCGCATGCGTGCATATCTACACAGACGCACATCTGTCTCGAGTCTCGACCATTAAAGCAGCAAGCCATATTATTTTCTAATTGTATATATTAATATTTTCTAATTGTATAAAATAATCCCGAAAAAAAGCACAAACACGGCAGAGATGCCAAGTTCAGCGGCTGGAATTAGCTGAGGTAACATGGCGGCTCACAGACAGCAGCAGCAACAATCCACCTGTCACTCCACCAAGTGGCCGCACCCTTAATTATGCAGAAATTTAAGGCTTAATATAATTTGAACAGATGAGTTATAAAAAAATTCACCCCCCTCAGAGTTGTCATGAAGGGCAAAATTGGCTGTATAGACCAAAACCACAATTTGATCCAGGCTGTAAATATGTATTTTCTGCTGTAAAGTTGGCCATTTTAACATGGGACTCAATGAGATTCTGCTCCCTTTTGGAGCCTGTCCCTAGTGGCCAGTCGAAAAATCGCAATTTAAGTCACTTTGATATTGGCTTCAAGAGAAACTGCGGGAGGTTGCAGCTTGGTTGTGACACGCTTGATGGGATTGACCAATCACAACACACTGGTCCAGCCAACCAATAAGAGCACATTGCGCTTTTCAGAAGGTGGGGCTTCATAGAGACAGGAACTAAACAGAGTGTTACTGACAGACTGGGAAGAGAGGTGCTGCAACTATGTAAAATATGTGAAAAATAATGTGTTTTTGGACATTCAAGCATGAAAACCTATAATTACTGAGCCTGACAATATCAGTGAAGATGAATCTTTCTCAGTCCTCCCAGAGTCCTTTACATGCAGGAAAGGTGTTTGAGAAGGAGAATGTGACCTCTACAGCACTATGCAACTACGGCGCCTCACAGCCATCCCGTTCTTCTAGTATGTCCTCACTGCTTCCTGCAGGAACCTCTGCTGCCTTGTCTTTCTTTGTCAGGTAATGGGGCTGATCAAAATGAAGTAAAGGTGTGAGTTATAGAAAAGAAAGAAATGCTTTGATAATGTGCACGCATCTAAGCTAAAGTCTGTCAAATCTTTGAACATCCACAGGGCTGCACAGAAGCTGAATGGAATGGTTAGAAGAGGGAGGCCGTTCTCAGAAAGTGGTGCTTCTCAACACCTGACAAACTTCAGTAGCCTCATGCAGAAGTCTCCTCCTCCAGTACCAGCCAGCATTTTTCAAGCTGCTAGTAAGAGCAAGGAAACACCTGGGATGGGGAAGGTATGGCTGAAACGTTTACTACAAATGTTAATTGTTTAATGTTACTACTAAAAAAGTCCTAAATGTATAGGTGCTTGTATTATTACATAATATTGCATTGTTAGATTATGGTAGCTGTTCATTTGCTATTAAATTAGTATAGTAGTAGACACATTTTTTAAATATTGTTTTATTCAAACTATATTTTACTGAGGTGCAGTAATTTTGTTTATTTCATGATTGTTACTGATTGTAGAAATATGAAAGCCTTTTTCCACCTAAGAGTAAAAATAAAATGAGTTTAAAAGGTTAGTTCACCCAAAAATTTTGCCATCATTTACCCAAAACTGTTGTTTATTAATATTTTTGTAAAAAAAAAAAAGTCTTTGGAGAATAAAAGGTTCAAAAGAAAAGCATTTATTTAAAATAGAAATCCTTTGTAACATTATAAACATCTTTACTGTCATTTTTTATCAATTTAATGTATCCTTGCTGAATAAAAGTATTATATCTTATAAAAATCATAAAAATCTTATCAACCCCAAAGCTGTAACTTTTTTATTTCCTTAGTAAAGGAATACAGCTTCCATGGTAAAATGCTTTGTTCACTTACACCCATTATTTTTTTATTTAGGGTGTACAATAACAGTGTTACCAAGATAAAGTGAGTAGTATTTGGCTGGTCATGTGATGTGAACATAGCAGCCCCCATGAGGTCCATGTAAAATGAAACAGATTTTATTATCCTACTGTTATGACTGAAATGAGTCTTCATCTCATTTGAGTGTACATCATTTTAAACTCATTTGTCTTTATCTACAACTTTCTGAATGAGGAAAAATGTTCCTTACTTACATATGACACTCAGATGATTTAGATGTCCTTCAGTCTGTCCTTGGGATGTGGCTGATCTCTAGCTGCCTCACATTTTAGAGAAACCTGTTCATATTGTAACCTTTGAATGTGATGTTAATGGCCTTCCCATTCCATTGCACCACCTCCTTGAGGAAGGGAAATCAATTTAGTTTAATTGTAGCTCGTCCTGACTTCACTCTCCACAGTTCACACTGATGGGACTCATCTTGAGTTTCAAATTATATAGCTCTCAGGGTAGCACCTGGTAGCTAGATCGCACTCAGCCTTTCACATCTAGCTACTGTAGCAGAGATAATGGGTTCTTAAATAATTCATTTTGCGTAAATATGATTTGACAGACTCGGAACAGAGAGGATAATATCACTAGACAAATGCATTAGATATCAGACAAAGCATTAACTTGGTTTAGATGTGTGAACAATTACATCATGCTATAAAAATTGGGATGTTTCAAGACTTAAATTTTACCGTTATGGTTATAGTTTCAGGAACAAGGACATTTTTGTCTCAGTAAAAGTATGGTACTGACTATTTCAATGTTGACCACAGTGATTTTAGCTGTCTGTTACCTGTCTTATTCTCTGGTTAAGTTTTTTTAAGCATGTTTGTATATATATACAGTGGGTACGTAAAGTATTCAGACCCCCTTAAATTTTTCACTCTTTGTTATATTGCAGCCATTTGCTAAAATCATTTAAGTTCTTTTTTTTCCTCATTAATGTACACACAACACCCCATATTGACAGAAAAACACAGAATTGTTGACATTTTTGCAGATTTATTAAAAAAGAAAATCTGAAATATCACATGGTCCTAAGTATTCAGACCCTTTGCTGTGACACTCATATATTTAACTCAGGTGCTGTCCATTTCTTCTGATCATCCTTGAGATGGTTCTACACCTTCATTTGAGTACAGCTGTGTTTGATTATACTGATTGGACTTGATTAGGAAAGCCACACACCTGTCTATATAAGACCTTATAGCTCACAGTGCATGTCAGAGCAAATGAGAATCATGAGGTCAAAGGAACTGCCTGAAGAGCTCAGAGACAGAATTGTGGCAAGGCACAGATCTGGCCAAGGTTACAAAAAAAATTTCTGCTGCACTTAAGGTTCCTAAGAGCACAGTGGCCTCCATAATCCTTAAATGGAAGATGACCAGAACCCTTCCTAGAGCTGGCCGTCCGGCCAAACTGAACTATCGGGGGAGAAGAGCCTTGGTGAGAGAGGTAAAGAAGAACCAAAAGATCACTGTGGCTGAGCTCCAGAGATGCAGTCGGGAGATGGGAGAAAGTTGTAGAAAGTCAACCATCACTGCAGCCCTCCACCAGTCGGGGATTTATGGCAGAGTGGCCCGACGGTTACCTCTCCTCAGTGCAAGACACATGAAAGCCCGCATGGAGTTTGCTAAAAAACACCTGAAGGACTCCAAGATTCATGAGAAAAAAGATTCTCTTGTCTGATGAGACCAAGATAGAACTTTTTGGCCTTAATTCTAAGCGTTATGTGTGGAGAAAACCAGGCACTGCTCACTGTCCAATACAGTCCCAACAGTGAAGCATGGTGGTGGCAGCATCATGCTGTGGGGTGTTTTTCAGCTGCAGGGATAGGACGACTGGTTGCAATCGAGGGAAAGATGAATGCGGCCAAGTACAGGGATATCCTGGACGAAAACCTTCTCCAGAGTGTTCAGGACCTCAGACTGGGCCGAAGGTTTACCTTCCAACAAGACAATGACCCTAAGCACACAGCTAAAATAAGGAGTGGCTTCACAACAACTCCGTGACTGTTCTTGAATGGCCCAGCCAGAGCCCTGACTTAAACCCAATTGAGCATCTCTGGAGAGACCTAAAAATGGCTGTCCACCAACGTTTACCATCCAACCTGACAGAACTGGAGAGGATCTGTAAGGAGGAATGGCAGAGGATCCCTAAATCCAGGAGTGAAAAACTTGTTGCATCTTTTCCGAAAAAGACTCATGGCTGTATTAGATCAAAAGGGTGCTTCTACTAAATACTGAGCAAAGGGTCTGAATACCTAGGACCATGTGATATTTCAGTTTTTCTTTTTTAATAAATCTGCAAAAATGTCAACAATTCTGTGTTTTTCTGTCAATATGGGGTGCTGTGTGTACATTAATGAGGGAAAAAAAATAACTTAAATGATTTTAGCAAATGGCTGCAATATAACAAAGAGTGAAAAATTTTAGGGGGTCTGAATACTTTACGTACCCACTGTATATATATACAAACATGCTTTAAAAAACTTAACCAGAGAATAAGACAGGTAACAGACAGCTAAAATCACTGTGGTCAACATTGAAATAGTCAGTACCATACTTTTACTGAGACAAAAATGTCCTTGTTCCTGAAACTATAACCATAACGGTAGAGTGAAAAATTTAAGGGGGTCTGAATACTTTCCGTACCCAATGTGTATGTAGATAAAAAAATTCTATATTTATATGTAATATCTAATTAGTATATTGTTTTGGGTTTTCCCCCCAATTTTAGGTCAAAGTGATGCTGCGAGTCTGTTCGGTTCCTGAGTCAGACCCCTCCCAGTCCTACTCTTTCAAACTGGACCAGCACAAGAAACAGATCACAGTGCTGAATGTACCCACCTTCACCCCTCAGAGACAGACTGCTGGCACTACAGTCTCCTCAAAGACCTTCACCTTTGATGCTGCGTTTGGCCACGATTCAACCCAGGTCAGTGCCACTGCTTTGATATTTCTGTCTTATGATGTGAAAACTGATCTGTCTAATGTCTGGAGCCCATCTGAGTCATAATATCCAAACATCTGCAACACTTTCAGATTTGGTCACTTGAGTGCAGATATTCAATATCTGGATATTCTTATCCAGTACAATCAATTGAGCTGCTTTCACTCAGTACTCAAATTCACATTTGGCTAAATAATGCAACATCCCAGGAAAAGGTCCTTGAAATGTACATGAAATGTCTGTACAGTTCAACTGTCAAATGATGAAACAGTTTTGTCATAAAAAAAAAGAGAAAATAAAAACAAATGAAAGTATTATTTTTCAGGCTGAAGTTTGTGAGAACAGCTTGTGTGAGGTGCTTCAGTGTGTGGTGGCAGGGGCTGATGGTTGCATCCTAAGCTTTGGCCAAACCAGTGTGGGTAAGTGAGTTATATTAAAATCCTTTTTTTATCTTGTAAACCCTGACATATGAAAATGTCAGAAAAATATAATTACATTTTTTTTTAAATGGAACCTTTTATTGAACCTTTAGACAAAATATAAAAGAAACAGTTATGTTTTTATATGTATTTTATGTTTTGTAACATTTGATACATCAGGCTTTTATGAGGTAGAGGGTGTGCATGTGACGTCACCGTCGGCCGGAGCAACTGTAGTTATGCCCACTGAGTGGCAAAAAGTGGCAGCATTGGTTTTCAGCGTGAATGCCGCAAAAAAAACACACAAAACAAAACATGAAAAACACATCTTAAATGGGAAAGAGCTTTGCAATTGACTGTACAAATAGATTTAAAGAAATCTGAGTTATATTTTGTAGCTGCTGAAAGCTACAGAAAAGAGAAACTAATGGATCACTGCAATTCACAGAAACAAGGCAGACTCCAGGCAGCGAATGTGGATTTATCATTTTGTGTCAATATGTTGAATTCTGTGGTAAAATCATACCCTATATATTGTATTGTTATATTGACAACTCATCAATTAAATATTTACGATCTTATATTCTGCATAATTGGGTGTTTTTAAATAAACACTGACAAGAACTATACAAGTTTTAGGGCTGGATGATATGACGATGTATAAAATTGATATGAGTGATCTCCTGGATTTAGACCTACTTATATTGTATTTATATAAAGCATTCACAGGCATATGCTTTATCTGTTTCCCCGACGTCGAAAATAGGCACATATAAATGTCAGGAAACACCATTCCTGGCTGCATGTCAATATCCATGGATCACTGGATCTTTGGTAAGTTGTAACAGGAACACTATCGAGTCCAACCTTTAGTTTAAACTGATAAACATATATTGTACTTGCGTTTTCACAGTTTCCCCTATTAAATCCACTCAGGCATCAGGCTATTTTGCCACTCAGTTCAGCTAAGGGGACGTGTTCCGGCGTAAAAGTGACACCAATGCATACCTTCTATAGTATGATATAATGAGAATATAACTCAAGGAGGAAAAACAGCTCAAACTGAGCAAAAATATGTGATTTGTTGTTATTTAAATGGCCAGAAATTCTGATAGCTTGTAAAGTAAATCAAATAGATTTTTATTACAGTATAACATCTTAATTAAAATGCATATAAATATCAGTTGTCACTGTATTTCCCAATAATGTTTTAGTTGAATGTATGTGCTTAGTTTTGTGATCAACGCTCTGTAGTTTTAATTGTACACTTACAGAGTAAATGTGAATATTTCTCAAATTTATATCTTCCAAGTGCGAATTTATATATCTCACAATGTGACAATCAATTTCACGATTGTGAACTTGTCCCTCATATTTGCATCTTCATAATGCACAGCATGACTTTAAATGCTGTGGTATGACTTTGTCTTATTTCACAATTATCTTATTATTTTTCACTCTGAGTCAGAATTGGGCTTCCATAGCTTCACGTCCCATGGTATTGACGCTGAAAGGTTTGGATTCACATTTGCCACTTCTTTTGACTTGTGGTGTCTCTCAATGAAAGTGCATTAAATGCCGTTCCTTTAAGAGACTGCATAGATGCTACACAATGGGTCATCACAGGTCATTTACCTTTAAGGTTATTAATTGTTATCCTCCCAAAATCATGACAACAATCTCTACATGGCATTTGGAGTATGACATCATTTTCTATTAGCTAGATTGAATTACCCGGCCTCCATGTTGGCCCTTGGCTCCCAGCCAGACATCATAAATCTTTTAAAGCAGCCCATGCTTGACTGCCACTAAAGTGCTTTACATTTAATTGGTCATGACATTGCCACAACGCATTTTACACCCCAGTTTGTAAAGTCATTCGCCACGCAGCAAATTGCAAGCTGTGGCTTTTTGTCATTCTGAATGATAATTTATTTTGTAAAACCCTTATGGGGGGCTATTCTGTCTAATGATGGTATGTTATGAAAAATTCCATTCAAATTTCTTTCTTTTGGTTTACAGGAATGTCTTACACAATGATTGGCCGTGATGGTTGTACTCAAAGCCTTGGAGTTATTCCATGTGCTATCTCTTGGCTTTTCAAGCTCATTAACAGGAAGAAAGACAAGACATGGGCAAATATCACAGTTTCCGTGTCAGCTGTAGAGGTCTGTGGGGAAAACAATGCCATCAGGGATTTACTCTCTGATGTTGAGACGGGCAACTGCAAGGAGACCTATAAGCCAGATGCTTTCCTCAAAGAGGACCCCGTCTGTGGAATACAGGCAAGTGTTGAATGCACTTCCTTTGTTCTAATACCTCCACTTTCATTTTATTTTACTTTCAGTTTATTTGTGCAGCGCTTTTCACAATGCATATTGTTCCAAAGCAGCTTTGCCAAAAATAGTGCTTTAGAAACTGAGGGCACATTGCATGGAAAAATTCCCTATAATATTTAGTTGGATAATGGAAAAGCCTCAAGCGATGTGTTTAAAGTTTTAATTAAAGCATATGCAGTGCTCATGTAGCATTTAAAGGAATATTCCAGGTTAAGTGTTAAGTGCAATCGACAGCATTTATGGCATAATGTTGACTAACTTAAAAATTATAAAAAAAAAATAAAAAACTCAGGTACTTATAATGGAAGTGAATGGCCACTCTTTGATCTGTTTAAAGCATAATCCTTACATTCTTAAATTGGATGTGATACAGAATAAGTTCAATAAAATCATGTTTGCTTCTTGTGGCTATACTATTTTAAAAGTGAGTATTTTTGATGTTTGTGTTTTACTTTCATTGTAATTGCCTCAATTACCTGCTTTTTATAAAGAAAAGGAGGGACAAATACAAATTATTTTTGTGGTAATCAGCATTATGCCACAAATGCTGTTGATTGAGCTGAACTTGTACCCGGAAAATTCCTTTAAAAACATTTTGCATGAAATTTATAACCCTTTGCATGGCATATTATCAATATTCATGAGCAATCAATACAAATTTAATACATACTCATTGATATGTTAATTGAGACATTCCCATTTACTTGAGAGTGTCTTTATTGGATTGTGTTATCTTGATTCCAGCTCTGCAACCACAGTGTACTAAATGCTCCAACCCCGGAAAGAGCAGCTTTCCTATTAGATGCAGCTATCGCATCTCGCAGTGGGACTTTGGACAGTGGAGGGACACCGCTACACTGTTGTCACATGTTCTTCACCCTGCATGTTCGCCAGCAACACATAGGGAGCAGCACCAAGTCTGGGAGTGAGTTCAGTTGCTTTTTCATGTCACTAATATGGAGATGTACATGTACAGATCTTGATAATCTCGACTTTATAAACAAAAGCCTATTGGATAACATTTCTCATGCAATACTGAACCAGGAGAGTGAAATTTTATACTTTTTTCCATTTTCAGTATAATAAAATGGATTGTTTTGCATTCATGATGTGATCTTTTTCATAACATTTGTTGCTTCTTTAATATTATTTGTTTAATTTCTTGTGTTAATAAAATATATTTTTTCTTCAGTGAATGTGGATCAAAGCAAGCTGAGCCTGATCGATTTAGGGAGCTGTGTGGGGGAGAGGGATGAAAGCAACTGTGGAGTCTGCCTCGCTGAGCTTGGAAACTTTATCACTGCCAATCTCAACAGACATAAACATGTCGCTAATAGGTACGTGTGCAACTTAAATATAAAAGTAGGAATTTACTAATAGTATATGAACATAAAGCACAGTGATTTAATTAAGTAATAAGTATTTAAGAACATTTAATTACCAGTGAATTTGTTCAAAACAGGGAAAGTAAATTAGCCATGCTCCTGCAAGACTCTCTGAGCAATGTCAACTGCTCCACAACAATTATTGCCCATATATCCACATCGCCTGAAGACCTTACAGAAAGCCTCTGTACGATGCAGACTGTGTCTCGAATGCGGAGGCAGAAAAAGAAGACAAGGGTATTATTTTATTTTATTTTATTTTTTTATTTTATTTTATTTTATTTTATTTTATTTTATTTTATTTTATTTTATTTTATTTTATTTTATTTTATTTTATTTTATTTTATTTTATTTTATTTTATTTTATTTTATTTTATTTTATGGACATGTTATCCAGTTTTCAGAATCTGTTCATTTAGACCATGCTTTACATTTTTACTTTTTTTTATAAATAATTGAATCATATGAGATACATAATATAAATGATCAAATAATCTATCTATTAAATACATTTATTTATTTAATGGATTATGGGCATGTTCTTCATTTTTCAAGTGATGTGAGTTTTGCTTTTTTTTTTTGTTTCATTCTTTTTTTTTTCTTCAGAAATCTTCCTCAAGCTCGCCCGGGGGAAGAAGCTTAGGCAACGAGAGGAAAGTTAATAATTCCACCAAGCTGAGATTCCAGTCTACAGGAACACTGGATCAAGATCTCTCCTCTCCTGGTTTCTCTAGTGATCCAGCATTTTACCCTGAGAGTGACAAGTCTTGTGATACCTTTATCTCTGTGGATTCTTCTGGCCTCCTAGATAAAGAGGTTACAAATAGAAGCAGAGAGGTTTTACCTATTATTCCATCCTTACTCAAAAGCAAATTAGAGTCCAAGAAGCTCTCGTTGATGAAGTTTTGTGAAATCTCTCCACCAATTGCCAATCGCATGAAGCAGATATCAAAAGAAAAGACTAAAGAAGAGTCAACACCAACAATATTGCGAGATAAATCAGATTTTGAGTGTCTGAAGTGCAACACATTTGCAGAACTCCAGAATCGACTGGGGAACATAGACGGAACAGAGTTGGATCTATGCAAAGATCAGGAAGTGAACAATATGAATAAAGCACCTCACTTAAGCCAAACTGAAAACAAATCTAATTCATTGGACATTCAAGCATCAAGCAAATCTGAAAGTACCAGACAAGGAAACTCATCAAAAACATTTGCCATCATTCACAACAGTGTGGAAATTCCAAGTACTTCCAATTCACAGATTATTCAGACATGCCCGCCACAGTTAGATGTAGTCAAACCAAGTGATCCTTTGCTGTCTGGCCAATCTCCAAGCAAATCTAAGCTTCATAATAAAAAATTAGACATAATGCCTACTTCACTATCTCTGAAATTGGAAGACCAAGGTAAAATAAGATTATCGGATTTCACAATGCAACCTGAGACACGAATTTCTCCCGTCGGCAAGAGTTCTCCAAGATCTACCTCGTCCTCTTCTTTTTCATCATCCCTATCTTCCAGTTTGAGCTCCCCACCGGCTGTTTCTACCTCTTTGAATGGAGATGTTCCACATTGTACAGCAAAGAACCAGAGAGAGATGAGGGCCACCATTACAGTGACCGTTCAGCAACCGCTCGATCTTAATGGACATGATGAGATTGTGTATACCGTGGTTGAGGAGGTTACAATAAATGGGGCCACTGAGCAAGGAAAGGCAAAAATATTAAGTATTCATGAGTCTCACTCTCTCCAGGCTTTAACACCAGGAAGTCAGTCTGTAAGGATTATCGGCAGCATAGGTGAAGAACAAACAGCAAGTTTTTATAGTTCCACCTCTAATGCAAAAACTTCAGAGAATGAAGTCTCCATAGCCTCATCTGATGCAGCTGTACCACACACAAAAATCAATCCACATATTGACAAGGAAAGCAGCTTCCTTGATTCAAAAGACCTACCGCAGCATGATAGTTGGTCTGACGTCCCGCTGACAGAAGATGTGAAGGAGATACCTAAAGAAGCCAATGCTAAACTTTATCCTCACTGTGAGGTCTTGAAGTCCAGACAAAATGCTTGTGAAATTACTCCCGAGCAGAGCTGGTTGTGCCAAAACAAAAAGAAAGACACCAAGAATGTCCCACAAATGAACACAGAACACAAGAACCCATGTAATCCAAGACAAACTCTTGAGAGGAAACAATATGCCAAGAAAGACGGACTTGTGGAATGGAACAAAGACAAGGTCCCATCAACACACACAAATAGTCCCAACCTCAAAAGGAAAGAAACAAAAGAAGAGTCTGCAAGAAGTGCAATGCTAAACCTGGCTACTGAAACTAAGACCAACACGAAATCTCATTTTGAAGAGAGCAGTAAGTTATTTAATGCAAAACTGAAAGCATTATCTGGCAGGAGCCAAACTTGGGATGAGAGTAATCGTGGAAGCTCAACAGGAAGCTTGAAAGGTAATTCTAGCTCACCAAGACTTAAAAGCAAGTTCCTTGAGGAGACTGCTTTCATCGATGTGGCTCCTCAAGGCCTTTTAGATGAACAATACTTTCAAGCTCAACCCAGCCCACTTGGTTTTAAAGAAGACTTTGAGGACTTTGTAAGGTGTCGAGCTAGTCAGAGTCTTGGGAGGGTTCCACAGTTCTTCCCCATGCATGACGCCAATGATGCATCCCGGCCATCCAAAAACGGTCACTCTAAGACAACAGCTGTTAATGAATTCATGCCCAGTTCAAAGATCCACAAGATGCCAAACTTGTCCCCCAAACCCACTAGGCACTCGATCAACAGGAGCTCAAGCTTTTCTCCTAATGGAGCACCTGTCAACCAAAGCTCGTGGTCAACACACTCCCTATCCCGAAGTCAGGATAACGGTGGTTTGAAGTCGCCCGGTGCAGTCCGGAAAGGAAGGGTTGAACTTTTAAGAAGCAGTAGAGACTCTCTTTCTGCTTTTAGTCCAGGTGGGTCTGATTTAGATGAAAGTGAGGAACCGGGAACGTCGAAACCTTTCGTTCACACATTGCCATCACCGTACAGTCGGATCACAGCTCCACGGACACCATACCACTGCAGTGGCCATGCGAGCGATACCACCAGTGTTCTCAGTGGAGAGCTGCCTCCTGCCATGTGTAAAACGGCTTTACTCTATAACAGAAGTAGTATGGTCAGTAGTGGCTATGAAAGCATGCTAAGAGACAGTGAGGCTACAATTAGCAGCAGTTCAACGCACAACTCCATCAGCGATCAGAGCTGCTCACTTGGCGCTGGTAAAGGGGCAAGAAGTACCAAGAAAAGAACCAACATAGGTGAGGAATTTTCTAAATCGATGTATTCTAGCATAAAAAACAACATGGTCTTCACTGTATTGTCTTTGTCCACAGGGTCTAGTATAAGACGACCATCTCAAGACAACCTCCTTTCTCTGAAGAGATCCGTCAGTGGGCCCAAAATGCACCGGGTGGATCGGGGTGTTTCTGAGTCTTATGAAATAAAAGTCTATGAGATTGATAATGTAGATGGCGTACAGAAGAGAGGTGGGGCAGGGAACAAGGTGAGGTTCAAAATGTGTCAATGAAAAAATTGTCTGTCTGTCTGCTTTGTATTTCATTCACAAACTGCTATTGTTGTATGGTCAGTTAAAGTGGTAGTGCTTGACTTTTACAGTTTTCTCAATTGCTTAGACATGAAAATCTGTTCTTTAGCCAGATTTCCTGACTTGCAACACCGTTTTCCAAAAGTGAAGGCTGGAATAACCCTACATGACTTCTGCCCAGGTTTTTGCCCCAATTTGCAGTCTGGAGGAGTCGATGTTAGTTGGCGAAAGTCAGAGACCGTCTGCAAATTTGGCTAGTCAGAGTATAGAGTGTGATGGGCACAGACTCTGAGTTTCTTAGCTTCAGACTTTGATTCCATCCAATCAGAGGATATAAAACATGTCATTTTAGACATTTAGAACACATATAGACTTTATGTAGCCTCGCCCCGCTCGAAGTGGTTTTGTCTTTCCACTAGTGTTGTCAAAAGTACTGACTTTTTACATGACCTTTCGGTACTGAAATTTTAAAAACGTCCCGTTTTTAAACGTCAGCACTTTGAGCGCTGTTGAGCGGATTCATAAACATCTCTGATTGGCCATTGTGTTGACGCGCTTATCGGATATGCCTGTGATTGGCTACAATGATCAACGCGTGAGAGAATTTGAAAGCACACGGAAGTGTTCGAATTTGAAAGCGGTTTGAAAGTGGGAGCGCGAGCGATTGAAAGCAGGCGTCTAACAGTGGACCGATCCGAGATAGATGCCTGCTTTCAAATGCTCCCGTGTGTATCTGTGTAAGCGCTTAGTTAAGAGATTAATTGATGACTATTTACAACGTTTTTACAGCGTTGATCATTGAAGCCTATCACAGACATATCCGATGAGCCGTGAAAACAACGGCCAATCAGAGATGTTTACGAATCCACTCAACAGCGCTCAAAGCGTCACGTTTTTAAAATTTCAGTACCGACTAGGTACCGAAGTCAGTACTTTTGACAACACTACTTTCCACAGCATGAAAGTAAGTTCTTATGGCTTTATGAATGAACTGCTCGTTTTGAAATCTTCCCGGTCTACTGACATTCGTTATGTCATCCGCTTCAAACATTACAATGCTTATGATAACTTTCATTAAAGGATTAGTTCACTTTAAAATGAAAATTACCCAAATATTTACTCACCCTTAAGCCAACATAGGTGTGCATGACTTTCTTCTTTCTGATGAACACAATCTGAGTTATATTAATAAACATCCTGACGCTTCAAAGCTTTATAATGGCAGTGAACGGGATCAATAAGTATGAAGCTCAAGAAAGTGCATCCATCCATCATAAACGTGCTCCACATGGCTCCGGGGGTTAATAAAGGTCTTCTGAACCTCCTTCCTTATTCAACTTACGAAGAAAGTGTGTCAGTTCAAAACGCTTACACTACATCCTATGCCTTCGACATACTTGTTCAGTGACATTATAAAGCTTGGACGTGCCAAGATATTTATTAATATAACTCAGATTGTGTTCATCAGAAAGAAGAAAGTCATATACACCTAGGATGGCTTGAGGGTGAGTAAATCTTGGGGTAATTTTCATTTTGAAGTGAACTAATCCTTTAACTCTACAATAAGTAAATCCACTTCACCAGCCAATTACTCTTAGACAGCAATTCCATAGAAATATACAGGGCTAACACAAAAAGAGTTCAAACAAAAACAGCATGCTTGTTTCTCAGGCACATAAGGTTTATTGTTTTCATTTGTCATGTGTCTCCTAGCAATGTGAGTTTGTTGTGTTCAGAACAATGTGAAAGTGCTGAAATCGGTTCAGATTTCATAGTGTATTCCAGCCTGGAATATATCTGTTTTTGTTTGTTTGTTTGTTTGTTTGTTTGTTTGTTTGTTTTTAACTCTAGCCCAAACTAGAGACAAGATACTGATTTAGAGCAAAGTCCCTTTAAGACAAGTCATTTCACTCGGCGGCCATCTTTGAAACGCCTCTCGGGCATCCATGCAGCTCCTATCTCTTTGAATGGGGAAACATCAAATTCTCCAAAACTGTTTGCCAAGCTTTCGATTAAATTTCATATTTGAAATCACCAATGAATTCTGACAACAACTGTCTCATAATTTTTTTTTCCAAACGCTCGAATCATTCATGACAAAAAAACTGTATTCTTTAGGCTGGATGAAGCTAATGCGTCTCTTGTGCCTCATTTCGGAGGCGCGTGTCTGGCTGTTTCTATAGAAACCAGTGCTTCTAACTGCCGCTGCAGTGACGCGATGACTTTACCAGTTGGCGATTGGCTCTTATTTTGAAGGCGGGACTTATTCCGCCATATTGCGCGTTACACTTTCTCCCATTCAAAACAAAACGAGTGACATGTCTTGTGTTATTCTATAGTCTTTGTTTAGAGCAAAGTCCCTTTAAGACTTTGTTTAGAGTAAATGTGATTTTGTAATCTTTTACATACTGTTTTTTTTTTCTATTGCTGAAAAATATGGAAATCTTTGTTGAATATTTGTGAAATATTTTGTTATTTTGTTATTCGAATGTGTATATATATATTTTTACAGTTTTCATTCAACAATGTACTGTACACATTCAGGAAATTTTGACAATGTTGTATGTATGTTTGTGTATATATATATATATATATATATATATATATATATATATATATATATATATATAATATACACACACACACACACACACATACACAATGTTTTTCCCCAGTAGCGAAAATGCTGTTCCTCAAATGATGATGACTTTTTTTCAAAACAATATTGTTATCACAAAACCAAACTGTATGTTCAGGAATCGCTTTTTTTACATGAATATTGACTTTAATTTATGTGGTAGTATTATGTTGCAGAGTTTAAAATGTATAGTTGCTCATTCATTGTAGTAAAAGGCCATGGTCATATTGTTTTAAATAAATCTCACAGTGTGTAATTCAGAGTATCTGTGTATTTGGTTTATTTAAAGGCAAGATTTGATCTACTAGATTCAAGATAACTTGGCTGAATACAGTGTTTGATTTTGTCTGTATATGAAATGTGTTATAGAAAAACTAATATTAGTATAAAATCCTGTGGCATGATGGAAGGCCAAATGCTAATCTCAGATCTCTCACATTTTATATGGAGGGAAACTGACATTTTGTCATCCACGTTTCCAGGGTATAGTGCTCTTTAGTGCAAAGCTGAAATTCCTGGAGCATCGACAGCAGAGAATAGCAGAGGTGAGGCTCAAGTATAATGCTCTCAAGAGGGAGCTG
The DNA here is from genome assembly GCF_024489055.1 of Chanodichthys erythropterus. Taxonomy (NCBI): domain Eukaryota; kingdom Metazoa; phylum Chordata; class Actinopteri; order Cypriniformes; family Xenocyprididae; genus Chanodichthys; species Chanodichthys erythropterus. The sequence continues at coordinate 12,224,880 of NC_090224.1, read as the reverse complement.
GAACATGCCAAGCATCATCTGATGGTGGACCCTGGAAAATGGACCCGTGAATGTAAGGGGTTAAAAATATTTGCTTATATATATTAACTAATATTGAGCACTGCAGGATAGAAAACTGTAGGGTTGTTTATGGTTCTGCTTAAACTCCTGTCTATTTGTATGATGTATTTTGCAGTTGACTTATGGCAAACGTTTGAGGTAGACTCCCTGGAGCACTTAGAGGCGTTGGAGCTGGTCACTGAACGACTAGAGCGTCATGTTAACCTCTGTAAAGCACATGTCTTGATGGTCACCAGCTTTGATGTTACACCCAAATGCAGACAAAAGTGGCGGCATCGGCCCACTGTAGATCATACAGCGTTTGCAGGAATATAGCATGCCAAGATGTTAAATCATCACTTTGACCTGTTATGCAACATATGAAATGATATGCAAATCTGTGCCTGTAAAGCATCTCAAAATCATCACATTATACAGAAGCTTCCGCTGGTGCTGATCGGGCTTTACTTGAAATCTAATTTGCTGTAAATGTTTGTGTTTTTCGCTTTAGCACTGAGAGAGAGCAAAACAACATAATTGACTGCAGACTTCTGTCTGAACTTGGATGCACTGATATGGGCTTTTCCTCGATTATTCCTTGTTTTTCACTGTTCAGACTTTAATTCTGAGTAGTCAGGATTCAAGATTTCCTGTTGTACATTTGTAAATCCTGGGTTAACTTTCCTATTGGCATATTTATCCATAACCCTAAGTAGCCTACAGCATGAGATGACCTGTAATATAACTGCTTGTCCATCTGTGGAAATGTTCAACATTTTAATGTTTCTCTCTCAAGCATTAATTTATGACTTGTTACCTGTTGTTAAACAACTTGTTGTAACATTGTCACACCTTATTGTTTCACACAATATACTTTTGTGCTTAATATCGCAAATTGAAAAGTTGTGGTAACTCACTCCTTTTCAAAATTACAAGTGTGAAATTAAAATTTCTTAACCCAGGGTTAAATGTGGCCTTAATTCTGGGATAAATTATGTTACTTTACTGAGAGTTATTATAATAGTCACCTTCAAGGTGGTAAAAACACTGTAAATAAGTAACACCCAGGGTTTATTTTGTTGCTCTAAGAGCAAGTAAATTGGAAGTTTTATTGTTAAGGTCTTTAATCCTTATGTGTATGCACTAATAAAAACTTGTTATGCACTTTTGTTTGTATTGTTTTTGTTTAAATTAAGTTATAAATGTGTTAACTGAAATTGTATCCATTTATTTACATGTTTAATAACCACTGTAATCATCAGATGAGAAAAATGACATGATTTTGAAAAAAGTTAAAGGGTTAGTTCACACAAAATTCTGTCATTATTTACTCACTCGTTCCACATCTATGATTCCTTTGTTCACCTTCGGAACACAAATTAAGATATTTTTTATGAAATCCAAGAGGTTTCTGATTGCCCAAAGAAAGCAATGTAAAGTACCACATTCAAGGTCCAGAAATAGGTAATAAATACATTGTTAAAATAGTCAATGTGCTTATAGTGATTCAACCTTAATGTTATGAAGCGACAAGAATAAAAAACAAAACAAAAAATATAGCTGCAAGCAGCAATTCGGGGCCAAGCCCCAGAAGGGGCAGTAGCGCAATACGGAGCAGGAAGAGCAAAAACAGCAGAAATTGAATGTACATGCTAAACAGCTCGTTCAGAAGGACAGGTGGAAATGAAATGAAAATTAATAGAAGTTCAGAGAATGAACACGGAATGAACTAAAAACACTTGTATCTCATTCAAGAGGAATAAAGATTAGTACAATGCTTATTTGGATAAAAAAGGTATCAAAGTGACTCATTACACACAATTGTATAAAGGCACCCCACACGGGATTCAAACCCACAACCTCCGGGTCCAATGTCCATTTCTCAACTCATTGCGCCACTGTGCAGGTGAATGTTGGCACACCTGCCGAAGTTCATTAGTTCATGTGAAAATGAACTCAAAATGAAGAATTTTTATAAAACTGCACTGAATGTTATATTTAATAACTACTTTAGATCATTCTGCAGCTCATCATGCTGTAGCGCAATACAGAGCAGGAAGAGGAAAAACAGCAGAAAATGAACAAACATGAAACAGCTGGTTCAGAATTACGGGCGAAAATGAACTCAGAACTTATGTACATAAGCTTAGATGAAAATGAACACAGCATGAAACAAAAAGCATTTATTTCTAATCCAAGAGGCAGTAAAGGAATCAAAACACACTATTTCATAAAACCGCTCCACCTGGGATTCGAACCCACTATCTTGGGGTGCAGAGCTCATCAGGTAACTGGCTTTACACATTGAGCTACTTGAGGATGCACATTCAACAATCTGTGGAAGAGAACTTTTAGTGTAAGAAAGAATTTACAAAAAAGCATTACTTAGCATGCTAACCATATTAGCATGCTAAGCTAACTTAATGCTAATGAAGCTCATGGTTAACTTGATAGCTGAAGAGCCACATTAAAGAGAATGACAACTGGTTAGCATGCTAAGCAATTAGCATGCTAAGCTAACTAGCATAAGACAACAAACACAAGCAGGGTCACAGTCAGAGATGAATATCTTGGGAATGGTAGCGAATATCAAAAATCCATTCAGTCATTTCTGTGCGGCTCGGTCCAAAGATCACCTGAGCTGATTTTGGACAAAATTGGACAAAAATTGTAGGAGGAGTAGTGAAAAAATGGAATACTGTACTTTTCAAAATGGCCACTACTGTACTGGGTGGAGTCTTAATGTAAGATATTGAATGTGATCAGTATGAAGAGAGGAATCAGTTGTATTGACATTCATTTTTCTGGAACAAAGGGTTCAAAAGTTATAACCTTTACAAAAGTGAATATTTGAACTGGTGGTGGCGCTATAGACTTAGTCCTAGATACTCCAAAGTTGGTCAAATTACTTTAATTACTATCACTACAAGCATGCCAAATTTGATAATTTTCCTTCTTATGGTTCATTGATTACCATACAGGGGGAAGAAGAATAACTACGAATTTGGACATAAAGGAATTGCATGTGATAGCTTCAGATTAGACCAGTTTTAGGCAGAATGCCTAGAACAGACACAAGTTCTGCATCTTTTCCTGCCACAGTACCTCATGCGGTCTGGGCATGTGTCACACTGAGTTTCGAACCCACGATGCAGAGCATTCGGGATCCGTGGCGTAACACATTGAGCTAATCAGCCATGCAAGTTCATCAGTATGCTAAGCAGAGGTTTCAGTGTGAGAAAGAGTTCACAAAAAAAAAGCTTCATAGCATGTTAACCATATTAGTATGCAAAGTTATTTAATGCCAACTAAGTTTTGGTTAACCTGTTGACTGAAGACCACATTAGAAAGAATAGCAATAGTTTAGCATGCTAAGCAATTACTGTGCTAAGCTAACTAGTATAAGACAACAAACACAAGCAAGGTCACATTCAGAGATGAATATCTTGGGAATGGTAGCGAATATCAAAAATCCGTTCAGTCATTTCTGTGCGGCTCGGTCCAAAGATCATCTGAGCTGATTTTGGACAAAATTGACCAAAATTTGTGGGAGGAGTAGCGAAAAAACTGTTTTTGATTTAATTCAATATGGCAGACAGGTACATTTAAGGAAAATGACAAATGACACATTGTCGGAATCGGCATAAGCCAGGGAATAAAATGACATAAAGCAGACAAATTTTGGATAATGTTTTCAAAAGTTATAAGCAATGTTGCAAAAATCATTATATCTGTGGAACACTAGGTGGCGTTGTGCTGAAACTTCTCATGTACCTTCAGGACACTCTGATGGTCATATGTACCAAATTTTGTGATGATATGTCAAATTGTTTAAAAGTTATTGCAATTTATGACAAAATTCAAAATGGCGGACACGTGGTTCATCCGATGTTGACGAATTCGATATCCTCGGATTCGGCATGGCACAGGGAATCCATAGACACCAAGATCTTGATTTTCTAATAAAGTGTTCAAAAGTTATTGGCCAAAATAGCCATTTTTCAGATCTCATGACCTGTAGGTGGCGCTGTTCCCAAATTTGGCATGGAACCTCAGATCATGGTCTTGATCAAGTGTACCAATTTTAGTTTTGATTGCTCAAAGTTTGGCCGAGATACAGCCTCTATAGCAATTTTGGGTCAACCTTGTTAACTTCGTGACATCATAACTTTTGAACAAAGATGAATAAAAAAAATCTGTTCAGTCATTTCTGTGCGGCTCAGACCAAAGATCACTTGATCAAAGTTTGGACAAAATTGGACAAATTTTGAAGGAGGAGTAGCGAAAAAACGGAATACTGTACTTTTCAAAATGGCCACTACTGTACTGGGTGGAGACTTAATGTAAGATATTGAATGTGATCAGTATGAAGAGAGGAATCAGTTGTATTGACATTCATTTTTCTGGAACAAAGGGTTCAAAAGTTATAACCTTTACAAAAGTGAATATTTGAACTGGTGGTGGCGCTATAGACTTAGTCCTAGATACTCCAAAGTTGGTCAAATTACTTTTAATTACTATCACTACAAGCATGCCAAATTTGATAATTTTCCTTCTTATGGTTCATTGATTACCATACAGGGGGAAGAAGAATAACTACGAATTTGGACATAAAGGAATTGCATGTGATAGCTTCAGATTAGACCAGTTTTAGGCAGAATGCCTAGAACAGACACAAGTTCTGCATCTTTTCCTGCCACAGTACCTCATGCGGTCTGGGCATGTGTCACACTGAGTTTCGAACCCACGATGCAGAGCATTCGGGATCCGTGGCGTAACACATTGAGCTAATCAGCCATGCAAGTTCATCAGTATGCTAAGCAGAGGTTTCAGTGTGAGAAAGAGTTCACAAAAAAAAAAGCTTCATAGCATGTTAACCATATTAGTATGCAAAGTTATTTAATGCCAACTAAGTTTTGGTTAACCTGTTGACTGAAGACCACATTAGAAAGAATAGCAATAGTTTAGCATGCTAAGCAATTACTGTGCTAAGCTAACTAGCATAAGACAACAAACACAAGCAAGGTCACATTCAGAGATGAATATCTCGGAAATGGTAGTGAATATCAAAAATCTGTTCAGTCATTTCTGTGCGGCTCGGTCCAAAGATCATCTGAGCTGATTTTGGACAAAATTGACCAAAATTTGTAGGAGGAGTAGCGAAAAAACTGTTTTTGATTTAATTCAATATGGCAGACAGGTACATTTAAGGAAAATGACAAATGACACATTGTCGGAATCGGCATAAGCCAGGGAATAAAATGACATAAAGCAGACAAATTTTGGATAATGTTTTCAAAAGTTATAAGCGTTTTTGAAATAATCATTATATCTGTGGAACACTAGGTGGTGTTGTGCTGAAACTTCTCATGTACCTTCAGGACCTTCTGATGGTCATATGTACCACTTTTTGTGATGATATGTCAAATTGTTTAAAAGTTATTGCAATTTATGACAAAATTCAAAATGGCGGACACGTGATACATCCAATATTGACAGAATCGGTATCGTCGGATTCGGCATGATCCAAGGAATCCATAGACACCAAGATCTTGATTTTCTGATAAACTGTTCAAAAGTTATTGGCCAAAATAGCCATTTTTCATATCTCATGACCTGTAGGTGGCGCTTTTCCCAAGTTTGGCATAGACCCTCAGACCATGGTTCTGATGAAGCGTACCAATTTTTGTTTCGATTGCTCAAAGTTTGGCCGAGATACAGCCTCTATACTAATTTCGGGTCGACCTCGTTAACTTCGTGACATCATAACCTTTGAACAAAGATGAATAAAAAAAATCTGTTCAGTCATTTCTGTGCGGCTCAGTCCAAAGATAATCTGATCAAAGATTGGACAAAATTGGACAAATTTTGAAGGAGGAGAAGCGAAAAAACAAATACTGTACTTTTCAAAATGGCCGCTACTGTAATGGGTGGAGACTTAATGTAAGAAGTTGAATAGCATCAGCATGAAGAGACGAATCAGATGAACTAAATTTAATTTTTCTATGACAAACAGTTCAAATGTTAAAACCGTTAGAATGTTGAAATTTTGAACTGGTGGTGGCGCTATAGAGTTGGTTCTAGAGACTCCAAATTTGGTCCAATCACTATTCATGAGCATCTCTACAACTGTGCCAAATTTCATCATTTTCTCATGTTCTGTTGATAGGGCTGCCATAGACTCCCATTCGGGAGGAAGAATAATAATAATAAAAGGGAAAACGTACAATTACAATAGGTAACCTGTTGACTGAAGACCCTTCGGGGCTTGGCCCCTAATAATGTATTCAACAATTTCTTCTCTTCCCTGTCATTCTCGTACGCTGTTTACATTCAGTGCTTCCACGTCAGAATGCCGAATCGTTATTGGTCAATAGGCGTTCTGACGTAGAATCTGGAAGCGCTCCACTGTACAAAGTTAAGTGTAGGAGATTGACAGGGAAGAGAAGTAATTGTTGAAGAAATTCGTTATTTTTGTTTTGTTTTTGCGCACAAAAAGTATTCTTGTCGCTTCATAACATTAAGGTTTAACCACTGTAGTCCACTGTTGCTGTCTATGAACGAGTCAGAAACCTCTCGGATTTCATCAAAATTTCAATTTGTGTTCTGAAGATGAACGACATGAAGGTGAGTAATTAATGACAGAAACTTTATTTTTGGTTGAACTAACCCTTTTTATAGACATTGAAAACTGAGGTTTGCGTTTTTTCACAGAGGATTACGAAAACATTCAGATGTATAGTGAGTCAGCTGATAAGCTCATCCTTCTGTCACAACACATATTACGGGCTGAGAGAAAGTGCAGCCCCTTAAGAGTTCACTCAGAAGGTACAATAGGATAAAACCTACCCTATTATGAAGTCAGAGACATCACAGACTACAGCAAGCCACCATAATGACTCCACGTTTCAAGGGTTGCGTTTACTTTCTGCTCCAATTCCTACATATTCTAATGTTTATTTCATGTTTGCCCTCAGAGCTGTAATGACAGCACAGTTTATTTTTTGGGGAAAGACTTCTGAAAATATTTTGAATAGCCTTGGATATGATGCTGATAGATTATTGAAACTGAATACAAACAGATCTTTTCTTTATGCAGCTTTTTCGGTGATGAATAATCTAATAAATAAACGAAATATCTGAGAAGATCATTCTGTTTAACATTGTTTGGTTTTGGGTAGTGAGTGAAGACTTCTCAGTTATAAACTTTTTATATCGTAATATATTTAATATGCTATTTATGTATAATTCTTATTAGCATTAGCCTAGACGCATCAGAAAATCTAAATAAAGCCCAGAAATGTTAACATTAATTCAGTTTATAAATTAATTTAGCATAAAAGAAAACTTAAAATGCAAGTAGGCAGGTTAATGTAAGGTAGTTTTGATTATAAAACTAAAACTACGTTTAATTTTCACTAGCGTCACCTGACAGGACAGTCGCGACTAAATGTGTGCTTCAAGAGCAAATGTGTCATATTTGCAGTTAGCTTCCTCATAAATTCTGTGGGCAAATAAACAATTTTAGCCACTTGAATGCAGTTTTAAAATGAACAGGCGGCAATCTGATGTGTAATTTTATGTCTCAGAACAATTTCTAATGTCACTGCCCCATGTGAACCGATGGGTGGCACTAAACGCCCAGCAAGACCGAAACCTTGAAAAGAAACGCCCCTGTTTGGATCGTAAACAACTGCACAGATGCAGAGACGAGCAGGGTATCGAAACTGATTTCAGATCGGTTTGTATTTCACAGAGAGGGGTCTCGGGTCGATGGTTGAGCAGCTCTGGGAACAGATATGAGCGCTGCGCGTGCACGCGTTTACAGATGCGGACTATTGTAACATCGTTACAGAGACTAAATGTAAGTACGACAGGGAGATTTCAATGAGTCGTGTGTATGTGTTTCGTTTTCAAATGGTTCTGGTGAAAATAAATAGTGATAAAGGGCAAGACGCTGAAATGGTTACGGGACAAGCACGCGCCCTTGACACCATCTTTCATTTGCGTGCAAGGTATGTCTGCAAAACTAGATGAGTAGAAATATATTGCAAGAGCAGTAACGTAAATATAAATATAATTTGCCGGTCCACGTTATTATGTTGGGTTTCGCCTAAGCCGTTTATATTTACATTTATTCATTTAGCAGACTCATTAATTCAAATGGTTAAGATTCATTAGAAGTTCAATACAATGCAATTTCCAAAGTTGACCAAAAGGGGCAGAGAACTGAGTATTAATTTTCTTTTCTTTTCTTTTCTTTTCTTTTCTTTTCTTTTCTTTTCTTTTCTTTTCTTTTCTTTTCTTTTCTTTTCTAAACGGGTCAGTTTTAGTATGTTTCTTGAACATAAACCTCAGGCAAACATAAGTATGCCCTGACATATAACTACACACAAATCACTTTGCCTGTCAAATTATGTTCATTCATGGTTTAGTGAACTCTAAAAGTGATTATTGAACCCAACCTGTGACTGAAATTCACTCAAAAATAAATAAGTAAATAACAGTCGGTTAGATAACACCACAACAGGACCGTGGTGGTACCATGGTACACGATAAGAATGTTATACCACATTTTTGATATATACCATGGTATTGAATGATTAAATTGTGAAAATACCATTTTTATACAGTACAGTCCAAAAGTTTGGAACCACTAAGATTTTAAATGTTTTTAAAAGAAGTTTCATCTGCTCACCAAGGCTATTTATTTAATTAAAATACAGTAAAAAACAGTGATATTGTGAAATATTATTACAGTTTAAAATAACTGTGTACTATTTAAATATATTTGACAAAGTAATTTATTCCTGTGATGCAAAGCTGAATTTTCAGCATCGTTACTCCATTCTTCAGTGTCACATGATCCTTCAGAAATCATTCTAATATGCTGATTTGCTGCTCAATAAACATTTATGATTATTCTCAATGTTGAAAACAGCTGTGTACTTTTTTTTTCAGGATTCCTTGATGAATAGAAAGTTCAAAAGAACAGCATTTATCTGAAATACAAAGCTTCTGTAGCATTATACAGTAGTGTTCAAAAGTTTGGGGTCAGTAAGAATTTGTATTTTTATTTTTTTGAAAAGAAATTAAAGAAATGAATACTTTTATTCAGCAAGGATGCATTAAATCAATCAAAAGTGGCAGTAAAGACATTTATAATGTTACAAAAGATTAGATTTCAGATAAACACTGTTCTTTTGAACTTTCTATTCATCAAATAATCCTGAAAAAAAAAAAAATTTTGTACAATTGTACACATTAAATGTTTATTGAGCAGCAGATCAGCATATTAGAATGATTTCTGAAGGATCATGTGACACTGAAGACTGGAGTAATGATGCTGAAAATTCAGCTTTGCCATCACAGGAATAAATTACTTTGTGAAATATATTCAAATAGAAAACAGTTATTTAAAATTGTAATAATATTTCACAATATTACTGTTTTTACTGTATTTTTAATTAAATAAATGTAGCCTTGGTGAGCAGATGAAACTTTGTTTAAAAACATTTAAAATCTTAGTGGTTCCAAACTTTTGGACTGTACTGTACGTCACTTCAAAGTACTTGGAAGAAATGCTATCTATATCAAGATCAAATAAACATGGTTATACTACAGCAATTTTTTCATATTGCAGTATACACTACTGTTCAAAAGTTTGGGGTCAGTAAGATTTTTTAAAGAAATTAATACTTTTAATCAGCAAGGATGCAAAGTGACAGTACAAAAGCTGTTTTTTTATGTTTTATTCATCGAAGAATCCGTAAAAATGTGTGGATTCCACAAAAATAATGATAATATTAAGAAATGTCTCATGAGCACCAAATCAACATATTAGTATAATTTCTGAAAAATCATGTGACACTGAAGACTATGGCTGCTGAAAATTCAGCTTTGCCATCACAGGAATAAATTACATTTTAAAATTTATTAAAATACAAAATTGTAGTAATTTAATGTTTTTAGTGTAAAAAAAATCTTACAGACGACCCAAACTTTTCAACAGTAGTGTATTAAAAAGAACAATTTATTCTATATTTAAACAATTTATTTCAGCACAGTTTCTGCAAACAAAACCATTGCACTGTTGCAGCATCAGGTACAGTGTCAATCTTGTTATATGCCCACACTGTTGTTAGGCTATATAGGCTATATTCACACTCTTCAGCTTTTATAAGGGTTCATCTTGACACCAGTCAGGCCAGTTGTGGTCATGGTCATGTCAAGAAACATCTCAACTTTTCTTTCAGCCTTTTCCACCTCATCATTCACCCTGTTCTGTTACCACACTGACAGTGACATGTTATTTACTATAAAGACACTCATCCACACTGCACACCCTTTTTCCATCTCTCTGTGTCTGGTTTCACCCTCAAAATGCCTGGACAGAGTGAAAGACAAGAGCCCCATCTCATGAATTATGCATTGCTGCTATAACCGGCTCTTGTTTTTGAACACACCTGTCAGTTTGCGCTTGCTGTTGGCTTCGGGAGTAACTGAAATGAGTGTTGGTTCGCTGTTTGACAGCTTCACAAGTTTTTCCTCAAGTAAGGCCCAAGATCTGCTTAAAAAATGTTTATCATCAACAAACCTGTCCTACTTGTGTACTTGTGTTTCCTTTCTGAATTCTTTTGGGGGGAATCATTTTATAATCACTGAGATGCATCACAATCACTGATGGCAGATATGACCAGCATAAGTGACAGCAGGGTGAAAAACTTGAAAAACCAGGATCAAGTGGTGGATATACAGTATTTAGTCCTTAATTTTTTTTTTTTTTCTTGAATTCTGACTAAGATATAGATTCAGTTTCATGATCATCTTTGTGATCACCTAGCAGTTATGGGAGAGTCCGAGACAAGGAAGTCTGTAAGATGGAAAGAGATGAGCACAATAACCCAGACCACAGAGGACATCATTACGTCTTACCTAACAACCTCTGATGAGAACCAGAACAAGCTGCAAGAGGCAGAGGTTATGGATTTGGAAGCTGTTAAACACGACTCCGAGAACAGGAACCCAGAAGAAGGGTCTCCAATAAACATCAAGAGCCACAGTTGCTCTTTAGATCATGGTAGGCATTTTAAATATTATTTAAAAGGTTAGAATTCAATCAAAAACTGGAAGTACTTTCATTTTTCCTTGGAACACAAAAGTTGAAATATTTAAGAATATACTAACAATTAATTAATTAATTTTTTATTTCATATTATAATATACTATAATAATGAAAGGAGACTGTGGATTTCAAGCTTTTAAAATGATTCAAAGGTATCATGAACGTGTCATATAAGCAGTCGATATGACTCAGACACTACTGTTAAAAAGTTTGGGGTCAGTACATAAAATATATATATATATATATATATATATATATATATATATATATATATATATATATATATATATATATATATATATATATATATACAAATTAGTATTTTATTTAGTAAGGAAGCATCATTTACATTTTGTGTTCCAGGAAAAATCAGATTACTGGTTTGGAATGACATGAGGAAATAATGACACATTTGTCATTTCGGCTGAACTACTTCTTTAAGGTTAAATTTAGACCTTCTACTAATCACATGAAAACATTCCAAAAACAATCTTTCCTTTCATTGTTGGCAGTTTAATTAACCATAAACTTAACTAACCAAAATGCACTCAAAAAGCACTGGGTTTGCTAAAGTCATAATAATGCAACAGCATCAGAGTTCCTGAGTTTCCTCCTGATGTGGTCTCTGTACAGGTCATCTCTCTGGAATTGTGCCACCTGGACCTAGTCCTTCTCTTCTGGCTTCACTGCAGTCCCTTGTTGAAGAGAATGATCACATGCTCCTCCCTCATTCCTTACACCAGGTGTGTGCACTGGGAGTTTGAAAAGGTTACAAAAATAGGCATGAAAAGACCTTTTATATAGAAGCTTAAAGGGTTTTGTCAGGTGTTTCATATACTCTATATAAAGTTTTAGGGGTTCCCATAATGTGATCATAATCCCCTGGTTTCACAGACAAGACTAAAATGGATGTTTGAGCTGTTTTAACTAAAAACAACCTGTTCTGACATATCTTAAAATATGTCAGTGCCATTGTTTTGTCTCAAGATGCACACCAGTAATGTTTTTTTTTTTTTTTTTTCTAGGGTATGATTATAAAAGCTACTTAAATTCCCTAATTGAACTAAGACCTAATCCTGGCTTAGTCTAAGCCCTGTCTGTGAAACAGAGCCTGTATGTATTGTTTAAATAATTTTGTTTTAATGCATTTTTATTTTAACTAAATGTATTGATTAAACAGCCCATAAACATGTGAAAAAATTGGAATAACCTGTTAAACATGAAAGTATTATGCAGTCATTTAAGACATTTCTCTGTAAATAGAACCTTTTTAGCATAAAGAATTCTTTAAAATTCAGTCAAGAACCCTAGGGTTATATATAGAACCCCACTGAACCTTTTATTCTAAGAGTGTAGATAACTTTAGTTTTTTACTTTAGGATATTTTTAAGAAACAAAACTAAACTTATAGAGTGCAACAGTCTTGTTCCAAAAGTGAAATAGCTCCATTAATTTTCCTCATAGGGAAATTTATTTTTAAAGGTGCCCTCGAATGAAAAAATTGAATTTATCTTGGCATAGTCAAATAACAAGAGTTCAGTACATGGAAATGACATACAGTGAGTCTCAAACACCATTGTTTCCTCCTTCTTATATAAATCTCATTTGTTTAAAAGACCTCCGAAGAACAGGCGAATCTCAACATAACACCGACTGTTACATAACAGTCGGGATCATTCATATGTACGCCCCCAATATTTGCATATGCCAGCCCATGTTCCCAACATTATGAAAGGCATTAGACAAGGGCAGCCAGTATTAACGTCTGGATGTGCACAGCTGAATCATCAGACTAGGTAAGCAATCAAGGACAATAGCGAAAAATGGCAGGAGCAATATCATGATCCATGATATCATGATATTTTTAGTGATATTTCTAAATTGTCTTTCTAAATGTTTTGTTAGCATGTTGCTAATGTACTGTTAAATGTGATTAAAGTTACCATCATTTATTACTGTATTCACGGAGACAAGAGCCGTCGCTATTTTCATTATTAAACACTTGCAGTCTGTATAATTCATAAACACAACTTCATTCTTTATAAATCTCTCCAACAGTGTAGCATTAGCCGTTAGCCACGGAGCATAACCTCAAACTCATTCAGAATCAAATGTAAACAATATAACAGTATACATAATCCGACGCATGCATGATGAACACTTTGTAAATGTCCATTTGAGAGTTATATTAGCTGTGTGAACTTTGTTTAGGCACTGTTTAAGGCAAGCGCGAGCTCGGGGTGGAGAGCACGAGATTTAAAGGGGCTGCGCAGCATAAATCAGCTCATATTTAATGTTGCCCCAAAATAGGCAGTTAAAAAAATTTATAAAAAAAAATCTATGGGGTATTTCGAGCTGAAACTTCAGACACATTCAGGGGACACCTTAGATTTATATTACATCTTTTAAAAAAACGTTCGATGGCACCTTTAAAGATAACATATAAACCTGTAAAAAAGACTTACTGTGAGCATGATAGTATCACGAGTATGATAGTATTTGCTTCTGTTGAAGCCGTTAACTCTCATTATTTCAACTTAGTTTTAAAATAATGGTGTTTAACAGTAAAATTTGTGGTAAAAAAACTACATTACCCATGATTCTGTACAGAAAATTCTACCAATCAGAGAGTCGAAACAGGCAAAATGGCCATAACATCTCTTTAGCTCCGCCCACTCTCATGAAGCTCCGCAAATTACATAAACAAGTCGGTCTCCCTACGCTCTCAAAATACTTAAATATTTGAATATGTATGCATACTTTGCAATAAACTTCAAATATATTGTTTTTACGGAGCCCCAGACATGACATGCAGGAAAAAAATAGTAGGCTAAATCCTGTGCATGATTTACTATTTCATTTCCTCGATTTATAAATCATGCACAGATTTAGTAAATCGAGGGAACAAATTATTAAGAGTATTTTTTTTCTTGCATGTCATGTGCGGGGCTCCGTATGTTTTTAAATGTAATCAACATTTTTAAATTAGTAATTTTAAATTTCTCCATCCTTTTGAATTTGATTATGCTGTTTGCAATGCATCATGGGATTGTAGTTCTTTCGAACATCTAAAGCCGATAAGTACACACAGTCTTGTACCTTTGTTTGATTTTCAAGTACTGTTGTGATACACCTCATAGCTGGTTGGCTAGGTTTATGGCTTTTTTGAAATCCCTATTGAAGAAATAAATGGAAAAAATACTTCCGGAACCAACAACGCTGAAAAAGTGGGTGGATGCTAATGCACTCTATTTTTATAAACTCTTTCTGTTTTAAACTACTAGTAGTACAAAAACAGTTTACTCATTTTGTTTTTTTAATATTTTGTCAGCATTTCCAGGCATCCTGTGTGTAAAAAAGCTTCAGTTTGTTCTGACTAAACACCAAGCAAATTTAAAATCAGATCTGTCAAGAAGACAAACTACTGAAATGTGCTCACTGTGAGTGTTTTTTTAATCTCCCTGAAGAGTTATAAATAGAGGGGGGTAAAATTGCTTCTCAATGAGATTATTATAGTTAGATAAAATCAAGAGTACAGGAAAAACAATTCATTATCCTGCATTACACTAAATATAGACCATCCATGTAAGAGAATGCATTAGATGGGCAAAGATAGGGCAGTTATTTTCTCACACATGATTTTTCTCATCAAAACTCACTGTCAGACCCCTTCACATGCGCTTCATTCTGTTGATTGTCCTTTTGAAGGTGCTCTTCACTACAGCTTCTCTTGATCAGGGAATTGAAATGAAATCAAGACTCTAGATTCAGGTGTAACAGGAAATGCGGATGATCAAGTCTTTCAACTGAACGCTTGATGAAACTGTCTTTGTGATGATGCAATGAATTGGTAAGGAGATGTAATATTTTACTTGCTGATATTTTTCTTCCATAACAGATAGCGGAGAGCTACTTCCTTGAAGAGGACTGTATCCTTTTGGATTCTAAATCCACCACTGGTATTCGCCTGTTCTCTGTCCGTTTCCTCTTTGCCTTTCCTTTACTATCACTAAATGGTCCCTGTTGATGCTGTTGTCATAGAGACCGGGGCAAGCGTAACCAAGAGGGGGCTCATTAGGGTGTGACTTTCCATGCTGACTTTTAGGGTGTTGCACAAAAGGAAGGATGTTGATGGATTTTTAAATAATTTGCTTATCATATGGTCTTCCTTTATTAATTAAGTTTGGGGTGAGTAGGATTTTTAAATGTTTTTGAAAGAAGGTTGCATTTATTTGATCAAAATACTGTAAAAACTGTGAAATAATATTACAATTTAAAATAACTTTTTTCTATTTTAATATATTTTAAAATATTATAAGTCTATACTGTAACTTTTGATCAATTTAATGCATTCTAATAATGTCTTCAAAAAAAAAAAAAAACTTACTTACCTCATACTTTTGAATGGTATTGCTATTGGTGTTGCTTTCTTTAAGCATTGACCATCTCAGATCAGTGGGCAGTGGAGTTTCTGCATCTTGAGAAGCTGTACCATGAGAGACTGCTGTCTAATCTGGCCTCTATACAAGAGAAATGGGGTAAGATTGCTAGATGATTATGGATGGTATATATTTAAATATATATATATATATATTTCCTGAAATAACTTTAACCAGGGGAGGTCACATTGTTTGCATGTGAGAGGATTTCCTAAAGCATTGTTTTATCTTATAAAGATGAGACTTCTTTTGTAAATAGGACAATACTGTTGTAAGTTGAATTGCTAGTTTCATCCTTTACAAGTAAACAGCAGTGGTAGGGTTTGATCTCAGG
The DNA here is from genome assembly GCF_024489055.1 of Chanodichthys erythropterus. Taxonomy (NCBI): domain Eukaryota; kingdom Metazoa; phylum Chordata; class Actinopteri; order Cypriniformes; family Xenocyprididae; genus Chanodichthys; species Chanodichthys erythropterus. Next base: position 12,208,943 of record NC_090224.1, on the reverse strand, counting down.
AAACTGCTCATTTCCCAACTGCGCTCAGACCACATGTGACTCTGTTACTTCACTAATATCACTGAAGTACAGAGGTCAGACTCTCCCATCTTATCTGATTAACTGTCAACAAGGCCTTATTGTGGAAAGTGAAACCTGAAGAATGTCACATAGCTTTAGTTTTTGTTGTTGTTGTTGTTGTTTTTTGGTACTACAGAGATTTTTTTTCATTTAATGTTAGGAACTGAGAATAATATTTTAGATTGCTTTCACATATTCTTTGAGTACATACTGTACTGTGTGCATGAGAGAGAAAATGAGAGACACGGTCCAAATATTTAAAAGACTCAAATCCATATGTTTGGTTTTAGAGTCCCAGAGGAAAATCAGCATCCAAACCGAAAGTAACTCTCCTTTAAACGCTAATGGAACGGACAGAGAGCGAGAGCATATGGAAGTGTTGAGTCATATCTGCAGAACACACCAGAGGTGAGACTGTGTGCAGGCAAGAACTGTCCAAGCGAGTAGAAAATAGTAATTACAGCATTTTTTTCCCCATTGTCCATTGTTCAACCCTCACAGTCCTTGTCAAGTACCATCAAGTTAAATTGATTTATAGGGAAACACCCTTACATGAATTTGGACTTTTCTTTTTTACTTGACTAATGTTGATTTATTTAAGAGCTTTTATTTGACATGTTCAAATTGTTATTTGATCAAACATTCAGTAAAACAGTAATATTGTGAAATATTAATTTTAAAATGTATTAATTTAAAATATTTTAAATTAATTTATATTTCTGTAATATTTATATAGTATGTGTTTGTGTACACACACATATATATATATATATATATATATATATATATATATATATATATATATATATATATATATATATATATATATATATATACCATATCTATCTATATACAGTACAGTCCAAAAGTTTGGAACTACTAAGATTTGTAATGTTTTTAAAAGAAGTTTCATCTGCTCACCAAGGCTACATTCATTTAATTAAAAATACAGTAAAAAACAGTAATATTGTGAAATATTATTACAATTTAAAATAACTGTGTACTATTTAAATATATTTGACAAAGTAATTTATTCCTGTGATGCAAAGCTGAATTTTCAGCATCGTTACTCCAGTCTTCAGTGTCACATGATCCTTCAGAAATCATTCTAATATGCTGATTTGCTGCTCAATAAACATTTATGATTAGTTTCAACAGTTGTGTACTTTTTTTTTTTTCAGGATTCCTTGATGAATAGAAAGTTCAAAAGAACAGCATTTATCTGAAATACAAAGCTTCTGTAGCATTATACACTAGTGTTCAAAAGTTTGGGGTCAGTAAGAATTTTTATTTTTTTGAAAAGAAATTCAGCAAGGATGCATTAAATCAATCAAAAGTGGCAGTAAAGACATTTATAATGTTACAAAAGATTAGATTTCAGATAAACACTGTTCTTTTGAACTTTCTATTCATCAAATAATCCTGAAAAAATATTTTGTACACAAATATTTTGTACAATTGTACACATTAAATGTTTCTTGAGCAGCAGATCAGCATATTATAATGATTTCTGAAGGATCATGTGACACTGAAGACTGGAGTAATGATGCTGAAAATTCAGCTTTGCATCACAGGAATAAATTACTTTACGAAATATATTCAAATAGAAAACAGTTATTTTAAATTGTAATAATATTTCACAATATTACTGTTTTTTTACTGTATTTTTAATTAAATAAATGTAGCCTTGGTGAGCAGACGAAACTTCTTTTAAAAACATTTAAAATCTTAGTGCTTCCAAACTTTTGGACTGTACTGTGTATATATATATATATATATATATATATATATATATTACTTTGTAAAGAGCATTGAGAAGCTTACTTTAAAGATATATTAATGTATTAATATAATATAATATATTATAATTATGATAATATAATGTAATTATATAATATATATATATATGTATCCCATATGTGTCTGTGTATATATGTTTATAGTACTACACTGAGAATACATATTAATGTAAAGATATAAAAATGTAAAATAAAATGTAAATTAATTGTCAAATAAAAATATCTAAAAACAATAATGTACTATAAAACTAACAAAAAAACAAACAAAAATGTACTATATATACAGCTATGGAAAAAAATAAGAGACCACTTAACATTGATTTCTGAACTTGGAGTGGTCTCTTTCCATAGCTGTATATATATCCCATATGATGTGTCTGTGTATAGTTATGTTGTGTAGTTGTATAGTTATTTATGTTGTATGTATATGTGTATGTATGTATATATATATATATATATATATACACATACACACACACACACACACATACACACACATACAGAATTATTCATTATTTGCTAAATTTGCTATATATTAATTTTTAACAACACTACTGAAATAAAATAACTCCTTAATAATTTGACAAACTCTACTCCTCTTTCAGGCCTAACCTCTCTCTGGAAAAGGTAAAATATTCTAATTGTTTTACTGTCCACAAATGCAGTTTATGTTTTTGTGAGTCTGATTAAAGCAGTCTGTTATTGCAGAACATGGATGACATAAAACTACAAAACAGCCCAGCCCATGTGACAGAACACAGAAGATCAAAACAAGTGCAAGCTTCAGTGAACTCAACCGAGAGAGAAAACAGGGCGGACGACTGCTCATGGCTGGAAGCTGAACAGGAGCCAGAAGAGAACTGTGAACTGAATGAGAACGAGGAGGAGGAGGAGGAGGAGGAGGAGGAAGGTCTTGAGGAGGACGAGTGCTGGAATGAGGAGCTGCAGGACGATGCAGACTTTGATGGCCAGGTTCCTGTGGATGAGTTGGACAACCTCATTCAAGTAAAGGAGGTAAGACGCTGTAGGAGTGATGTTAATCTCTTGCATATTACCATCTGCCCTTAGAAAAAATAAGCATGCTGAGACACCATCCGTCTGCTGCGATCTCTCCAAATCAACCGCTTACTGAACGATTTGTATTCCTCAGAGCTTAAATATGCAATGATGTATTAATCTGGGTCCTCAAATTGATTTTTTATGACTTTGTGAAAGGTCAAATGGGACTTTCTTCCAATTCTCAGGCCACATTTCTTCACCACAGGTTTTTTCTGCCTTGTGAAAGCAAAATAGTGTGATGTCATCCACAGCATTATGGCATCCAGCTGCAGGAATTTTATAAAGAAGCGTTCAGGGAGTGTATGGTTTCCCCAAGCTATTGGGTGTGGTCGTCTTAAATAACAGTCCATCTGAATAAACCTTCTCCAGAGCTGTGTTGGACAAACACTGACAACTGAATGATGATGACATGATGTGTTTGTTTTATAGTGATTTAAAGTTGTTTTGGCCTCTGATTTGACTTAAAAATCGACAAAAATGTTTACATCATGACATTATTATGAGGCATATTAGAATATGTAAACATAATGAATAACTAGTTCACTTAAATGGAAAATGCTGTCATTATTTACTCATCTTGCCATTCCAAACCTGTATGACTTTCTTTCTTCTGCTTAACACCAAAGAAGATATTTTGAAGAACTGTTTTTGTCAATACAGTGAAAGTCAATGGGGTCCAAAGTTGTGTTGGACCCCATTGACTGTCATTGTATTGACGAAAACAGTTCTTCAAAATATCTTCTTTATTGTTAAGCAGAAAAAAGAAAGTCATACAGGTTTGGAATGATGTGAGGGTGAGTAAATAAAGACAGAATTTTCATTTTTGGGTGAACTATCCCATGTGAAAAAGAAGTGCGCTTAACTGTAACTGATTGTGGACTTGTAGTGTACTTAAGATCTTAAAAATATATTTACTTAAAAGTACTACACTTTCCTAACACACTTAAGTACACTTTTAAAAAGTGCACTTTGTAATTATGTCGAATTAAAAGTTTTACTTTAAAGTACATTTTAAATAATTGTTTTGATAATCTTTTGTTATGCTTTACAGAACATAGCATACTAAATCACATGTAAAGTATTTCATTATAATTTTAACCGTATTGTGTTATTTGATATTACATCATATTACAAGTTAATATATTTTAAATGTACTAAATTGGAACTTCATTTCAAACATAATTACATTCGGCAGTACGCTTTAACCATAATTCAAAGACAATAGAAGTAATTATAAATATTACAAATAAAAAAGTCCTACTAAAGTGGGTCAAAAAGCACTCTTAAGGTAAACGAAAAAAAAAATAATTTATAATACCCTGGTTCTAAAAACATTGGCTCACACTTAAGTATATTATTTCCATAATAAGTACTCTTTTTAAAGGTATGTTGAAGAGTACTTTTTCACACAAGGGATCACAATAATGCAGTTCAGTTCATTATTATGTTGCACATACTGCCCCCTTGTGGTTATTTGTTGTCATTACATTATTTGCTGTGTACATTGCTTCTTAAAGGGTTAGTTCACCCAAAAATGAAAATTCTGTCATTTATTACTCAGTCTCATGTCGTTCCACACCCGTAAGACCTTTGTTCATCTTCAGAACACAAATTATTATATATTTGATCAAATCTGATGGCTTGGTGAGGCCTTTTTTGCCAGCAAGATAATTAACACTTTCTTTCAAAAGCCCAGAAAGCTACTAAAGACATATTTAAAACAGCTCATGAGACTACAGTGGTTCAACCATAATGTTATGAAGTGACAAGAATACTTTTTGCACACCAAAAAGACAAAATAACGACTTTATTCAACAATATCTAGTGATGGGGCCGATTTCAAAACACTGCTTCATGAAGCTTCGAAGCTTTACGAATCTTTTGTTTCGGAGCGTGTATTAAACTGCCAAAGTCACGTGAACCATTGAAATTTCAAAACGTTTCGAAACACTTATGACGTAACATAGCCTCGTTTACAGAAATCAGGTGACTTTGGCAGTTTGGTAGTCACATGGACTTTTTTAAATATGTCTTTAGTAGCTTTCTGGGTATCTGACAGTATTTTGCTGGCATGGGATTTTATCAAAAATATCTTAATTTGTATTCCGAAGATGAACGATGGTCTTACGGGTGTGGAAAGACATGAGGGTGAGTAATTAATGACAAAAAAAAATCATTTTTGGGTGAACTAACCCTTTAAAAATAATTCTGCATCAGCTTTTGCAGTCTACTTCATGGATTTCCATACTGTATTTCTGTAGATGTTTCCCTCAAATGGCTTAGTCTCTATTTTAAAGAAGAGAGTCTGCGTCATGGAGACAGAGAATGCGACTCCACAAAAAGATTCAACCAAACGCAAGGTCCGCTTCAGAGAGCCAGATGATGCTTTCGATCAAGGTACAATTTCATTTTTGTAAACAAACAGTCACAAATGATAGGACTTTTATATATATATATTCAGATTTCTGGTTTGCATTAATGTGAGAATGATCTAGGCTAATTTTTCTCATGCATACAGATCAGTCGGCTGGAAACTCTTGCCTTGTCCTTCTCCTCTTGTGTCTGGCTACCGTGGTGATTAGCATGGGTGGGACTGCTCTTTATTGTCTCGTTGGAGAGGCGTACTCTAATGTGTGTGTGGACTTCTCACAAAACGTGGAATTTTACTTTGGACCTGTACGACGAGGAGTGGACGCTTTCACACAGTGGCTCTCTTCTGGTGCATCATAGCAGCTATTTTATGCTAAGTGAAGTGGAACTCTTTCTGTATACTACCATTTTCGATGATAAACAACAGTATTCCTCTTGAGATAATATGCACTAATGCACATTACCAGACAGGCCTTAATAAATGATTCTTTAGTGAGTCTATACAAACCACATAGGGCTTCCTCATGCATATAAATACATTTGTGTCAAGTATTTAATATTGTTACTAAAACATGCTTATTAGAGGTCATCTTAATATACCACCAGAGCCATTCCTTTGATCAATAACTACATGCATTGAGCCAGTAACATTCATTTTAGTACTCTATTACACTACTTCCATGGTTATCTTTGTAATGTATATTTTTATTTCGAGATAAAGTGACTTGGCACTTTTCAATGGTGCCGTAACCACTGAAATTCATATAGTATCAATCAACATAAATAAGCAAAAATGGGTGTATGTAGCAATGTTAACTTATAGGATATTAACTTATCAAAGAAATGGCTTTGTGATTGACATATAACAGAGAGCACATGACCAGGCTGAATAATGATAATCGATCAGTTCTGATTAGATAATGTCAGTTTGCTGTTGTTCTAGCACTGCTCTTGTGGTCAGCTGATACAAAATAAATCTGAAAATTGTATAATTGTATGAAAGACAGCAAGCAGTCAGTTTGTTTTAGTTATAAACATGTTTTGTGTTCAGCAGTCAAAGTGAGTGTGAGTTTTTGTGTTATCAATAATAGGGGGTCTTAAAGTGTTTTAATGTTATGCTCAGAATTAGAATCCTGTTTTGTTGTATGTCTTTCTTTTTTCCTTTCCAAAGTAGTACACATGGAATCTCTGAATTATGACTGGAAATATATTTTGGAAGTGGGTTTATGCTGTAATTCTGTCTTTGATAATAGGACTGGTCTTTTGAATGGAAGAAAAGATGACGCAGCAGTAAATGGAATTGGCACACATAACCTTGAGTGAAGTAGGAGCATTTCTCTTTGGAGACCAATGGGTCATTTGTAGACTGACTCATAGCTAATTTAATTTAAAGCATTAAGATGTACAGAACAAAAATATTATAGTGCCATAGCCCTGATTAAGAGACAATTTCATGATCTTTGTACTGTCATTATTTTCTTGCCAAAAGAACGGTATGCTTGAACTTTAAATTCAATTGAAATGTAAAGTATGTAATGAAATAATTCATTCATTTTGCTTAATTTCATTTTAGAATATGTGAATCATCACAAAAACATAGAGTGAGGTGTCTAAAAAGACTGAAAACTCATTGAAAATATATGATTCAAAGTGTAATTATAAACAGAAAGTGTTAGATTTTTTAAAACAAATTTAAAGAAAATGTAAAATTAATACAAAAATATTTTTTTTCTTTCATTTTGTGAACTCCTTTGTACAAAATATCAAGTTAGTACTGCTGTCATTAAAGGATTAGTCCACCTTTAAATACATTTTTCCTGATAATTTACTCACCCCCATGTCATCCAAGATGTCCATGTCTTTCTTCTGTCGAAAAGAAATTAAAGTTTTTGATGAAAACATTCCAGGATTTTTTTATATAGTGGACTTCAATGGGCACCAAGCAGTTGAAGGTCATATTTAGTTTCACTGCAGCTTCAAAGCGTTCTACACGATCCCAGATGAGAAATAAGGGTCTTATCAAAAGAAACCATCGCTCATTTTCTGAAAAAAAAATGAAAATTATATCGTTTTAACCAGAAATGCTCATCTTGAACTAGCTCTCTTCTTCTTCTCTATTTGAATTCTGTAACATATGTAGACTTTGCTAAGCATATTACTGCCCTCCACAGGTCAAAGTTTGAACTAATTGTCATATACTATTGAACTAGCATATTGCATAAAAATTTGTTTAAACTTTGACCTGAGGAGGGCAGTAATACACTTAGCAGTGTCTACACTGCCGGAATTCTAATAGAGAAGAAGAAGAGAGCTAGATCAAGATGAGCATTTCTGGTTAAAATGTATAAAATTTTAAAAAGATTTTAGAAAATGAGTAATTGTTTCTCTTGATAAGACCATTATTTCTCGTTTGGGATCATGTAGAACGCTTTGAAGCTGCACTGAAACCACTAATTTTGACCTTCAACTGTTTGGTGCCCATTGAAGTCCACTATATGGAAAAAAATCCTGGAATGTTTTCATCAAAAACTTTAATTTCTTTTCGACTGAAGAAAGAAAGACATGGACATCTTGGATGACATGGCGGTGAGTAAATTATCAGGAAAAGTTTATTTAAAAGTGGACTAATCCTTTAAAGCAAAAACTAAATAATTATGCTGATAAGTTATAAAATCATTTGTAATAACAAAATGATTTGAACAACTACATTTGACTGATTTCTTCAAAACAGTGTTAATTCAGTCACTAACAAGCTGCTGTCCAATAATTTATCAATTGACATTCAATTGTAATTTATTGATGGTTATATTTACATATATTTGCTTTTATATATAATATAATATGTTAAGGGTCACAAAACATAGCCTACATTGAACCCTCCTCTGCATGTTTTGTTGTGGTAATATCACCTTTCCAGCACAAGATGTCTCTCTACTGTCTAAGTGTGACAGTTTCTGGAATTTTCACCCACAAACAGTTGGATTTTTAGTTGAGCTACAATTTATCTGAGGCACAATCTGAACTTCTAAAAACATCTACAGCAGTTTTTACACTGAAACTGTACAGTGACACCAGAGGAGCAGCAGCGGTCGCTCTGACCCCGGTTGTGTTTCGCCTCGCACGCGGATCACAGACACAATGGCGACGCTCACAACGTCAAGCAAAAGACCGTACCATATCATAGTGTTCGGAGCTACGGGTTTTACCGGTCAGTTTGTAGTGGAGGAAGTGGCGCGGACGTGTACCGAGGGTCCAGGAGGGTCGTTACAATGGGCTGTAGCCGGACGAAACCGCAACCGACTGGAAAAAACACTCATTCAGGCAGCTGACGCTCTGTGTACGTGTTGTTTGACGCAGTACATTTGTGTTTTACAAGAACTTTTAAGATTTTAGCATTATTGTACTTCATATTATAAATATAATAAATTACATTAGAAAATATAAATAAAATATAATATTAACTCCATATCAACGTCATACAAATATGAACGTGTTAATTCCCACTTAATTGTAATTACATAGACGAGTGAGCTTTTAGAAAATTACCATGGTGTTACTACTATATTTTCCCCTATATTATCAAGTTTGTCATCTATTTTTGTTTATAGTTTATTATGAGATAACCTAATATTTTCATTTAACCTCAAATAATTAATTGTTTTTATGTTTTATTTTAATTTGTTGGAACATGAATAGATCTATGTTTTACCTCTAATACCATAATGTTACTGCCACAGTATTTATTTTTTATTTTTTGCCGGGCTGCACAGAATTACAATGCACATATGTTATTTATGACAGGTCAGTTTGTATTAGGTATAGATTGAATTACCATACTGTAATGGCTAGATATGAGGCAGTCAGCTCATGGCATTAGATGAGTTTCAGCAGATTTTGTCTGTTGAGATTATCCGATGGGATTACAGGGTTTGAGAATATTGCTGATTAAATGCATAATGTTCTGACAATCCCATAATCATTTGGAACTGCCTATACTGAGAATCAAGGATTTTAAAACTATGCAATTGGTTATAAAGGTAAAAGAATACGATTGGTCAATGTTATATGTATTAAACCGATAAACATTATCTATCTATCTATCTATCTATCTATCTATCATGTTGAGCTTTTAGAGAAGAGAGATCCATCCATCTCTGACATTCCATCATTTGTCTGCAGGTAAACCAGAGCTGAAGTGTGTGGAGGTTATTGTAGCAGATGTAGCCGAGCCAGAGTCGTTGGCCATCATGTGCAAACAAGGTGTCATTGTGCTCAACTGCGTGGGACCAGTAAGTCCACAAAGACTATTGTAAAAAAGCACAGGAAGGGGTCAATTTACACATCTGTGCATTCACACCTGTCTCAGCGCACCTGTAGTCCCACGATAGCTCTATGACAAAAAATGATAAATGTAGTTGTGTTCTTCTGAGTGAACTGTTGACTGTAAAATGCAATTTTGCATATATGGAAGTAGATGGAGCTGAGTTGTCTTCTCTCAACAGTACAGATTCTATGGAGAGCCTGTGGTGAAGGCTTGTATAGAGAATGGGGCGCACTGCATTGACATCTGTGGAGAACCACAGGTAGTAACTGTTGTGCTTTTATCACTGTTTCTTGCTCTATTTTCAGCAGTCATTAATACAGTCTTCAGTGTCACATTCTAATGTCATGATTTGGTGCTGAAGAAACATTTATTATTATTAATAAAAAAAAACAAAGAGTTGTGCTGCTTAATATTTTTGTGTGAGCTTTGTTCAAAAGAACACAATTTATTTGTTATATAAAGTTTTTGTAACATTATATATGTAAAAAAAAAAAAAAAATTAACTCGCCCCCAAACTTATGAATGTTAATGCAGATCTCTTTGATTGTTGAATTCTGTAGTTTTTGGAGGGGATACAGCTGAACTACCACAGTAAAGCTCAGGAGAATGGTGTGTATGTCATTGGAAGCTGTGGGTTTGATTCAATACCAGCAGATATGGGCATCCTTTATACACAGAATCACTTCAAAGGTAGGTTGCATGTCTGAATGTTTTAGTATTAATAAAATAATGTATCTTTTTAAGAGAGATCATACAAAATGCATGTTATTTTTTATTTAGTACTATCCTGAGTAAGATATTTTACATAAAAACAAAATGTTTATATACTGTACAGTCGACAAGAAAAAAAAAAAGCTGAATTTATTAAAATGGCCCCGTTCAAAAGTGTGTGAACCATTGATTATTAATACTGTGTCGTTACCTGGATGATCTACGACTGTTTTTTTGTTTTGTGATGGTTGTTCTTGAGTCTCTTGTTTGTCGTAAACAGTTAAACTGAGATCTGTTCTTCAGAAAAATCCTCCATGTCCTGTAGATTTGTCAGTTTAAGCATCTTTTACATATTTGAACCCTTTCCAGCTGTAATGATGGGTCGACAGAATGGGGATCCATTTGCAGCTTTTATTAACAAGGTATACAAACAGGTGGGACTTTGGGCAAGAGCATAAGGGTACAGGCAATGGTCGAGACAGGCGGCAAGCAGACAGAGTCGAGGAACAGGCAAGGATCGAGACCGGCGGCTTACAATCAGAGTCCAGATAACAGGCAGTGTTCAAGGCAGGCGGCAAGGTTCAACAGAGATAAACAGTCCAGTCGGTAACAAAAGGCAGTACTCATGGAAAACGCTTAGAAATGATCACCTCGGCAAATCAAGACTTCGCGAGGTATGTGTGCATGTGAGAGTGTTATATGGGGTGAGAGTGATTGAGTTCAGGTGTGTGTGCAATCAGTCCCAGGAATGAGGGCCCATGGGAAATGTAGTCCGAATCAAAGAAGTTCAATATTCCGGTGATGGCTCCCTCCGGCGGTCCGGAGGACGAGCCGAAGGAGCCTCATTCATGACAGAGCCCCCCCCCTGTGAGCGGCTCCTGACGCGAGGAAGTAGATGCCGGGGTCGACCCCGTGGTCGGTTTCTCCGGGTGCGTCCGATGGAACTCTTCAGTGAGTGAGGGGTCCAGGATATCATCCGCTCTGACCTAGGAACGCTCCTCCGGGCCGTACCCCTCCCAGTCGACTAGGTATTGTAACCTGCCACCCCGGCGTCTGGAGTTCAGCAGCTCACGTACTTGGTAAGCCTCCTCGCCTTCGATTATCAAGGGTGGGGGGTTGCGGGCCTCGGCTCCCTCTGGCTCCCCTCTCGGACCCCCGGAGGGTTTCAGCAACGAAACATGAAATGTGGGAGAAATACGATAATTAGTAGGTAGTCTTAAACGAAATGAAACTGGTGTGATCTGTTTGACAATTTGAAAGGGCCCTACAAACCTGGGACTGAGTTTACGGCATGGAAGTCGAAGTCGAAGGTCTCTGGTAGATAGCCAGACCCACTGCCCCACGGCGTACTGTGGATTGGGACGTCGGTGTCGGTTGGCCTGCGTCTCCTGCCTTCGTACAGCTCGCTGAAGATGGTGGTGAGCTTGGTTCCAGGATTCCTCACTTCTCTGCAACCAATCTGTAACCGATGGCAGATCAGATGGTTCACCCGACCAGGGGAACAGCGGAGGTTGGAAACCCATGATACACTGGAACGGGGTGATTCCCGTTGCTGGTTTGCGGAGTGAATTCTGTGCGTATTCTGCCCAGAATAGGAACAGACTCCAGTCTGCTTGGTTGTGTTGGCAGTACGTGTGAAGAAACCTGATTAACTCTTGGTTCAAGCGTTCTGTTTGGCCGTTGGATTCTGGGTGATATCCTGAAGTTAAGCTGACGTTTACATTGAGGGTTTTAAAGAAAGCCGTCCAAACCCGAGACGTGAACTGGGGACCCCTGTCGGACAATATCTTCAGGTAGGCCATACAATCGAAATACCCAGTTACACAGGAGTTCTGCTGTTTCGAATGCTGTAGGAATTTTGGTTAGAGGAATGAGTCTGCATGCTTTGGAGAAGCGGTCAACCACTGTAAGGATGGTAGTGTGTCCTTGAGACTCGGGAAGGTCGGTGACAAAGTCGACCGCAATGTGGGACCAAGGGCGCTGTGGAATTGGTAGTGGTTGTAACAGACCCGCAGGTGCCTGATGGGACGCTTTGGAGGTTTGACAGTTTGAACAGTTATTAATGAATTGAACAGTGTCGGGAAGCATGGAGTCCCACCAGAACAGATTTTGCAACAAATGGATAGTGGCTGTGACACCTGGACATAGAGACGATCCTGGGGACATGTTGGTGGAGGTGCGTTGAGTTCATTGGCCTGAGTAATTTCAGTGATTACATCCCATTGAACGGGAGCGAGCAACAATGAGTCGGGAATTATGCGGTCAGCATGCTCTGTCTGTTCCACCCCCTCGTGCTGTCGGGATAGAGCATCCGCTTTGATATTCTTTGAGCCTGGCCTGTAAGTCACAGTGAATTGGAAGCGTGTGAAGAATAAAGCCCACCTAGCTTGCCGAGGATTCAAACGTTTGGCTGACCGTAGATATTCCAGGTTATGGTCGGTTAGAATGGTGAATGGATGTTTCGCTCCCTCGAGCCAGTGACGCCATTCTTCAAGTGCCGCCTTCATGGCAAGTAATTCCCTGTTGCCCACGTCGTAGTTCCGCTCAGCCGCTGACAGTTTTCGTGAATAGAATGCACAGGGATACATTTTACCAGGATAACCTTGGCGTTGTGATAGTACCGCCCCTATGCCCGTACTGGAAGCGTCAACTTCCACTGTGAATGGAAGTTCAGGGTCAGGATGATGTAGTATGGGTGCTGAAGTGAAACGTTCTTTTAATTCTTGGAATGCCTGTATGGCTTCGGAGGACCATACGAGGCGAGAGGATTGCCGTTTAGTCATTGACGTCAGCGGGGCTGCCACACCACTGAAATTTCGAATGAATCGCCTGTAGAAGTTGGCGAATCCCAGGAATCTTTGAAGCTCTTTCAAGGTTTGAGGTTGAGGCCACTCTAGTACCGCCTTCAACTTGCTGTCATCCATGGCCACGCCCTCTCGACTGATCACATAGCCCAGGAAGGTTGTAGAGGTTCGATGGAATTCACATTTTTCCGCTTTGGCATAGAGGTGATGGTGAATTAGTCGTTGGAGTACCGCCCGGACGTGCTGAACATGTTCTTCATAAGAGTTGGAGTAAATGAGAATATCGTCTATGTAGACGATAACCCACCGGTTGAGCATGTCCCGGAAGACGTCATTTATGAAGGACTGGAAGACTGTTGGACAGGCCGAACGGCATAACGAGAGTTTTTTAGTGGCCCGTGGCCGTGGAGAAGGCAGTTTTCCATTCATCTCCTTCCCTGATTCGAATCAAATTGTAAGCACAACGCAGATCCAGCTTGGTGAAGTAGGCAGCTTGTCTGAGCTGTTCTAGAGCAGGAGGTACCAGTGGCAATGGGTACCGGAATTTAACTGTTATATCGTTCAAACCTCGATAGTCTATACAGGGCCTTAGACCACCGTCCTTTTTCTTGACGAAGAAGAATCCTGAGGCGGCTGGTGAGGTAGAAGGACGGATGAACCCTTTGGCGAGCTCCTCCTCGATGTATTTCTTCATGGCCGCTGATTCGGGTTGTGACAATGAGAAAATGCGGCCTTTGGGTGGAGTGGTGCCTGGGAGTAGGTCGATGGCACAATCGCCCGGACGATGAGGAGGTAGTTCTGTAGATTTGTCCTTGCTAAAAGCCACTGCCAGGTCGCTGTATTCAGCCGGTATGTCAGGGTTCTCGGAACTGGTTACTTGAAGTGTGGAACTGTGAACCGGGAGAGGAGTGACAGTTTTCAGGCAGTTCTTGTGACATTGCGCGTCCCACTGTACAATCTGACCTTCTTTCCAGGAGATGTGAGGGTTGTGTATTCGTAGCCAGGGTAATCCCAGGATAACGGAATGGTTGGGTGATCGGATGACATAGAATCGGATTTTTTCAGAGTGTAGAATTCCTATCTGCAGCGTGAGCTCCGCGGTGATATGGGCCACTCTGCCTCCGCCGATGGGCTTCCCATCTAGTGCCTCCACTGTCAACAGGGATTTACAGTCGGTTAGTGGAATATTATAGTCCTTTATAAAGGAATCTGACAAAGTTTCCAGCAGCACCAGAATCCAGAAGGGCATGAGTGGAATGACATCGAGCATTGATGGTAAGTTGAATGGGAATTTTGAAGCAGTTGTGAGATTGGAATGAACTCACCGCTTTAGTACTGGAGGTTTGAGGTCGAACTGGGCAGTTGATCTTGACGTGACCCGCTTGACCGCAGTAGAGACACAGATGTAGATGCCTCCTTCTCTCTCTTTCTTCGGGGAGTAGAGGTATATACCCAAGCTGCATGGGTTCTGGAGTTGAACTGGTTGAAGTGGAGGTATGAACAGGACGTCGAGTTCTCAGCAGATTGTCTACATGGATGGCCAGTTCAATGAATTTATTTAGCGAACTGCCCTCGTCTCGACAAGCGAGCTCAGCTTGCAACTCCAGTGTTAAACCACTGCGGAACAACAGCTTCAAAGTATCCTCAACCCAGTTTGTTTGTGCAGCCAGGGTGCGAAAGTGCAAAGCATATTCAGCAGCGGTTTGTTTACCTTGACTGAGTGAGAGAAGCTGGTCTCCGGCACTTTTCCCTCCCGCTGGATGTTCGAACACCTCTTTGAAGTTGCGTAAGAAATCCTGAAAGGATGGGAAAGTAGAGTGGTCATCTTTCCACACCGCAGTGGCCCAATCCAGCGCTTTGCCAGTTAATAGAGAACAGACCAGCGAGATGCGGCTAGAATCCGTGGGATACAGGGAGGGTTGCTGGTTAATGAACAGCGAACACTGAAGGAGGAAGCCCTTGCATTTAGCGGCCGTGCCATCGAATTTCTCAGGAAGAGCTAGACGAGGATTAACTGTGGGAGTAACTGGTTCGTTGGAACTCACAGGGCCTGCAGCTTGTGGTGCGGCTGCTTCGGTGGGAGTGAATCTGAGGCCTTGAAGCGTTCTCACCAGTTCCTCCGTGAGAGATGTCAGCCGGTTGAGTTGTGTTGATGCACCGCTAGTTGGTTTGCTTGGGCACTCAGTTCAGAAGAAATCTGCATGAGAGCTGCTGGATCGTTAGTCGGCGAAGTCTTCTGTAATGATGGGTCGACAGAATGGGGATCCATTTGCAGCTTTTATTAACAAGGTATACAAACAGGTGGGACTTTGGGCAAGAGCATAAACAGGGACAGGCAATGGTCGAGACAGGCGGCTTACAATCAGAGTCCAGATAACAGGCAGTGTTCAAGGCAGGCGGCAAGGTTCAACAGAGATAAACAGTCCAGTCGGTAACAAAAGGCAGTACTCAGGGAAAACGCTTAGAAATGATCACCTCAGCAAATCAAGACTTCGCGAGGTATGTGTGCATGTGAGAGTGTTATATGGGGTGAGAGTGATTGAGTTCAGGTGTGTGTGCAATCAGTCCCAGGAATGAGGGCCCATGGGAAATGTAGTCCGAATCAAAGAAGTTCAATATTCCGGTGATGGCTCCCTCCGGCGGTCCGGAGGACGAGCCGAAGGAGCCTCATTCATGACACCAGCAGTGACTGTATGATTTTGAGATTCATCTTTTCACAGTGAGGACAATTGAGGGACTCAAACACAATTATTAAAAAAGGTTCAAACATTCACTGATGCTCCAGAAAAGGAAACAAGATGCATTAAAGGAACACTTCACTTTTTTTGAAAATAACCTCATTTTCCAACTCCCCTAGAGTTAAACAGTTGAGTTTTACCGTTTTCAAATCCATTCAGCCGATCTCCGGTTCTGGCGGTACCACTTTTAGCATAGCTTAGCATAGTTCATTGAATCTGATTAGACCATTAGCATCTCGCTCAAAAATGACCAAAGAGTTTCAATATTTTTCCTATTTAAAACTTTACTCTTCTGTAGTTACATCGTGTACTAAGACTGACGGAAAACAAAAAGTTGCGATTTTCTAGGCCAATATGGCTAGGAACTATACTCTCATTCCGGCGTAATAATCAAGGAACTTTACTGCCGTACCATGGGTGCAGCAGGTGCAATGATATTATGCAGTGGAATGAGAGTATAGTTCCTAGACACTTTTCATTTTCCGTCGGTCTTAGTACACTATGTAACTACAGAAGAGTCAAGTTTTAAATAGGAAAAATATCGAAACTCTTTGGTTATTTTTGAGCGAGATGCTAACGGTCTAATCAGATTCAATGAACTATGCTAAGCTATGCTAAAAGTGGTACCGCCAGAACCAGAGATCAGCTGAATGGATTCGAAAATGGTAAAACTCAACTGTTTAACTCTAGGAGAGTTGGAAAATGAGCCTATTCTCAAAAAAAGTGGAGTGTTCCTTTAAGAGCCCAGGGGGGTGAAAACTTTTGAACAGGATCAAGATGTTCAAATTTTTATTTTTTTGTTTAAATATTTTTTTCATTCAGTACTGCCCTTCAGAAATTTTCACCCCCCGGCTCTTATATTTACATATGTTACTGTGATACTTGCCCTGTGTATGCCCTTTGACCTTTGCTTCACACGACCCTTGTGCAGTAGGTTCTTTTATCTCATTCCAATTAGTGAGACGTATTAGTGACAAAGGCAAAGGCGCTCAGTGCTTACAGGATGTGAATGTCTGTCGTTTGCCTTTGAAGTGCTGCTGTGGGCAAACATGCCTGCAGAGCAGCAGATGCCTGACAACTCCTCTGCCTGTCTTTCACAGGAACGCTCACCGCTGCAGAGAGCTTTTTAACCATCAACACGGGACCTGAGGTGAGCGACAACTCGCCACAGTATTTGCACATCTATATTAAGGGTCCGTTGGAATTTGATTGACTGTTATTGAAAATTAGCTCTCAAACTTTGGTTTGATCTAGGATTAAAGCAGTGCTTATGTTAAGCTCTGGGAATTCACAATTGCAGCTGCTCATGAATAATGCAACAAACTCTCATATCCCAATGGAGCAAACTAGGAATTTGTGGGAATTCGTGTTAATAAGTAATTTGTTTTTTTTTTCTCACAAAAAAACAAACAAAAAAAACACTAGAAAATATTTAAATACATTCCAAAACGCTATATAAAATTACATAAAAGCTTTATATAAATTAAATTCCAATGTAAGGGTAACAGATGGCATATTTTGTTGTATTTCATTAGCACTCTATCAAATTGTATTTCCTGCTGTTTTAATTAGGTATGAAGAAGGCTATAGCAGCTTGTTTGCATCTGACCTATTGCATGTCCTCAATAAAGCAATTCATGTTTTGGCTTTTGTTCAGCTGTCTTGTCTTCTTCATCAGGGAGGATGTGCCCATGATGCAACGTGGCAGTCAGCCATCTTTGGCTTTGCTGACAGTGCCAGTCTCAAAAGAATAAGGAAGAAGTTTGGGCATAAACCTCTGCCGACTGTCGGCACAAGAATTAAAAAGAGGTGATTTTAAGTTTTTATAAAATAATTCTTGGCATTAGATTCTATTAATAATATCTTGATCATGTTTCATGTGCTTTATATAGCAGTTGACTCCCAAAGGAGTGAAGAAGAATCGTTCTCAGGATGGAAATCTGTACTTGTGTTAATTTGCTTGCTATTTTGGTGTACCCAGGGGAGCTGTATTCTTCACTAAGGAGATTGAGCAATATGCTATTCCTTTCATGGGCTCAGATCCATCTGTGGTGCGACGGACTCAGCGCTATATGCATGAAGAACATAAACACAGCCCTGTGAGTCTATAGACTGGCAAGAATTCACACACATTTTTGTTAACAATTAGATGAGTTTAAAAAATGTGTTTGTATATATGATTTGATAGCAAATCTTTCTCCAATGTAGTCAATATCACTATATATTTTCTCTCTTTTGGAAAGTTGTGGAAATGCTATTATGGTTTTCTCTTTCTTTTGCTATTAGAGCAAGTGGGAACACAATTTTTTTTTCAGAATTTTTATTTTATATATATATATATATAAAAAGCCTTATTTTATATTGATGCGATTAATCGATTAATATTTAATATTGATGCAATTAATCACGATTAATCAATTTGATAGCACTAATATAAACATATACACATTATATATTTACAAACTTTTGTTAGATGCGATTAATCACAATTAATCAATTTGACAGCACATATATATATATATATATATATATGTATATATATATATATGTGTATATATATATATGTATATATATTAATATATATATATATATATATATATATATATATATATATATATATATATATATATGTATGTATGTATATATATATATATATATATATATATATATATATATATATATATATATATATATATATATATATATATATATATATATATATATATATATATATATATATATATATATATATATATATATATATATATATATATATATATATATATATATATATATATATATATATATATATATATATATATATATATATATATATATGTATATAACATTATTATGTTATATGCATATTGCCAATTTGTCATTTTTTGGGGTTTATAGTTTACTTTTTTAGTTTATAGTGAAATAATCTTAAATGGTATCAAAATAAAGAATAATACTTTTTAAATTAAATTATTTTGAAATTTTATATGATATATTTCAATGTATTAACTTTGAAAGAAGTCTCTTATGTTTAACAAGGCTACATTATGAATGTGATTTTTTTAATATATATATATATATTATTTATTTATTTTTTACAGTATATATTCATTGTAATTTATTCATAGTAATTCCAAAGTCCAAATTTCTGTTTTTTATAAACCATGCCAATCAGTTTTTGTGAGCAGAACATTTTAAAACCCAGTATTCTTAAACTGTTATATTGGTACAGAAGATCTAATGGGTTCTTGCATACCCATCTGCATACTCTTAAAAAGACAGTCTTTGACAGTTTCTTCCCTTGCTTTCCAAACACCATTATGCCCCTTATTAGTTTTAATTACATTTCTTTTCGATCTGTCTTTTGTGAGCATGATTACTGTGATAGTGCTCTGAAAGCCTTCATGGAAAGAGCAGGGGATGATTCACAGTCTTTGTGATTCATCGTCTTGTTCTTTCATCTCCATAGCGATGACCACTGCGTACAGGGTGGTGTCATGAAGGTCAACAGGGTGCTGTCAGTATATGGTCATTCTGATTGATGTCATGTTGTGGACTCAAAAGTATGTTAATAATTCAGCAGTCACAAATGTGTGTAGTTCAGTGTCTGACCCACTTAGTTTTTTGTTGTTGTGTATATATGACCTTCATTTGATTGAATCAGTTATCAAAAGTTCACTGTTTTGCAGTCTTCAATTGGTTTCCTCTATCCTCAGGTTCAGTACATGGCATATGTAGGTATTGGTGGTCTCTTCTCCGTGGTGAAGACCCTCTTTGCAGGCATGGTCTTCTGGCTCATGGTCAAATTTAGTCTCGGGAGGGGACTGCTTACTCAGGTCCAGCACCATCTTTTTGATTATAACGGCTAAAAGAAGATCGCATGGATAAAATTTTCATTCATACCATAGAACAGCCAGAACTGCTTGTATAAACTCAAGTGTGTTTTTTTTCTCTTCTAGTTTCCAGGATTTTTTTCATTTGGTTTGTTCTCCAAGACCGGACCATCAAGAAAGCAGGTACAATAAAAACAGATAATATATTGAAATTCCCAAGACAAATCACTAAGTCCTTATTTGTTTTGTTGAAGTTACATTTGGTGTCATTGTTGTCTTATTTCAGATGGATGGAACCTCTTTCTGTCTGAGGTTTATGGGAGAGGGCTACACAACAGGTCAGGACCCCTCTCAGGGCAAGCCAAATGCCACAATCAACACTGAAATAACAGGACCAGGTATTGTCCTACTCTCTATTTGATTTGATTCAAAATATTCACCTTATATACATACCCAATTCCAAAAAAGTTGGGACACTGTACAAATTGTGAATAAAAAAGGAATGCAATAATTTACAAATCTCATAAACTTATATTTTATTCACAATAGAATATAGATAATATATCAAATGTTGAAAGTGAGACATTTTGAAATGTCATGCCAAATATTGGCTCATTTTGGATTTCATGAGAGCTACACATTCCAAAAAAGTTGGGACAGGTAGCAATAAGAGGCCGGAAAAGTTAAATGTACATATAAGGAACAGATGGAGGACCAATTTGCAACTTATTAGGTCAATTGGCAACATGATTGGATATAAAAAGAGCCTCTCAGAGTGGCAGTGTCTCTCAGAAGTCAAGATGGGCAGAGGATCACCAATTCCCCCAATGCTGCGGCGAAAAATAGTGGAGCAATATCAGAAAGGGGTTTCTCAGAGAAAAATTGCAAAGGGTTTGAAATTATCATCATCTACAGTGCATAATATCATCCAAAGATTCAGAGAATCTGGAACAATCTCTGTGCGCAATTGTCAAGGCCGGAAAACCATACTGGATGCCCGCGATCTTCGGAAAATATTGTCGGTGAACGCAAACCACCGTGCCATTCGCCGTTGCCGGGTAATACTCTATAGGTCAAAAAAGAAGCCATATCTAAACATAATCCAGAAGCACAGGCATTTTCTCTGGGCCAAGGCTCATTTAAAATGGACTGTGGCAAAGTGAAAAACTGTTCTGTGGTCAGACGAATCAAAATTTGAAGTTCTTTTTGGAAAACTGGGACGCCATGTCATCTGGACTAAAGAGGACAAGGACAACCCAAGTTGTTATCAGCGCTCAGTTCAGAAGCCTGCATCTCTGATGGTATGGGGTTGCATGAGTGCGTGTGGCATGGCCAGCTTACACATCTGGAAAGGCACCATCAATGCTGAAAGGTATATCCAAGTTCTAGAACAACATATGCTCCCATCCAGACGTCGTCTCTTTCAGGGAAGACCTTGCATTTTCCAACATAATGCCAGACCACATACTGCATCAATTACTACATCATGGCTGCATAACAGAAGGATCCGGGTAGGGCTGAACGATATTCTGTTTTAACATCGACATCGCGATGTGCGCGTGAGCGATAGTCACATCGCCGGAACATGCGATGTGAAGGGTAGTAGCCCATGGTGTATTAAGAGAACGGTAGCACCAGGGTGGCACAAACACAAGTTTGTTGTATGGCTTGTTGCTGGGGTGACATGCACGTTCCGCGTGCCTGCACAGTGATTGGTTCGCTGTGCCACTGCTCACCGCCAACATAAAGTTGTGGCCACAAAACAAGGAAACACCACCAATTTGTCTGATCACTTAAAACGGCACCGGAATTGCGCTGAATGACACACAGCAGAAGCGCTCTCTCGCGTGCGCTCTCTGTTGCGCGCGCGATCAGTTCTCCTCGCGCCTGAATAGTCAAATACATGTGCACACAGATGTCTAAATGTCCATCGTGTGGAGTATCTCGCGTGAATACAGTCGGTTATGGCTTAAGTGGACGTAAACAGGTGGGTAATAAACTGAATATGCATCAGTTACGTCCATGCATTCAGCAGCCCAATTAAATAGGCCTACCTATATGTCATTAATGTTAATCAAACAACAAATGATGTTAAATAAATGTAGGCTATAAGTTATATGTTAAATAAACCTACTGTATCTGAAAAAAAATATTATTTTTAATTTACTATTGTTTTTACTATATATCGCAATGTAATTTTTTTCCAATATCGTGCAGCCCTAGATCCGGGTACTGAAATGGCCAGCCTGCAGTCCAGATCTTTCACCCATAGAAAACATTTGGCGCATCATAAAGAGGAAGATGCGACAAAGAAGACCCAAGACAGTTGAGCAACTAGAAGCCTGTATTAGACAAAAATGGGACAACATTACTATTCCTAAACTTGAGCAACTTGTTTTCTTAGTCCCCAGACGTTTGCAGACTGTTATAAAAAGAAGAGAGAATGCCACACAGTGGTAAACATGGCTTTGTCCCAACTTTTTTGAGATGTGTTGATGCCATGAAATTTAAAATCAACTTTTTTTTTTCCTTAAAATGATACATTTTCTCAGTTTAAACATTTGATATGTCATCTATGTTGTATTCTGAATAAAATATTGAAATTTGAAACTTCCACATCATTGCATTCTGTTTTTATTCACAATTTGTACAGTGTCCCAACTTTTTTGGAATCGGGTTTGTACTCAGATATGGTCTCTTCTGTCATATTTTGCAGAGCCAGGATACATTGCTACACCTATTACCATGGTGCAGGCAGCTATTACACTGCTGAACGAACCTCACAGTCTCCCTAATAAGTGAGTAATCTCAGCCTCAACCCTTAAAGAAACATCTATATATTTGTTGGGGTGATTTTATATAATTGCTGTGGTTAAACCTGAAAACACTTTTTTTTTTGGATACTAAGTTTCAAAGTTACATGTGAATGTGTTAACTGTGGAGTTAAATTTACGAGTTGATGTTGAATGTTATTTGAGTAGCATATATGAAGTCCTTTCTCACCTGTTGTCCTTTTGTTGTTCCTCACAGGGGTGGTGTGTTCACTCCAGGCTCAGCGTTTGCAAGAACCACCCTAATAGACCGTCTGAACAAACATGGAATCCAGTTCTCACTGAAGAGCGGACAGTAGATATGAGTACTCTGTCAGATTCACTCAGCCTAGTTCATCTGTTTTTAGAAAAGTTACAAAATTTTGCATTGACACAGTTGAAAGTATTGTGAATCAATGAGTGTTGTAGACCTGTTCTTTGTTTGTGAGCCATTAAAGGCCTCAGATCTTAAAGTATATACTGTGACCCCAAAACAATTTTGAAACACTTTTAAATGTGATTGCATCAAATGACTAAATATCAAACAAAATGATGCTGATGCTAGAACCTTTCTCAGAACTAACCTTACTTTCCTGAGGCAATTTTTCTGTTACTTTCAAACGTATTTATGAACATTTTGAAGTGTCAGAGTTTTGGGTGAATAGATTTTCAATAGATGGGCAGAAATCTCTCAGATTTTATTAAAAATATCTTCATTTGTGTTTTGAAGATGAAAGAAAGTCTCATGGGTTGGGAGTGAGTAATTGATGATGATTTTAATTTGGGGGTGAACGATCTCTTTAATCTGTTTTAACATGCCTTTGACTGGAATCTGCCACTAGGGGTCCCCTTTTTCCATTTCCACATCTGCCTGTTATTTATGTGGAGATGACAGGAAAGGTCATTTGGTGTGAGAGGGGTAGACGTTGTTTGGGGAGATTAGAAAAGGCAATGAATATATCCTTTTAAGGAAAGACGAGAGGTGGCTTTGGGTTGCAGTGGATGAAGAACGGGGGTGAAAGATGCAGGCCAAGGTTGAAGCAGCCTGGCAGGCATGAGTTAGTATGACTCAGCTTCAGCTGCTTTCAAAGTCTTACAGGAAATGAAGAGATGCTGGGACGGAGCTTGTTTTAATGTGTATTGTCACACTTGATTAAAGAAGCTGCAAGAGTAGAGTGTGTTGTAAACACACAGACCTTGTATACATGCACTGAGACCATGTAGAATATAAGAGAAATGGAGAGGATGGCATAGAAAGACAAGTGTGTATGGTTATTCCTGATATGCTGTACCTTTTGAACACTTAAGTTTTTATAATTTAATATGGTTTTGCACTTTAAAGAAAGTATTTTTTAGAAAAAGGTTTCATAAGACTTAAATTAGCTCTTGTATGTAAAGCCTTTATTAATTATAACTACAGGAATTTTCTTAGACAAACCAGCTGATACCATAAATCATCACAGAATTCATTAAATCCATTGTTTTGATAAAACATCAAAATGATGATATTACCAATTAAAGCATCATTCTGATTAGAAAATGAAAAAATGATACACCTGGATTAAATTCTAAAACAGTTTTTAATGTTTAAAGTTAAACCAAGAGACATTTTATATACCCTACCATTGAAAAGTTTGGGGCCCAGCTGATTCTTTTGAAATAATTTTGTTTAGCAAGGATGCATTCATCAAAACTGGTAGTAAAGACATATATAACATTACAAATATTCTATTGCTAATAAATCATGTTCTATTCATCGAAATCCGCAGTGCTTGAAGTGGAAAAATAATACTCCCAATGCTTGGTTCAAAACATATTCCTGACAAAGGCAGTGCACGGTGGGCGTCTACGTGCAACATGTCGGCAGTGCAGAAGTAGTGACAAATTGGGACAGGTCTCCATTAGGACCCCAAGTGATCCCATTGGTTCAAATTGCTTATATATATACAGGTACTCTCTTTAGCTCCTGATTACAATTCCTACAAAATCATGTTATGATAAATGTTCTTTCAACTACATTATAATGACCATTTATGTCTGTATTAACTATACTAGCATAACATACAGATAAGTGATTAGCCTGCTAGCTTAGTTTATACACATATTTGCACTTACCCTACACATATTCTTAATCATCTTTAATGCAATTGTGTTTAATTAAGTGTTAAATGTCCTAATAGTTATAAATAAAACAAATTATGTTCTGTTATTCACTATTATTATTATTCATTAAAACTGCAATCCGCAACTTTTTTGGTGTTAAAAATTTACAAAAATGATATAATGAGAATATACAACATGAATCCATTTTCCAAACCGTGTTTTTGTCTTATCCTGAATCATTATGGTACACTTATAATAAGTGTTTATATTCTGACTATTTCAGACCGGACTGGTAGGACTCGCCGCTGAGTATCACAGAAACTGCGTGACTCGCCATAGACATACATGGAGAAAAGTAGCTCCGGCTAGAATGTTCCTCCGCAAGACGCGTGCAGTTCTGTTTATTAACCGCTGGAGGGCCAAAAATCGCGGACAGCAGCTTTAACAGTTAAGAAATTACGTTCAGTTGGTTTTATTACGCACTAATGTGTTTTTGTATGCATTATATAGTAAGCTATGCATATTTTAAATGAATATAATTCGTATATACTTAGGATATTCATTAACTGACAGTTTGGGGAGACCCAATTTCAAAGGAGTACCCGATTTGTCATGAAACCGGTACTCAAGGAAAACTGGCACTACGCTAAAGGTAAAAATAGAGAAGTAGCGTACCGCGTACCGGCCCACTTCAAGCACTGGAAATCTGTTTTCCACAAAAATGATTCAATATTGATAATAATAAGAAATGCTCCTTGAGCAGCGAATCAGCATATTAGAATAATTTCTGCAGGATCATGTGACACTGAAGACTATAGTAGGCTAATGATGTTGGTGAGCATAAGATATTTCTTCACAAAAAAAATCCTACTAAACTTAAAACTTTTGAATGGTGGTATTATGTATTAAATAGGAACATGAATGAAAATAATGGAATGTGAGCCAGTGATATGATTTGAGACTCCCGTTTGTTTCTTTCTAACTCTCTCTTTCTGTTTTGTCTGTGCTGCTATTCCCATATTCCCGCCACATCCTCAGCCACAGTTTCCCCCACACCCGTGAGCTCTTTACCACATCTTTATCTTTCAAATGCCATTCCCATTCCTCCTTTCCCCCCCTTTTCCACCAAGCCTGCGATCCAGTCCGAAGGCTTCTCTCTCTGGCATATTGTGCACATTGTACATAAAACCCTTATCAGTCTTCCATACTCTGTCTTTCTCTTTCCCTCCCTCATTCCAGTCCTCTGAGGAACATTGTTTCTCTTGCCATGTTTTAGAGCGCCTGGTACTCAGAGTCTACTGCAAAGCCTTATGTAAGTCGCCCTCCCTTCTCACGCTTTCATTTTGCCCAAACATCACCCTCAATCTCAGTCCTCCTCCGCCCCTCCCGAAGCGCGAACGGTAGTCAGACGGATTGCATTAAAGGACCGTATGCGTAATCTCGGAGGGATAGGACTGTGTGTGATCTTTCTCGGCTTGCCACAGGAACGCGTCAAAGATCTGGACAGATCCGGTGAAGCCATGCTAATGTGTTTCTGTGAGCACTGGGGTGGAAGTGCAGGATTTGCTATATGATTTTGACTCTGCTGACTCCTTAATAGTGGGTTTGTTTTGTGGTTTCAGGACATCGGGCGGGGGAAGAGCACTATGCAGCATCAGTTACAGCTACAGGGAGAGTGGAGAAAGGGGGAGGGGTGAAGGTGTAGAGAAAGTGAGACGGGAAATCGAAAGAGTGAATGAGAAAAGAGGGATGAGGCAGTATATGAGCTGGAGAGATGAAATTCAGTGAGAGTGACTGAAAGACGGACTGAAGGCGTGACGTTTTGACTTAATGTGACAGGAAGAGAACATGTTGGTTCAGTAGGACATAAACAGCAGAGCCTTGAGGCGAGCTTAAAACTATTTTGAAGGAAATAAGTACTCTATTCTAGAAGTTTCTAAGTTTTTCCCCCAAGGAACCCTAAAAATAATGATCCCCTTGTCACAACAAAGTTTAATCTATTTTCACGTTTGGTTTTTAATTCTTACATTTAAAAAATTGGATGTCAGTAGATTCAAATGATTGTGTTTAATCTTATGGTTTATTGCAGTAAAAATCAAAATTTTGTCAATAGGCCTACACTTTCAAATGTTTTGGATTGATAAGATCTTTATGCTAAACAAGGCTGCATTTATTTGATCAAAAATGCAGTAAAATTGTGAAATATTATAACAGTTTATAATAACTGTTTTCTTTTTTAATATATTTTAAAATGTAATGTAACTGTCCTGTGCAAAACATCATTATTCCAGTCTTCATTGTCACATGATCTTTCAGAAATGTTGATTTGGTGCTCAAGAAAGATTTTTTATTATATGGACATGGACAATGGACATTACAACCCATGTGAAAAAGACGTACACTTTAGTATACTTTAAAAAAAGTGTACTTATTATGGTAATAATGTACTTACATACTTTAAAAAGAATATACTTAAAGGGATATTTCACCCAAAAATGAAACTTTTGTCATCATTTACTCACCCTCAAGTTGTTCCAAACCTGTATAAATTTCTTTCTTCTGCCGAACACAAAGGAAGATATTTGGAAGAATGTCAGTAACCAAACTGACCTTGCCCCCCATTGACTACCATTTATTTTTCCTACTATGGTAGTAAATCTATTTGGTTACTGACATTCTTCCAAATATCTTCCTTTGTGTTCAGCAGAAGAAAGAAATTTATACAGGTTTGGAACAACTTGAGGGTGAGTAAATGATGACAAAAGTTTCATTTTTTGGTGAACTATCCCTTTAAGTTTTAACTAAATGCTTATATTTTTAGTAGGAAACTGTGATATAATTTTTTTCATGATTCTTTTGATAAATATAAAAGTAATTTGTAAAAGTAAAAATAGAAATCTTTTTAACATTATAAATGTCTTTCATTTTTAATTAATTTAATGCATCCTTGCTGACTAAAAAAAGGCTAAATATAATATTGTAAGTTAACATTTTTGGCATTCAGATATAGATACAGATATCAGGCGATGAGAATGCTAATTGGCACTAATTAAAACATAAAATCTTGAAAGGAAATGGGACACAGAATATTTTGGACAGAGTAAAGCAACAAACAGCCACTCTTTAAACGTACTTTGCAGTCTCATATTAGCCCTGTGGCTGAGAAGAGGTTCCATCTTCATCGTAAATCTCCAGCATCTTTAATTACCTCTGGGTCAGCAGAAAAGCACACTACAGCACCTCGTTCATCAGCCAACCTCACACACAAGGCCGAAATGAGAGAAAATCACATTTGTTTTTCCTCGGGAGGGAATGAAGCTCACAGCACTCCATTTTATTAGCCTGAAGAGCTGGATTTCACTCAGGGAAACGCACCGCTCCCTGTCTCGCACGTCTGTTGACTCGCAGATTCGAAATACTGCACACTGCACTTATCCCTGCCAACATACAGTAACTGGCATTATCACATATAGGATCATTCAACAGACGCAGGTTTGTTTACAAGCACACAGTCCTATAGAAAACCAGCAGAGACGTTATTTGTTATATATTACAAGTACAACATCTTATCTTCATAATCCATTACTGTAATTCTTTTTTCTGTGAGACAACTCCACTTCGAAAATGGTGTGTAAACATAGAGGCTTTACAACATTCTATGCCTGCAGTGAGGATATTTTTATGCTAATGAATATTTAATGTGACTCAGTGTTGCATGATATTGCAACACCTTTTCCAAATGTCTCTTACAGCACATGTATGATGATACAAGAGACATGAGCTTGCTTTCTGTTAGCTCAATTTTCACCATGAAATCAAAATTGACAAATTTTTATGGGATAATGCAGTATTATAAATAATTTATCCATGCACATCATTATTTTTAAAAAATTAATGTGCCCTCATAATCTTTAACCCTTTCGCACGTAAGTTTCAAATATTCTGTCTGACCCCCCAGCGTGAGTTTTTTTAAGGCGACCGTTATTTAGAACTTATCGCTTTATGGTTTCCATGGTGACGCGTCATTGCTTGTTATGTGACACACCGCAGCGCTGTATGAATGATGATCTGCTTTCATTTAATTTTTCCTTTTTTATTCAAAATATTCACAAATTTGTTAACTATACCATGAAATATCTAATATTCCGATTGCCAAATATGTGCAAGTGGATGTATTTTGCTGTTTAAACACCTTCATAACGATCGCGTTAGTTGAGCCATATGAGCGATGGGCGCCGCCATGTTAGTTTGCACCGCGCAGAGAATCGGATCTGTTGGATTTACAACCCGTGAATTTATCCACTTCTCCCGAAATACATGAAAGTAAGTGTGCCGGTGAACTGGGGAAGATTAGAGTAAGCTTTTCAGTTACTTTCACAATGTATATCTGATATGAATTAAACGTGTTGTCAAGTTATAATGGAAAGGGTTGTTATTTCCGCTTCTATAGACATCATTGTGTATTTTACAAACTCTAAATATATTGTTTTGTTAGTACTCATGTGCATTTAAATGTCTGAAACCTGAAATGAACATTATTTGGTTGAAAACACTGCATATATGTGATATGAAAAGCGCTGCGCGCGTCCGTCTCTGGTTTAGCGTCAGTTAAAGCGCGCACACACATTTGAATTTGGCAGTTGATCATGTAATGCACTGAACGTTCTAATCACACCGGTGTGATCGTACGCTCCTGGGGCCAGCCAAGACTGATCACACCGGTGTGATCGTACGCGTTAAAGAAATAACTTCCCCTCCCTCTTGCAACCACGTCCCTTCTCTGATGATGTGTTTGCTGGCATGAGGGCGGGGCAACCTGTAATTATTAAGCTTCTGAAGAAGTTTTTGAATAAACTTTAGACACCTTGCTGGTTGCGCTAAGCATTAACATGTTGTGTTGTTGTTCTTGACAAATGGAACTGATTTAGGGGCCGTTTACACAACACCGTTTTCAACTAAAAATGAAAAACTTTTTATGCGTTTTGGGTGTTCGATTACACGACAAGCGCGTTTTGGAGGAAACATAAACTTTTGAAAACAGGTTTCAAAGTGCAAGTTTTTGAAAACTTGAAACCGTGTAAACAACAAAAATGCAAATCGGTGAAAATGATGACATCATGCACATGCACATTACATGTTCAGTCTATAGTGTTTCATCGTCATTCCTGCCAGCAGAATATAGCATTTTTTTTTGTCTTTTTTTTGTCTTTTTAGTCACCCATTCTTATGAATGGGGATCATTTTGACAATGGTGTCGTCTGGTGCCATTAAAGGGATAGTTCACCCAGAAATGAAAATTTGATGTTTATCAGGGCATCCAAGATGTTGGTGTCTTTGTTTCTTCAGTAGAACACAAATGATGATTTTTAACTCCAACCGTTGCCGTCTGTCAGCCATATAATGTGTGTCAATGGGAACTTGGGAGTCTAGCACTCATTGAAGTATAAGTGTGAGACATCACTTCCATTGTCAGAGCGCGATCAGACCTCACTAAGCGAATGCTGAACGCAGTTGGACATAGTGGTGTTTTAAAGGTAAAAAATTATATAAATACTGTTCGGTTTCTCACACAAACCGATCGTTTCGTGTCTTAGGACATCAATTTAACGTCACGAGCTGCAGGGTTTAATTTGGATTTGTCTATGCAAGTTTTATTTACTCTTATGAAAGAAGTTCCCATTGACCCACATTATACGGCTGACAGACGGCAACGGTTGGAGTTAAAAATCATCATTTGTGTTCTACTGAAGAAACAAAGTCACCCACATCTTGGATGCCTATATAAACATCAAATTTTCATTTTTGGGTGCACTATCCCTTTAATATAAAACTCAAAGGAAAACTTCTCCTTTTAACCATATCATTGTCATACTCTTAGGCTAATGTGTCTTAATAATTTTATCGCTGCAGCAAATTCATCCTTATTAATTGTGTCTCGCCAAAACAGGACAGTTCAAGGTGGCGATCTAAAACAGAGACTTCTGAGTTAAAATATGTTATTGAAACATAATATTGTCAAGATTTTAGTCATTCCCCATTCAAGTAGTCTATAATAGAAAACAACAGCCTGGGGCTGTTACCAATATGGCAGCTGAGTGAACTGACTTAATTGGACTTTGTCTGAAAGCAATTTACTTCAATGTGCCATTGCTGTCTCATATCATTCAGTGCCATTTTTGACTCATTAGGAATGCATAACCTTCATAACGTCTAATATGTAAAGCGTGCCACTAGCAACATCGAGGCTGCAGGGTTTAATTCCCAGGGAACACATAGTTGCAAGTTGCTTTGGTTAAAAGCATATGCCAGCTATGTAAAATTCATGTTTGGCTTATTCAGATCTCCTGTTCTTTTCCCACTAAGAAGCTTTGTCAAGCGACAATGACGTTTTGCTCGAGACAATAATGAAAACCCACAGCGATTAGGGGTTTATTACTTTTAATCAATTCAGCTAGCTACAAAATGTCAACCACTTCACAGACTGACAGGATACAGAGGGAGTTTTAATATTACATGCGTTGAGGACATCAATCTCACAGTTTAACCTATGTCATTCAGGTAAGGTATTTATTTGACTTCTTATAATAACTATTCAACATCTTAGTGATTTGGTGTGCATAGCTCTAAGTACAGAAGCAACAAAAAAATCTTTTTTTTTGTTATGGATTATTATCATTTTTTACCAATAACAAACCACACGGGGAAAGTAAACTAACAGGATACAGTCATCTTATAAAAGTAAGTTCTCTCAGAAATATGCGTCTTTGCTTTACATTGCAAATGATTTATTTATTTTTTCAGAGCATCCAAAACCTATGATACAGTAAACAACCAGTCCCCACCTTTCAGAACAGATCATTTTCTACACCAAACTGCATATTCATTTTTAGAAAACAAGTCATTTTTGCAGGACCACCAAACCAGCATTGTTTCGTTCCCATCACATTTCCTCTTTAAGTCACTTTGAATTATTTTACAACAAAGGTCACAGTCTGTGAAATATATATCGACTGAAATGGTGGCACTATTGCAAACTTGCAGTAATATGGAACGTTCCACTGTGTCCTAATACTGAGCATGCTTTTGTCAATTTTGCTACTGCCATGATTTTTTTTTTTTTTTTTTTCATCTTTTTAAAACAAGTTTTATTTATAAGACGCTAAGATCTACCATTTGTCATGCATAACGCACAATTCACATCACTTGGAATGCAATGTTTTTACTACTACAGCTACAGAATCTAGTTGCACATCGTCTAAACAGTAACTGATTATGGTTGTGATGAGGGATATGAACCAAGGACATTGATTGTAAGTGCTTGTTGTATTGGTATCATTTGCAAAATCTTTTTTTCCCATTTTTCATTGTCATGACAACATCAAAATAAGGAGCATGACAGTAGCTGAGTGGTGTGACACAGTTTTACCAAGACGATACTGAGATATACTGAAAAGGAAAGACAGATTGTATAGCATTCCTATATAGTTCCTCCAGCAAAAATTCGATATATATGTATATACACATAGGCTATATGTATACACATACAAGCAGATATATGTATACATACATACATATATGTATACAGGCAATAAAGAGAATAAAAACTTCACAAGTGAGCAAGAGCCATCAAGTCAGCACTATATACAACCTTTGGAAAGAATGATACAGAGTATAAGAAATCATTTTACGAGGACAATCATTGAAAAAGCTGACAGACGACACATAGAACGACATTTACAATGGGGGCCGGGTGATATGTGCATGTGTGCAAACCTAGAAGGTAAATACCATGATAAGCGCATTGCCTTTTGACAAACTGCATGGTTGGTAAAAGCAGGCAGACCAGAGGTTTAGCCACTGCCCAGCATCTTTGTGGCCCTCTGGTTGGCTTCATCAATCCTGGTCTTGTTGGAATCAGCCTGAAATAGACCAAACAGTGCTTTATTAGCAAAGATGTATTCATGTAATCGCACCTAACATTAGCGTTTTTAATGGATCTTTTTATTTTATAATCATTTCACATCTCCAAAATAATGTAGAAACAACATAAAGACAGTATATTTAAAATATTTGGCATCTTTTTACTAATGAAGGCCAGTATCACTTATACTGATATGTCTCTATTAAATGGACTTTTTTTTTTCTCAATTTCTACCCATTAATTATAGTCATTCAACAAGCTATAATTTTTAACATTTAATATGCTTAATAAAGTATAACTTTTAATTTAAGTGAACTTAAAGCAATGTTCGCATAAACCCATTGTAATAAATGTCACATTTAGCGGTGTCTTTAATATATCAAGGCTCAACACTAAGGGTTATATATAATCTGTAATCAAAATAATATATATTTTATATATATAATTTACAATACATGTAATAATTATATAAAATATATAACGAAATACAATTTTTAGTAATATTAATAAATATTAATTACAAATTAAGTTATGGAAGTCAAATGGGTTTTATATATTGTTATTATTGTTATATAATATTCATTTATTCATATTATTATATAATATTATTTAAATTATTTTATAAGTCAACATAAAATAATTAAAATAATAATTTGTCTTTTTAATCTTTAATAAAAAATGAGCATATACAATATATTTACATATAAGATATTATAAAATATAATATTTAGATATTTTAATATTTTAAATAAAAAATACAACATTTGGTAATATTAATAATTAATTTATTATTTATGTTAAATCAAAACTGGCCCTAAAAAGTATGTGTGTGTATATATATATATATATATATATATATATGTGTGTGTGTGTGTGTGTGTGTGTGTGTGTGTGTGTGTGTGTGTGTGTGTGTGTGTGTATGTATGTATGTATATAAGTAATATGTATATGTATATATGTATGAATGTAATATATATATATATATATATATATATATATATATATATATATATATATATATATATATATATATATATATATATATAATACACACACACTCACTCATTCACACACATACATACATACATGCATATATATATATATATATATATATATATATATATACACATACACACACATTATATATATATATTTCTACATAACATATATAAAATATAATATTTAGATATTTTATTTAATATTTCAAGTTATAAAGCCTAAAATATATAACAAAATACAATTTTTTAGTAATATTAATAAATATTAGTTTAGTAATTCTTTGTTATGGAAGTAAAATGTGTTGTAAACAGATATTCATGTCAACTCTTATTTTGTTGAATTGAATTTTAAAACTGCACTTTAGGATTTTTTCATTGGAAAATCCAACAAGGGGAAACTGTCCTTGAGAGCCAATCCATACCTTCTCCATGATCCTGTCGATCTGGCGGTTCTGGGTGTCAATCTCATTGCCCATATCAAGGGCCATGTGGCGCAGGTTACCAATGATGCCTCCCACCTGCTCTAAGTTCTCATCCATCTCATTTTCCCTGGCGTCATCTGTTACCCTGCACCCACAAACACAGTAGAATGTCACTTTAAATCACCAATAATTTCTCAAAGTAGAACACATACACACAGGCGGGCTATCTATATATTCAACCCCTTAAGCCTTCTTTATGAGCATTTGGCTACACAATCAAACCTCTCTCTTATCCAGCTAACCCTCTCGACTGAGTGTCCTGAAATCCTGGGCGTCTCACCTGCGGATGAAGCCTCCGCTGATGGCCATCTGTTCACGCTCATCCACCACGCGGGCGGGCTGGCTTGCCACCACTCCATCCTGGTTGTTTCCCCAGGCCTTGCTGGCTCCGCTCTTCATTCTGCACAGAGTCGGGGGAAGCGTGAGCACTAGGGTAACCGGACACTTCCATATCAGCAGCAGTGTGTCCACAGATCAACAACAAACATGGATTATCAGGCAAGCATAACAGGGATGGGCTCATTCTCCTAGGGGCTTTGTAATTTGTAATGCTATATCCTGCGGACATATAACATACATGTACTTGATGCTGAGACACATACCTTTCTGAAAATGGGGGACGTAAATAGAGGTGGATAGCCATTTATAAACAAAGAGAAATGGGACTCGGAGGGCACTTCTGCCCGCCCCATGGCACATGAGCTGTCCCCCTCAAATTATGACAAATAACAAAGAGCACAGGCCTTGGCGACAGACAACACAGAGTAACAGGACTGCCACATCAGTGGAGACAAGTGTAAATAACTTCAACAGAAAAGAAACTGGAGGAAGAGAAGCACATCCTATCATTGGCCACCTCTCAGCTCAGTGTTTCTGACTCTTAAATGTGTTAAAATGAACGTTATAATGAAAGAAAAACATTGAAAGGTCAATATTGTTATGACATTATAGCCCAGAGCCACAAATGAATCAATTATTGCTAATTATAGCCTCTTTTACATGCCAATTATCCAAAGCAATCTTATCAAATATGGCAACAACCTATTAAGATTATTACAATTTATTGTAGACATGCCACTGGGATCTTTTGAGAAGTCAAAAAAAAAAATCAAAAAAAAATCATGAACTTAATTTATAAATTCTAAACATGAATCTAGATTGCATCTTTTGCATAAACAAGGCAGTTTTTTGTTTTTTTAATCTGTTGTTCTTGCTGTGAGTTGTTGATATGGATTTTAGTTCTAATATTTCTTGATTTATCGAAAGAGAGATGGCCAAGCCTCCCACTGCAGTATTATTTATAGAGATGGACTAAAGCTACAATTCCCCCGGCTGCCTTCCCTCCGTTCTCTCTCTCTCTCAACAGCTTGTTGAGCTTTATCTAATGTGAAGGAGCAGTTAATACTCAAACTGGCAAACAATGACTATAAAAAATATATCAGAACCTTGAATATCTTATTGTTCCTAACATATTCTGTAAGAGCAAAAATATACCTTTTGCTGTCCAACTATGAAAGAATCTACTTCTGAAAATTCAATTTAATTTTAAAAATAGTCATTTTTCATTATTTTATTTAAAAAGAATAATATTTTATTTAAAAATTAACTGTAATTTCGATAAAACTAGGAACTGAGTTCAATGTGAACCACACAATCTGACCCAAAATTCAACCTCCCTGAGCGCAGGGGTTCATTTGCGCCTCTGCATCAGTCCGGGACTTTATGACAGCGTGTCACATAAAAAAAACCCTGAATATCTGCACTGTATCTTTTTCTCTGTCTGACCTAGATCTCGTCTGCTTCCCTTGGGGAACCAGCAAAAGCACTGGCTTTCTCCACTGTATTGCGGCTATAGACTGGACTGTGTGTCCTGTTCTTTTCCAAACTGTCCCTGCCAACATAAACGAGACAGGCTTGAAAATGTTAGATCATCTGAATGACTTTCATTAGGAGTTGGTCATCAGCATTGTTACTATGCAGTAGGCCTAGTGCTTTTTTTTTCTTCTTCTTTTTTTTAACAAATAGCAGCAATGTCAGTATCATTAGCAAGAGATGCATGAGCATGCATTTGGCATTCAGGGACATGCTATTAAAGTCATACAGGTAGCATTGATGGATGTGCTTTCAAAGTTGTAAAAAAGCTAGTATATGCTTATACATTTTCAAGCAGATACTATCTTTTTTTCTTTTAATATAGGCCTATATATTTGAGTTGCTCTATCATTTTGAGCCATTTTGAACAAGAAACATATTTTTGAATTGCATGCTTTGAATGAAAGTGCTTTCTAACGATATAAAATTATGATGTTTCTGCTACAAACTGTTGTCTAGATATAATAATTTAGATAGTGGCTGTCAAAACTGCCTCTAAAGATTCCAAACATTTTTTGACAGAATTCATTCAAACATAGGCCTACATTAAATAAGACATAACAGTTCAGATAAAATATAATGCATTTATAATAATGTGTATATATTAAACAATCTATTTACAATTTTTGCGATATAATCCTCTCGTTATTTTTATTTTTTTAACAGTATGGACGTTTCCTCTGTAAATAGAACATCACGTGACATGTTCACGCGCTGTTTTATCGACGTCTTTCCACGGATAAAACGCTGACGACATGACAGATGATACATTTCGGGTAAGTTGTAACGTTACTTACTATATTTTTCAACGTGTCTTCTGATGTTCATTCATGTTTTTCGTGCTTATAGACGCTGACGCGGTCGTTTCGCTCGCGCTGAGACAGTTAACGTTAGTGATATATAACACCACATTACTGGGCGCCAAAATGGCGATTATTATTTCCATTCGTTGTAAAATTTGAATACTTTGAAGAATTTGATTAATTAAAACTAACTTAAAGCACAAAACATTCAATATGTTTGCTTATAATCGTGTTTCTCCTCAAACGACTCAAATAATGAATGCGTCACGTTTGCGTTATGTTAACTAACGTTAATCAACTTGATGGACTGGAAAGGGATAATATCTTCTAATAAATGATTAAGTTGATAAAAGAGTAAAATTGACTTCGTTTAGTATTTTCTATTCATTTGTATTGAGTCTACGTTTAGTGACTTGTAGCTCAACTTTGGCACATCCATGCAGTTTTAGTGGTTTGATATAGTTTTCATTAATATGTTGACTTGGCCTTGGGTTGTGCAGCATGCCTTATATTCATACATTTCATTGATAAACTGTCTATCAAAGGACCTGCTATTGGGCTGAGCATGTGTGACCATGCCTCATGCTCACTTGTCTGTGCTTAGGATCATGAGTAGTGAACTTGGCAAGCCACCCTGGGCATGCCTGACTAGGGCTACAGGCCTCTCAATAAGATTTATTTTAGGCAGGCAGGCAGGCAGGCAAGCAGCACCTACTTGTTACATGGACAGGAACAAAGACCACAGAATTTTCCTAGATCGTTCAAATTCTTTTCTGCATCCTTCATGTCCTTATTGATTTGGTCCATTCCCTCCTCGATGCGTTCCAGTTGCTCTGATTAAACAACAAGTAATTTATCCCCCACAGAACGAGAGCAGGTGTCAGGAAAATAAAGGAGGGAGGAAAGAGAGGACAAAGAAGAGAAGACAAAACTTCAGACAGTCACTGTGACAAAAGGAAACTCAAAAAAAGGGGGGGGTAAAAAAAAAACGGACGCCACCACATACGTAAGATCCTTCTGCCACATAGGTCAGTACCTACTTGTTACATGGACATATGAAAAGGCCACAGCATTTCCCTAAATCTTTTAAATTTTTCTCGGCCTCCTTCATGTCTTGGTTGATAT
This sequence comes from Chanodichthys erythropterus, assembly GCF_024489055.1. NCBI lineage: Eukaryota > Metazoa > Chordata > Actinopteri > Cypriniformes > Xenocyprididae > Chanodichthys > Chanodichthys erythropterus. The sequence continues at coordinate 12,171,131 of NC_090224.1, read as the reverse complement.
GGTTCATGCCATCTTCAACACGATCGAGTTGTTCTGGTCAGGACAAAGGGATGACAGCAGTGGAATGAATTTTACTGGCTCTTGTTTTACAAGAATATATGAGAAATGAGCACCTCTGAACTGGATGCGAAATTGTTCAATGCATCTAGAGGGGACGCATGCATTAGAATGAACCTACATATGCAAAAAAAGAGTTAGGAAAGAGTTAAAATAGCAAGACTTCATCCTTTATTTATCGAAATATGCATCAAAGTCAACATGAAATCAAAACGGACCCTATTTACTTTCGTAATGCATGCATTCCTGGATTTATCGGGAACGAAAAGAGATTAAAAAGTGTCTTTTAATCCCTATTCAAAAAATTTCTGCTGACATCACCGATGTTAGCCAGTAGTCAAATAGCTATTTTTAAATTTAAGTTTTTTGCAAACTCAAATTCACATACACAACGCCCAACCCCAATAAATATAGTCAAGCCCCATTGAACATTTTTTTTCTCATTACTAGACGCGTCACTCAAAATATGTCACATTACGGAAGTAAAATGGGTTGCGAATGGCAATTCACGTCGATTTTCAAATTTAACACTTGGGAAAACTTCATCTAGTGGATGAAATCACAGAGGACACAGGCAGTTCTAGCTTGAATTTGATCCCAGCGGCCAATAGCAGACAGAGTCTCCCACAAGGGCCACTGGAGGAGGGCGACAGTGTCTCTTTAATTAGACCTTGGGGCAGAATAAATCACTGCCCTGATCTCTCTCAAGGCTTAGTGGCTGTAGTTTGCTGACTCTTTTGCTGGAAGCGGACAGCCTCTTTTTCTTCTCGGTACAATGAAAGAGGGTGTAGCTTATGGTTTGTTTGTCTCTGTGTGGTTAGGGGATGATATGGCTGAGGTGCTGGGCGACCCGTGGTGATGCAGTCTGGCGTGTTTGTTGTGCAGACAGGGTGTGTTCGATATTGTTAAGCGGTTTAGTGAAGGTATCAGTCACAGGCAAGAGTGAGGCAAACTGGGAATGGTTCAAGAGGGAAAAAAGCCTACCACATAAGTTTCGTTTGTTTAATCCCTGGCATTCAAAGACACTTTCATTTAGGCAAAGCAAATTAACCTAAATTATGATTAATTTCCTTGTGTCAAAATTCTGTAGATTCTCATTTAAAACAAGAAAATGAACTTTTGACATACCTCATTCCTTGATAAAGCTAGAGCTTAGTGTCACCTCTGGGCTGAGAGTTTCATTTAAATAGGCTTTAGGCCGCAGTTTGAGGGGATGAAGGAGTGAGCTCTCATTCCCCTTATGAAAAGGCTAATTACTGGCTGCAGACAGGGGGCCCTCACACACAGGAGCCAATCAGAGGGCTTCTAAGAACTTAAAGCAAGGCCAATTATGTCGTTTTTAAAACCACACTAAGCCAAACAAGCTAACCGTGTGCTTTTAACATGGGAGAAAGCTGGTTACAGCCTTGCCGATTCATATATTTGATGACCCACTTTGTCGTTTCAATGATTGAAATGACACTGTCACAGTATTTAATATCTGGTTTCTATAATATTAGCATTATGCCAGGGATTATACAAATGAGTATTAGTGCAGTTTATGGGAAAGAGTGTCATTTGTCATTACCAGCTAAATCGATCGTTGCTTTATTTGTTTTCTTGAACTTGTATTGTTTCAAGCTGGCCTAAAAAATAATGCGATGGCAACTTATTTTATAAACTCAACTGTAAATATATTTTAAATGCAAACATTAAATGGATAGTTGCAGTGGCCAGTCCTGTTTATTTGGTAAAATAGTATATTGAAAGAATATTAAATTAAAGAGGAAAATGTGTTAGCAAAAGGGTGAAAGATTTGGAGTTACTTCAGAAAAAGCAGAGGAAATCAAAATTATATTGCACAGAAATGACTGCAATTGCTAAAGAGATACAGCTGAAAATCAATTTATAATACATACTATAGTTGCATATTATAATGGCAAATTGGCACATTTCAGTTTTGTAAAAATTGTAAAAATGTAAAGCTAACAGACATAAAATTTTTATTCAAATATTGAATGGAAGAAAATTGTTTTGTCATCATCTAAAGCACATCCACACTTACCTCCCTGCTCATCCAGCATAACCAAAGTCCTGATACCAGCATCTTTACTCTATGCATCAAGAGCCATGGTGAAGAAGTGTGGAAAAGAGGGTGAAATACATGGAAAACAAAGTGGAGAATAAAGGGCAAAGAAAAAGAGGTGAGATTCAGCACAAGAAACACTAGGCTCATTTACAGACAGATGTCTTTTTAGACTGTACTGGTGACATTTCAAATTGCATAATGTTCTTCTCCTTTTTCTTAGACTAAACAAGCAAACGCTAATTACTGTGGAGCATATAGCCCTGATCAATATAGTTTGTAAATGCACTCTCTACGCTAATGTAAGACAGAATCTATTTAGAGTTGTTTCTGAGCTTTTGTAGCTTGAGGCAATTCTAATACACCCTTAAAGGTGCAGTAAGTGATTTCTAAGAAACGCTGTTGAAAGTGGGTTGGACTGAGCACCCAAAACACACTTCAGCCAGTCAGCAGTAAGGGGCGTATCCACTCATGAGGGGGTTTGTGAATTTGGGGGCGGGGCTATCAAGATAGTGGTGTGATTCTTTGATGAAAGGGCATGTTTGTTTTGATTTCAAATTTCAACAACGTTTCTCAGAAATCGCTTACTGCACCTTTTAAATGGTGAAAGTATGAAAAACTATCAATTAAATATTCTGCTGAAACATAAATGGATTGAACCAAAAATGAATCCACTTGTTTGTTTAAGGGAATAAATGAGTGTTGGAGTACAGTCAAACATTTAGGCAGTGCAACAAATACAGTGTGGTCTCATTGAAGGTGTTATACAGAACGAGTGATGCCATTTCATTCCTCTTATTGAGAGCAGATTTAGCACACACTATTTGGTGTGCCCATTAATACGACGACAAATCATCTGGCACTTCATTAAAGCTTATAAAGTGAGTTACACTCATACAGAGGAGACCTACTCCTCCCAAACCCCAGTAAAAATTATCAGCGTAAAGGCCAATACAGATGTTCTCAGAATTTTCAATTTAGATCTTGTCCTTTAGTAGTGCCCTGCAAAGGTCTGCATTATAAATCAGCTCCCACTGTGCTGGTCTTCAATGAGAAATGTCTTTGAGCAACCCATGTCCATAACTATTTGGTCCCTGGCATCTCAGATCTCATCCAACACTTACAAAATACGACTTTTCTGTGAACCTAATGATCAGCGAGTTGAATTTACTGTGCTGTTTTTTTCCTGGTGTTTGGAAAATAACAGGCAGCTGTGACATATTTCAGGAAGTGCAGCTTCAGCGCTTTGAAGGGAACGGGATATCGATATTTGGGATAATTGTAAGGCTCAGAGGTGCATAAATCAGCAAGGCATGAAGCAGCACCCCCCTCCTTCCGGATGGGATCACAATGTGCCCTAAATGGATCCTTGGGGATTAATTTGTTTGTGCCATAAACCGCTGAATTTCCACACAGCAGTAAAAGCCTGGAACAAACTCAATGCTTCTACCAGTATAAATAATGAATGTGATTTACCTCCATTTTGGCCTAACTCAGGAATACTGCTGATCGTCTATAAGTGCCGAGAACATTTGATTAGTCTAGCTAGAACATGAAAAGGCTGGTATAGGCTGACATAATTAGTTTCTTAGACCAACCGAGACATATTCCTGATCTGTGCGCACCCTCCCTCTCCATGTTTTCTTCTGTCTATCAGTCTGTCAGCCTCAGAGTCTTCAGGCGACATGTCTATTTATCAACTCAGAGGCGACTTATCGCTTCCCTGATCTGCCAGTAATGGACATGGTGAGGTGCTCCTTGCAGAGATATGGGCTGTGATTATCAATATGACCTTGAGATATGCTGTGGAGACTTCATCACAGTTCCTCCCCTCAGATATACACGCCTCTCTTCTTTCTCTAACTAACACCCTCAACCCATCTAGCCTAGAATAGTCGAGCCCATTTTGTGCTCAGCTCTGTTTGAAGACTAAAGCTCTCATGGTAGAACAAAAATTATAAAATTAGATTTTAGGATCCTTATCCTCCTTATATTGATCTTTCAGCCCCGGAAGTGAAAGTGGAAACGCGACTGGCCCTGGCACGCACTAGCATGCCCGCTTCTGGCCTGACAGTGGAAACACTGCTGCCCCCGAAGGCACAGGTTGAAAGACCCAGTCAGTGATGTCACGATATGCTAATTTGTTTAAATTCATACCTATGTAATCACCATCACCAAAATTGTACTTTTTTTTTTTTTTTTTTTTACATTGAAACTTGAAAAAATATATAATACCTACCGACCCTTTTTTTTTTTTTTTTTTTTTTTTTTTTACTGTTACTGCAAACCAAAATATTTTTAAGGATGGCCAAACCGTGAACCTTTTTTGTTGTTGTTGTTGTTGAATAGAAAGTTCAAAATTTAAAATAGAAACCTATTGTAACAATGTTAAAGTCTTTACTGTCACTTTTGGTCAATTCAGCATCATCGCTGAATAAAGGTATTAACAGGTGGGATGCATTTTGAAGAGTGGACCCTTACAATGAAATGTATGCTGCTGTTTCTTGGATTCGTCCGAACTGATCAGAACCATAGGAGATGAAAGATAAGTATTGACGTTTATTTTGCTCATGTTTGCATGGCCAGTCCTTCAGTATTTTATTTAACCCTTTCCTCTCTGGTGTATTGATTGCAAAAACGGGTTCAGAACATGAATCTTGAGTGTTTTAGGCCCCGTTTACACATACATGGTTATTTTGAAAAACTGAGACATTTCCCTTCGTTTGCGCCCTTCGTTTACACGCAAATGGAGAATTCGCCTCTGAAAACGAGTCTTTTTAAAAACTCCGGCCAGAGTGGAGATTTTGAAAATCTTTTTAAAATCTCCTGTTTAGGCAGCCAACGTCGCAGTATGCGGCAGAGCTCGCACCTATGTTTACATTTGATCATGGAAGCATTTAGAGTAGCAGTCGCATTTATGTTGGTGCAAACTCTTCTCGTGTGTTTGCATTTGCAAATACAGCTGCTCCATTATGTTGGAGCAGAGACGAATGAGTGCTCGGAAATCAGCAATTTTGCAACAACTTCGAATCACTTCAAGAGGAATTCGGGATTATTTTTTGGGATTCTGATTGGCTTACGTGGGCTTGAACTGCTCGTTTCACTCTTGACGTCATACATACACGGGTACATGTAAATGAAAACTTTTCTGAAAACTGACGTGTGCACGATGTTATTTTTGAAACTGGAGAGGTTGAAATGTCCGTTTATGAAAATAGCCGCCCATGTGTAAACGTAGCCTTAGCTTTCAAATGATGCATAGTTTGTGATAGTTGATTAAGTATTTTTTTATAAAAAAAAAAAGGAAATAAAAATACAGACATGCTCAGACACGCCCACCGGCCCGGTTAACAGGTTAATTTCTTTTGCTTTTTTTTTAAATCGTACTGACCCCAAACTTTTGAATGGTAATGTGTATAGAGAGAGATTATGCTAGATCATATATGAACATTTGTGATCAAATTATAATCAATATTTATTGATTATAAATACAATAATTATGAATAAATATATTCATCTTTCTCTTACCTCTTCCACGAGCTGCAGCATACGGCGGGTGCTCTCCAGTGACTGTGGGGGGGAGGAAAAAAGATGTTAAAACCTGAATTCATTAGGAACTGACAGCGATTAAAAACCTCCACAAGCTGTAGTGTGTGGGAAGATATTTAACACACACTATAATCAATAAACAATCAATGGATGTTCTTTACAGCACTAACATACCAAAATGTAACATTTAAAAAATATACAAAACAATTTGCAGTGCTCAGTGACTAAACTTTTTATTGCACAGTATTCAATCTTATTTTTTATGTTTTATTGTTTAAATGCATAATAAACTGTATAAAATAATCTCTCACTGGTCAGTGCTCTGAGGCACCAAGTCAGAACATTATTCATCTCTCCTTTCAAAATCTACATCCTTAGGCCATCCACCATTATGACAACCTTATCTCTCTGTGTCCAACTGACATGAAACGCCAAAATAAATGTGCTTCAAAAACATTGGAGCTGAACAATTTCCCTTTTTCTCTCTTCCAACTAAACATTACAAATACTGAACATATTTCAAAACATGCAATTTATATAAGTAACTCTACAGCATTTTTCACGCAAATATCATGGACTGTGTGTCTGGATATTATGAATTCATATATCCATGGATCAGAAGGCCGGAGGAAATTTTAGCAGTGTGTTGTGCTGTTTGTGTTTTAATATTCTGCTCAGCTGAGAGAATCATAGCGTGGGGCGGCAGAGAGGAGCTCCATCAGGCTGCAAACACACAGGCGCCACCCCCAGCTCTCATACACACACAGCAAATGCTGCAGCGTTATGTAAGGCAGAGTGCAGGTGAACCTCCCTCCACATGGCACACACACATTCACATATGGACTCTGACATCTCACAGTCACGGCCCACAGAACAAGCTGTGTACAAATAAATAAATCTGTAGCATAAATTACAGCAATTTATCCAAGCCTCAATCAACAGAGCATGAAGATATGAAATAATTAACTTGTGTCAGTGACTTGGATAAGAGCAAAACAAATTTAATAGGTGTGTTTGCAGACCGATCGGAGAGTTGCCGATTGCAGTGGGGGGCGAAATTGAAAATGTAGCCGTCAAGTCAGACACTTTCCGCTTCCCGTAGGGATGCTCGCACAGTGTTTTATCACAGACAAAGTGGATTAGATGCAATATTTGTCAAATACACAGATGTTTCAGATGTTTTCATGAAGCAACAGAAGCGTACTGCTTAATACAGCACCATCTGTAGAATAAAGCCTATACTTTTTAAATACTGAAAAAGTGTCTATATAATTTTATGTGTGTTATTTTGATAAACATGACACAATATAGCAGTATGGTTGCATAAAAAGAGTTTTTACTGGTTTAAAAACGGATTTGTGAGCATTAGCAGTCCTAAAGGTGTCCGAATAAACACGAAACTCTGCTCTTGTGGTTCTTTGATCCCATACGTCAAAATAACCGCCATGCACTGCTTCAAGTCAGTCACCGATCGATCTATGCAGTGCCGCATGAAGTTGAACACACCCAAACAGATTACTTGTTCAGTTGTAGAAGTGGCCGATAACATGAAATTACCAAGATAAAGCAAGTAGTAATCAGCTGGTCAACATGGCCACCTCCATGAGGTGACCTGCTCCATGTGGAATAAATCAGCTTTTATTAGGCTACTAATGTAACTGGAGTGTACATGAGTGTCATTTGAGTGTGCAGGATTTTTTTTCCTCAAAATTGCTATTCATTTCAGTACCACTTGGTTTGGTAGTCAAAAACACATCAATGCTGTACAAAGCTCTATTTTGATTTGTTAGTTGGCACTACATTAGTCTTTTGGTTGCAGTCAGTTGATGTTCGAAGGTTGTTGTTGATGTGAGTGTAGCATAAAGGCAGAAAGTGAATTTCCTCACCTCATCGGCCAGCTGGTCTGCACGTTGCTGCATGTCAGAGAGCTCATTGCGCATATCCGAATCATCTGCCATGGCTGTTGGGTGTGTTGGGTGGAGCTGATCTCCAACTGGGAAGAGTGGGTCTTACTGGAAGTCTAGGGGAAGCTGAAAGAAATGGACAGAAAAAACATTAATCAATGGAGCTCACGTGAACAATGTTAATTCTTAAATCTGGATGACACACTTCAAAGACAATATACTCATCCTAAACCTAAACTCTCCCTTTCTCAGACCCATAAGCAACAGAAAAACAGCCATGGATGATAAATTCATAAGGCAGTTAGAGTTCTACAGCTAATAAAGCCATTTCATTTACACAGGCTAATTAAATGTCATGAAATGGACAGTAGGACACTGTCTGTTCTTAAAGAGCCCATCGCCTCCTCTCGTACACTCTTTCGAATAGTGCCGAGGTGGTGGCTGCTGTGTTTAGCTGATTAAATTCTTCCCTGAGGTTCTGGGTGTACCAGGAGAAATGATTCCCTCCTCTGTCATGGAAACTGTGAGCTTGACAGATATATTCCTGAAAAGACTGGCTTGACAGCTAGCAAGATATCCCAAGAGGTCTAATAAGAACAGCTTACTGAATAATTGTGTGCGCGAGTTAAACTGCACAAGCATGTGAGCTTCAGTGATGCCATCTTTATTCAAAGCCAAAATTAAAACATGCTTTTGCAAAACCATCCTGCATGCAAGACCGGACATTGTCTGCAAAATACTTGATTTGTTTCTTAAACGTTTTAAGCAGAAACATCACTAAATTCTGTTTAAGAAAAAGCTATATAAATCCCCCCCTTTTTATTTTTAGATATTTTACAAATTTTTATGGCAAATATCTCCATCCACAATATTATCAGTGAAAAATCCAATGAATTCCAAGCAGGTATTAAAGAGTGATACTGCTTCCATTAATTGCATAATTGTACTCAAGCGATTAAATTTAACACGCCTGCCTGACCTTTTACAGTGAAATACTCCAGTGACTCTAAAGGCTGCAATATTACGCTCTCATCTCCACCAGTGAATGTCATCTTCTGCTTTGGTTAAAGATCAGGGAGCACCAATCTAAAATTGATTGACCCATCACCCAGGCTGTGTACTGAATCTGATGCAAGACCTCTCAGGGTAGTAGAAACCTGTTTGTGATGATTTTGCAGTATGGTACCATATGTCATGGTGCCCTAGCTGGTGCCAGTGAAACACACTAATACAGAAACGTCTCTCACAGGTCCTCGCTTAACCTCTGATGAATGAACTCATTTAGATTCTGATGAGTGCATAAAAATGTCAGGTCAGTGAAAGTCATCGAGAATTCTTTGTGGCAGTATTCTTGAATAACCTAAAAGTTAAGGACAATTTGAGAGACCAGACCAGAGGGGAAATGATGGGCCAAAACAAAGAGGTGCCTTGCTGTTGCCGGTGCTCTTTTTTAATGTTGAAAAGCAAAACAATGTTGGAAAATTGTCTTAACTAGAACAGTGGAACCTCAAGACTCATGTTCCATGCTGTTCCTTTTAGTCTTTTAGTTTGCTTCTCCCTCCACATCTTTCTTCTTCTCAATTTTAACTGAGTGTACATAATGTTATTTGCCGTATATAATGAATATGAATTACACCATCAGTAGTCCTTTGGATTGTAGGTTATATAAACCTGAACAACGTAAAGAACTGATCAGATGGACCCTCAATTATTGACCTGTTAGCAGGTGCTCTCTAAAGTAAAAGTCAAAAGGTTAGGGTTTTATTTATTTATATTTTTTTGTAGTTTCTTTTATTTTATTTTGCAATTCACCTCTCCTTTCAGGTTAAAATAATTGTAGTTGTTGCCTATATCCCAGGTTTATTAATAATGCATTAGGCAGTGGTAACCATTTCTATAATTTTTTTCCATTGCACTACCAGTCATTAAATATAGAACGAAAACAATCCAAATATGTACATGCTCTCATTTCTGCTTAATTGATTACTGTCATTATTTTATGCTTGTTGACAAACCATGCTAATTCTGAGGCAGTTGAATGTGCATATACTGAGAGCTGTATGCATCTCTTCAGAATATTACTATGAAAATTAGTATATTCAAACCAATAATGGACAAGGATTACAAGGAATGAATAGAAAAAGTCTTGAACCTGTCAAAACTGGCCTATCATTATGTGCGTAGACTACCATATTAATGTATTTACATACTTTATGATGGTCTAGCCTTTAAAATAAACATTACTGATGTATAGAATTGCATACTTAGGCATCACATTTAAATTTTACTTAATACATTTTAAAGTGGAAGGGACAATGAAACATTTAGCAGAATTGTTGCTTTGAAAAAAGGAAAAAAAAAAATCATTAAACATAATTTGAGATTGGACCCACGTTTGGACTTCTGAAATAAAAGTTTTACAGTGATGCCTTTAAAAGCAATAAACATAACGAGAGTTGATTCTTATTGAACTAGGTTACTGAGCAATATTTATTGATTTGGAAACTGGAAATTGTATGTAGCTGTATGTTTGTTTACCGAGACCATGAGAAGCTCTATGGTTCAAACATGCTCTTTTAGAATAGGTGTGTGTGTGTGTGTGTGTGTGTGTGTGTGTGTGTGTGTGTGTGTGTGTGTGTGTGTGTGTGTGTGTGTGTGTGTGTGTGTGTGTGTGTGTGTGTGTGTGTGTGTGTGTGTGTGTGTGTGTGTGTGTGTGTGTGTGTGTGTGTGTGTGTGCTCGCTTATCCTCCGTTTCTGGCTGCCATTTTGTTTTCTCTCCTCAAACATGCAGCCTCTCCCTTCACTGCAGCACTTCAGTTACCACACAAAAACTGTCCTCCTCCAAAACTTAAAGCTTGTTGCACTCTCTTTTTTTCCTTCACATGCTTTGCTAAATGCTAACTTAACCTTACATTCCCTCAAACGGAATGAACTTATCATGCCTGACCTCTAAATCCCTGTGTCAGGCGAAACAGACGTGTTTTACGAGATTACCTTTGAAATCGGGTTATGGTATTTCCCCTCTACAGTGTTATGTATGTTGCAACAGATTGACTCTCGTAGAGCTAGTTATCGAGCTTGACATGTTTTAAAATCCTCTAAGTGAATCCTTATTTACAAGGACAAAAACTCAAACTATATGCCATTTGTTACTCATTTTGCTACCTTTTATGCTTGACCGCCTAGTTAAATGCCATAACATAGTGAATGCACCAGAAAGTTGCATAGCTACAGAAAAGCACATTTAGTGTAAAAAAAAAAATACACGTCAACCGTTTCAGTTACGTTTAGCTGAACAAATGTAAAATATAAACTGCAGCGGGTGATGCATTATTTATGGAGGTCCCTGAGTTCATTAATGCTTTCATTTGTCTCCAGCCATGCCATGTCCTTGATTGAATGCCATTGAGTAATGGATAGAGCCGGCCACCTGTAAACTATAGCAATGGCTTATTATTCAGAAGGCAATGCAACCAGATGAGGACAGGCCTGAGCAATGCCTCCCCCTTCTCTCATGAGCAGTGATTAATAACACCAGTTCCCTTCCTCCTGAGTGGAGGATTGCGTGGAGTGATTCCAGAGCTCTATTAACACGTCCCGTAAACCTCTTACTGTTCACACTCCTTATACAAATCATTTATATAATATATAGAAATAGAATACAAGTATAATCATGTAAACCATGTGGAAAATGCATTTTAAGATGAAAAGACCTCTGCTGCAACACAATCTAGTTCAAATTTGATTATAGTACCGTGAATTAGGAAAACTCCACCACCAGCCTGAGGTGGGCTTCCCCAGCCCTTCCCCAGTTCCTCCCAAGGTTTCCTTCTAATCTATATTGCAATTATCATTATTTTGTCAAAATGTCCAGTAAAAATATCTACACATCCTTGAACATAAATTTAAGATATTAAGTTCAAATTATTATTTTTCTTAACTCATTATCTAATCATTTTCTTGTTAAAGCATATTTTACTAAATTGTGTTATAACAAAGACTATATAATAACACAAGACGCATCACTCGTATTGTTTTTAATGGGAGAAAGTGCAACGCACAATATGGCGGAATAAATCCCGCCTTCTTAATAAGAGCCAGTCGGCGATTCGTAAAGTCATCGCATCACTGCAGCGGCCGTTAGAAGCTCTGGTTTCTATAGAAACAGTCAGATGTGCAATGAGACACAAGAGACGCGCATTTAGGATTGTGCATTAGATTGATCCAGCCTGAAAAATACTGGGTTTTTTTTGTTGTTGTTGTTATGATTCGATCGTTTAGAAACTAAATTTGAGGCAGTTGTTGTCAGATTTCATTGGTGATCTCAAATATGAAATTTGTAATTAAATTTGATCTCCACTGAAATTAATTCTAATCAGGGTATGAAAAATGAACTGAGATAAACTGTCTGAAAACAATAGGGTATATGTCGAACTTCACATGACCAAACCGTAAAACTGATCTCATTGCATCCGCTTGTCAGAGAAAGTGTTAACAGCACTATGAACTGATGGCATATCTATGGACTTTTAAGGTAATCAGTGAAAATAATCAGTGAAAATAATTAGTTCACATTGTTATAGGTGTTTTATTCTATTAAATATCTAAACACTAGTGTGAAGAAGAAGAATGAAAAAAGCTTTTAAATATCCATCTGCATATGCGAGGGACATCAGTTATGCTTATCTTTGCTCGCTCCTTTTTAAGTTATCTCGAATAAAACGGCTAATTTTTCATGAAGCACATACAAAAGACCTATTCCCGAAGCGATCTGATATGTTTTACAGAATACGGAAGTTTTTGGATTGCGCATAACCCCTATTACTATCTCAAGCAATTAGTAAAAGTATATAGTTTAAAATTTTTAAAAATATTTTCTAATGTGAAAACAAAACAATACTCTGGCTTTGTTCATTTTAAATCTGCTTTGAAACAATAAGCATAGTAAAAAGTAGTAAATAAATTAAACTGAAATAAAATAAAATAAAATGGATATTTACTGCAGGAACATTTAAAGGTCCAATTTTGGAATATTTATTATCAAAAAAAGTGAATGCCACAAAATCTTTTATTTAACGTGCATTAAGAAAAACAGAAAATCCACAAATCCCACAAGAACAGACCATGTACTCTCCAACAGAAAATCATTAGGCTTGTGATCTGTGGCGGTCATTAGTACTGATCTAAATTATACATTCCAGAGTGTATGTGGCAGCATACTGAGTATTCTTCTTATCAGAATCTGCACTACGCACTCATGTTGCTGTACCATAAATGACTGCAGCAGCCTTAGAAGCCCCTTTCACATTGGGTTGAAGGGTCTTGTGATTTAGCAAGGATCCAACAACCAGCGCAATTGATTTGACAGAGTCCATTTCACAAGCCCATTTGTGTTCAGCTCTGCAGCAACAGTATCAGGTCTTCTGCAGAGAGCCCTCCCTTCTCATTGCCTGTAAACTCCCACTCATGGGGAAGCCCCAGGATGGATTTATTAACAACACGGCCATTAAAGCAGACATTGTGTTCCCCACCCGACACCCTGATTCCTTCGCCTCCCCATCTGGCTCCAAGGTTCTTGGCGATATGATGAGTGATGAAGTGATGAGTTTGACAGCGCAGGGATTGGAGGGCTGGCTATGCAGTCTGTTTTGAGTGTGACCTTCACATTCTAATTGCAGCTTCATAGAAATGATGATCAGAAAGCGGCAGAGAAATGAGAGTGCTGTGAATGTGGGTGCAGCCATCTTTTTATATATAGGGTGAATTCAGGTTGATTGGGACACTTCCTAAGTCATCTCAATGGCAAAAAAGTGTCCGAATCACCCTGAATTCACCCTATATATAGAAACAGACCCACTTAAAAAACAACATTCAGACGTCCTCACACCTCCAGAAGATCGGTTTTCAACTGCCATTGCCATTTCACTAGAATATCATTTCTTTTCCAGTCTTATTTTTGATTGGCGTCCTAACATACTGTTATTTCATTTACATAATATGCCTCTTCAACAACAGATGCTGCAGCAAAGTCAAATTGTATCAAAGGGGAATTGGATGCCATCAAAGGTAATTTATATGAAAATCTCATAAACTGCACCGATGGCATCATGTGGTTGTGGCATTTGTTTTGTTGATCAGACAGGAGGGAAGGAGGGAGGTATGAAGAAAGCACAGAAAAAAATGACACATGAATGATAGAATCAGCAGGTGTTAAATATTTGAGGAGTCATAAACAACAGACATTAAAAAACAATTAAGAAGCCCAGGATCCAGAAAGCAGCCAAAAGCCTTTGCTCAACAGATTCACAGATTTATTTACTCAAAGAGTGGTGCAGGGATGACGTCAAAATCCAGAAGACTAATTTGCCACTGGTTCCCTCGAGATTTTCCTATGTGTTTTTATAATGAGGTTTTTCAATTTAAAAATAAGTAAAATGAGGTCTGTGGTAAACATAAGTTTATGATACTTGGACATTTTGTTCTACAATGTACATTGCACACACTCACCCCAAATCTGGTTACTTGATAGAAACACATAACTTCAAAATTGTGTGTCATTTACGTTGTAGAATAAAGCATCCCAGTATTGTCAACTTATGTTTACCACAGACCTTATTTTACTCATAAATTGAAAAAACCCATTATAAAAACCCATAGAAAAATCTCAAGGGAACCACAGGCCAATTAGTCTTCCGGTTTTTGACGTCATCCCTGCACCACTCTATTTCCTAGAGGTACATTTAGCTAAAGAAAGTAAAACTCTTTTAAATAAACACTTCAATTAAATTATATATTTTCACATTTCTTTTTGAAAGAACCGGTTATTAATCTATTTATTTTATAAAGATATTTTAAGATAGAAAAAAGATATTAAGAATTGTGTTCAGAGAATATATCTTGAATTATCTTTATATTTTTCTTACCACATTAGCAACTTCTTAATACCTCATGCAATTTTGCATCTCAAGTAAATGTATCATGGTTTAAAGATCTCTAAATATTTTAATGCAAAAACATTTTAAATCTGCTTTGGAACAATAAGCATAGTGAAAAATGCTACAATTATGTTATTCATAATGATATGTATGTTCACTGCAGGACCATCTAAAGGTTAATTTTTGGAATATTTATAATCAAAAATAGTGAATGCCACAAAATCAAAAATTTCTTTAACATGCATATATAGAGGACACACATGCAGAGACAAAACAAAGTTTTGTTTTGTTTTCTGAATGAGAAACATCAGTGATTGACAAGCAAAGAGTGAAAATACTACACTAAAAAAATGCTGGGTTAAAAACAACCCAAGTTGGGTTGAAAATGGACAAACCCAGCAATTGGGTTGTTTTAACCCAGCAGTTGGGTTAAAAGTTTTACTTAACTCAACTATTGTTTAAAAATTACAGTATTGCTTACTTAAAATGAACCCAAAACTTGAACTTGAAAATTAACATTTATTAATATGTGTAATAAATGAACATTTTAATTTCAATTTGATTCATTTTAAGTCAGCCATATAGTCATTTTCAAACAATAGTTGGGTTAAATAAAACTACCTAGCAGGTTGGGCAAACATTTAACCCAATCGCTGGGTTTGTCCATTTTCAACCCAACTTGGGTTGTTTTTAACCCAGCATTTTTTAGAGTGTAATACTTCCAACTACAGCAAATTTGTCTTTCTCCATCCTATTGAATTGTTTAAATGAGCCAGTGTGTATTATTATCAAATGACTGTTTGGCATCTCAAACATGGGTCAACAGTCATATAATCCTCAAAAGATACGCAAACATGAAGCAAAGGCTAATATTGAATTTCTGAGTAGCATTTACTATAGCATGCTGCTTAATACTGAAATATGATTCCACTTTAATGGAATCAGACTGTCTAATCGTGTAAACTGAGAAAGAATGAATCATCTGCATGAGCTCCTCTATCTGTGCATTTATATACTGTGTCTCTTATATATGCACCACTCTGTAGAAAACTTCATGACATAACCTCTCATTACTCCGAAAGAGCTACAATTCTAAAATGGCTTCAGACTGCAGCT
This sequence comes from Chanodichthys erythropterus, assembly GCF_024489055.1. Lineage (NCBI taxonomy): Eukaryota > Metazoa > Chordata > Actinopteri > Cypriniformes > Xenocyprididae > Chanodichthys > Chanodichthys erythropterus. Next base: position 12,155,505 of record NC_090224.1, on the reverse strand, counting down.
ATGAGCAAATGAACAGATGCCGTAACATTTGTCCAAATTGCTCACAATAACAGCTTGCAAATGTAGCCAAATTCATAAAATTAAATTGCGCAAGTCCATCTGATAGGCTCAAGCATTAAGAAAGACAAATGACAAAGGTAAGAAAAGTCATATTAATCATGCAGAACGCATTAGTATTTTAATCCTCAAACATGAAGGCATTCTCATTCTTAGGACTTAAGATGAGCATTTTCAAAAACTAGATGTCAAATTCAGTACAAAATACATTCTTTCAGTATTATGTCTTAAGTACAAACTACAGTAAGTTACATCAGCTAGTTCTTAATCCTTTGCTTAATCTCACTTTTATTCATCAAGTTTAAGACTGTGCATATTAACCACTGTGACCTCTCTAAAATTGTTCACATAGTGAGGACAGCGTCATAAGGTCTTATGCTGATTTATGATGCTTCTCTTTCCGCCCTCAGAAACCTCCAGCATTATTGATATTCATAGATGGTGGAGGGGAAACCCACATGTGTGGGCAGAGCTCACAGCTGAGATGTTTGCCATGAGGGGGCTTCTTTCTGCAGTCATTATGCATCATACAAGCTAATTCTTCGGGGTATCTTGTCTTTTCTCCTTTCATCCTCAGCCGCCCTCCTCTGACGTCCCTTATCTGGCTTTTTTCTTCTCTACCAACATTATCCCCCCTTTTCGTATTGCTCATCTTTTCATCCAATGCTGTCTTCAGTCATTTATGCTCTTGTTGTGACGCATTTGTCCATATTTTCAATCTGTGAGTGTTCAACCAAGTGCACTTGTGCAGGACTGTCGCAGTAGCCATTTTGTACTTGGGCCCGTGTTATTATTTGCTAGATGTTTAGTGTGTCCCCCCCAAGACTAGCTGCTCTCTTTAATTTGGGGATTTGCAAATCAGTTTTAATTTTTTACCCAGCTGGTGCTCTAATCTAAAACAATTTTGTGTTAAAAGGCGATATGCAATTAGGAATATGAAATCAAGGACTTTAGGGTGATAGTTATACATGTTACTGACAATAACTTATAATTTTGAGTAATAGGCTACTGGTAAAGCTTTTGATTTTCTTTTTTCATTGTATCTATCACAACATTTCATTGATACAATGATGGTGTATGTGATTAATCAAGACATTGAAGCAACAAAGCACTTCGCTGTCTCAGTGTCAAGATTTGATGAAACAATTTCCAAATGACATATTAATTGGTTTGTAGGAGTAAGTGAATCACTCCTGACTGCATTTAGCCATATTAAAACTGGAATCTGTGAACATGTGCTGTTCTAAAATACATCTAATAAAGTCAGAAGAACTTGTAATTTAGAATTTGCATACAGCTGTTTATCCTAATTCACCAATTAGCATAAATAACCCATGTAACAATACATGGGTATAGCCTATATGGATAAATCAGTGTATCTTTTTGTTTAATTTGTCGAATATGTGGACTACAGTTCAAATTGTATTAATATTACATGCTATATTATATTGAATGTATTAATATTAGGTGGTACCTTTATATCTTATGTAGCAATGAGCATCGATAAATAAAACTGAATCGTGGTCTGGTATCGCGTGAGTCACCACTTACTCGGGGAACATCCCCGCCGCCCTGCGCTCTGCAGTCAAGCCATAATAAGCCGCATTAAACCATCAGATTCAACAACAGAAGCGTGCCAACCTGTCTCTCACAACCGCCGCAAGACAAATCCAGACTGGAACCAGCGAAACTGAATGCTCTACAGTAGTAAAGTATCGTTTGCTGTTGCTCATATTGGCTATGCGTCAGTAACAGTATGCGCAATTACTAACCTTAAAACAACAGAAGGATGTCCAAAAACAGAGTGATGCTAAACAATACTGTTTTTGCAGCATTTGCAGGTGCAAGATGAAGGCACGTGATAGAAAAAAGAGCTCGTCTGCAGTAGCCTATTCTGACATGCTCAAGTCACACGGTATTTTGACCGGATGATTAGATGATATTTCGGGTTGTTAGACATCCGGTTAATGTAGGGATTTTACGCTCGCGATAATACTATTGTGTAATCAGTACATTCTGTGTGCCAGAATGTGTTTAACACGTGAGGATGAGTAGTCAATGTGGCGAAGATGGGTCTGGGTTTTGGAGCATCATTCAATCTGCTTCATACAAAGGGTTTGGAGAACCATTCGGTTTTATTCCGCGAACGCTGAAATGCCTTGACAGTGCTATTCGACACTGCTACTGAACGATTACGAATACCAGTCAAGTCTTGATCAGTAGCCGAAAGACTGATTCATATGAGCCGAATCTTTTTATTGAATCAACAACTTACAACGCGACCTGTGTAGATTGGTTCCTTCTTGAAAGAAAGATTCCTGGTACTCAACCAGAATGTGTCTTTTGACGCTGTATGAGTCGGTTATTTTTGGTGAATCAACATACAGTGCGACCACTGTAGATCGATTGATTCACGCGAACGATTCATGTGAGTCGGTTCTTTTTAGTGAATCAACAATACACAGCGCGACCGGTCTTACTTTTTGAGTCAGTTATTTGCAGTGAAGCACACACACTTTACGCATCAGCCGGAGCTGTTTATGAACAGGAAATTGTTACTTTCCTCATGTATGACTGGAAATGAATCAAATTGTACTGTTGTCAAGTCTTGTGAGGGTTTCAGAATCAGTGTAGTTGCTGCGTTCACGCCGTATGAGATGACAACACGTGACGCTGCACTTGGAGCTGTTCTTATACGTTTCTCTTGAACTATTAACTCTAAAATAAATCATCATTGGTCGCGTTGTACAGCGGTCACGTGGTACAAGTCGTAGCTCTTGGTCTAAAGTTGTAATTACGAGTTCTACGATCACGTGAATGCTTTTACAAGTCAGAATTGTTACGGTAAATACGCGCGTACTGACTGGTTCATACTACAACGTGTAGCTTCACATTATGAGTTTAGTTTTAATCAGTGTTTTTTTTTTTTTATAATAATAAATGCATGGATTAATGAAATATGTTCTAATATTTTATTTTTAGTTTCTTATTAAGACCTATTATTCTAGCTAATTGCATTTATACCGCCTCTTAAAGTCTGCGAAAGTCACGAAATCTAAAAAATACCTCATTATTTAGCAACAGTTTTTTTTTCTCCCCCGAATAAGTCTTCCTCAAAAGTAGCCACTAAAAGAATCGATAAGGGAATCATGAAATTCTTAAGACTGCCACCCCTAATCATACGTGAGCCCAAAGAATCATTGTCAGTGAGGGTATCTCCAGCATCCGCCCCCGCTCGTCTTTGCTCAAGCCCCCGCCCATCGTCTAACACCAGGAAGACACGCACTGATAATTACCGATGCCTCATCACATACATAGGCTACATACGGCAAGGTTGTTATTATTCGGTTCAAATAATAATATATCGGTTCCATTCAGTAAGTGTGAGCACTGCATCATCCCATCTTGACTTTCCCCACACTGCTTTCTTCTGCAACATGCACATTAATTCTCGACCACTCTGTCGCAGTTTGCCATATTGACCTCCCCCACTATCAATCGCTGATCACTTTCGATACATCTTCACCCGATGCTATCAAACCGTATTCTTTGATTTAAAAAAATGAATCTGGCAAGGAAAGCAATGAGCCGAACTCGTCATAAAATGATGCTGCAAAATGAAACATCTAGGCGTTAGTTTTGACTGTCATTTCAGTGATTAATGGCCTGATGCTGTAACATCAACAGAACCTTTTTTAAACATGTGGTAGAATCAGTCATTACATAGATGGCGCCTATGCGCAAAACTTTGCCAGACATATAATGGTAATTTAGCTGCAGAGGCTGGATGTGAATTCAGGACAGAAACGCAGTGGAGCAGTCGCTGTCCAGGGTGCTGAAACGCAGAAACCGCCCACATCGTGCCGCATCCAACACACGATTCAAATGCGTATTAACCACACATGATCATCCCTAAAATCCTCCAAACAGTGCATCAAGCTTACATTCAATCAGTTAAACGGATACGAAAATGAAAGGTTACTGATTTCTTTTAATTAGCCATCAGTTTTCACACTGCATTTTGACAAAAGACATCCACTGTTGCTCTTGACTGCGCTGCGACTAAAAGTCAACCACTTTTTGGCCAAACCAATTTAAAAGAAAAGAAAGAAATAAGCCTTCTTTATAATATCCTTCTTTAAATAAAGCTTACCTGATCCCGTAGTCGTTGGTAGACCGTCAGTAATGAAGTGTCTGTCTGCGAATTTCAACAGCGAACCACCATCAAACCACCTTCTGTAGGGAAGAGCTGCTGCAACGACAATGCGTGTGTGTTCTTCTTCAATGGATAGCAACTCTGCCCTCGACAAAGATGGCGTCCGCTTTGACGTCACCGACGTTTAATAGAAATCTGCCGGGGAGGAGAGGCCCAAATAAAATTTAGCACCTGCCGTGAAACATTGTTTGGCAGCAGCATGTGAATGTTGAGTTGAAAAGAACAACAAAACTCTTTCTAATTTAATTTAGTCTGTCTGAGTATCACAGAACTTTTTTTTTTTGGTCTATTAAGAAAAGCGAAAACATGATAATGTCACAGTTGTTTTTAAATTAGGATGTTTCAGATTAGATTGTTATACCTTCTGAAGTGTGGGATTTTCTCTCACAGCGTTTTTTTTTTTTTTTTTTTTGAATTTAGTATAGTTTATTTTACGTTTATTTATTCAATCAATTAACAATTGATTAACAATTTAAAATTTCCAGATATGTTAAGATTACGATTTTTGCACGTTTGACTGCATGTCACCACCGCAAGCACCAGAGACAGAGGATACTCTCAGCCATTGGTCAAATGGCAGATCTTGAAAGCCAATCAGGAAAGGAATTTTCACACGTATGTTTATTTTGCTCTGCTCAGAGAGTAACACACAATGAGGTAAACATATTTTACTTACTTTCTTGAATAGGCTGTTTAACTGACTTATGTCAGGAAGTCATGTGACAACACCTCATCATGCTCAGGGAAACCCCTCTGGAGAACATTGCAAAACCAGCAGGACAAACTGTTACTGCAAAAACACCTACTGGAAGAATGACTTGCAAAAGCTGAAGTATAGGTGCCCTTGAAATAAGTTAGTCAGATTGCATTTTTTTTAGGGTTCATAATTCATTAATTTTGATGTTAGTTTATGCCACCATGTATATTTCCTGAAGGTTCCAAGAGGCCGTTCAAGTGATGTATATTTAATACACAGTTTAAACTCAACTATAAAAGTTTTATGAGATATGTATCCCCTTAAAGGGACAGTTCACCCAAAAAAAAAAAAAAAAAATATATATATATATATATATATTTTTTTTTGTCATAATTTACTCACCTTAATGTTGTTCCAAACCTGTACAAGTTTCTTTCTTCTGTTGAACACAAAATAAGATATTTTGAAGAATGTCCAAACGGTTGATGGACCCCATTGACTTCCATAGTATTTTCCTATTATGGAAGTCAATGGAGTCCATCGACTGTCTGATTACCAACATTCTTTAAAATATCATCTTTTGTGATCAACAGAAAAAAAGAAACTCATACAGGTTCGGAACAACTTGAAGGAGAATAAGTAATGACAAAATTTTCATTTTTTTGGTGCACTATCCCTTTAATAGTCTTTAGTTTTCTTGTCATCTCAGTATGCTATTACTTAGTGATGGAGTGAGAAAATATCAGTACAAGAAATGTTTTGTGAAGATTTAATGGTAAATTTAAGGAAAATTAATAATAATAATAATATTCATAAATTGATCAAATAAGTGATTGTCAAGCAAAGTAATACTGTAAATAACTAAAAACACAAATCTCAAGTTAATTTCTCTTAGAATGTGAACATTAAAGACAGTTTAAAGTCAGTTGCTTGTCATGAAATATAATCTAACTTGAAACAAAGCAGATCTTTTCTGATTCCCCTCCATCAATTGGCACTTTTTTGTAATGTTAAGATTAAAGTGAGCCGTTAAAAAAAGTCTCCCTGAATCTTTGAAGCCTTTGAAGTTTTTTTTTTTTTCCATTTGTAGCATTTGACTTTGCTGCTGCTGTATTTTCACCTTTGGAACAGAGGCACTAAGAAAGAATTAGTAGCTGCATTATCAACTCTCTTTGTGACTAGACCTTGCTCTCTTACACGTCACTCACAGACTTATTTCCCCCTTAATTAAACCAGAGAGAGGAGAGTGAGAGCGAGTGCAGAGGAAGCTGGGCAAGGGGGTGCTGACAGAGATAAAGAGACAGAAAAAGTTGGGGCGGGAGCGGGTGGGTGTACATCAGAATGCGAGAGGGGGATGGAGGGAGAGAACAGACCAGAGAGCGGAAGAAAGCAAGAGAATGAGGTGAAGAGCTGTTGAAGGGAGGGGGAGCACGCTTCTGCGATGAATTCGACCAGTGACTCAGCAATCTCCTAAAAACATGTTTATTCTCTGCTGCTACAAAGGAATCCTTTAAAATATGACTCAGAGGAATGTGAACATCTCAGCATCGACACAACAACTGCAGTTATGTGACTTGATGATCTGACTATAGTGTTTTTTAAAAATCTCTTATTTCCAAGTGGTGTTTGGTCAGTCAGCTTTGTCTTAAAATAGTGCCACTGACACTTGATAAAAATAAACTCATGATTAAACAATTATACTAAGGCAATATGAGCAAGACATTGTCTTAGAGGGAATTTAATTTTATTACAGGTCAGTGCATTACAGTGCTGATCACAGCCACTTACTGAATATATATACATATATATTATTATTATTATTTTTTTTTAATTAATTGAGAAGGATAGAAAACTGCAAAGTGATCAGAGAGAAGTGAATCAAGCACATCTATTTTGGAAATATTTGTGATATTAGTTTTAGTGGACATTAAACAAAAAATATTGGACTGCAGAATGCAGCAATTGACCAATCAGAATCAAGTATTCTAGAGAGTCGTGTATTAGTAAAATGGAATGTTCCAGTCCTGGCTTCTGATTTGTCAATACAGCATTCTATCCCTGCAAAAATCAATGATATAGTAGCTTGTTTGTTTACCATATCAGTTTTATATTGCCTTGCATTTTTTAAGTCTCATCTCAACTATTACGTAATTTCTAACTAATGTTCCTTTAAGCATTATATTGGTTAATGTTGATAGAGTTCTTATTGTCAATTGCTACTGAAGAAAATGTGGCTTTTTATACCTGGGTTTGCTTAGAGTTTAACCCTGCTTTTGTTTGTGATTTATTTTCTATTCTAGTGACACATTTTTATTTAGCATTTATGCAAAAGTTTGCTTTGGCTGCCTTGTCACTCCAGCAGACAATATTGTTCTAGCTGCTCATTACACCCCGTCTCCTTCACCCTAGACGTGCATGACCTATTTTCCACAGAGGTTCATTCAGATTTCTCTCTCCGGTTGCTCCACTGAGCCCTGTAGAGTGAAAATGCCACATGCAAGCTTGATAATTCAGGAAAGTGATATTCAGTCTGATAATGGATGGATTTGAGATGGGTGGCAACGTTGATAAGTGTGTGACTAAGTGTCTAGAATGCCCTGATGCAGATATATATCAGAAGAAATATTGATCCGTATTGATCTGAGCTTGTATAAAGGACTGTAGTCTCATTTTACCCTTTTATTCAATCTAAATAAGAATGATTAATTAATATAAACATTAAAAAATATAATATTGTTAACAAAAATATCGATTGATATGTTTGGATAATCACCAAAATGCATAAGACCAGTATCAAAGCACCTAAATTTATGCCGGGTGTCATTCTCTTTCTGATTGTTTTGAGGGCAGGAAAGGGTTATATTGATCCCTTGGGCACTAAGGCAGCATGCTGTAGCACTGAGGTCAAAGGTTAATTACCACCTAAATTGATTTGATCTGAAGTCATGTAATATCAATATGTATTTATGTATATGTATATGAGGGTAACAACAGTGGAGTCTTAAGTAGACCCAGAACAAATGTTTTATTCTTGCCGGGTGATAGTGTAGAGAATAGTTTTGAACACGCCTGTGTGCATTAGGCTGGAATGTGATATCCCTTCTATCCAATTAACAGGACGTCTTATTCTTTTATTCTGCCAACTGAATGTGTGCACTTCCTCTCTCCACATGCATGCCTTTAAGTGGTGATGTCTATTTGCTCACTTATTGGCTGTGTAATGTATGCTTGTGTGCACAGTAAATAATGATTTTCTTAATCAGTATTTTTGTCTGGTTTTCCAGTAAAAAAAAAAAAAAAAAAATCATTAAAGTCCCCCTGTAGTCAATAATTTTATCCCTTAAAACTCATATTTGATCACCAATTATTTCCTGTAAAAAAAAAAAAAAAAAAATTCTTGAATCATTAAAATAGCTTGAATGTAACACTACACCCTTGCTTCATTTTTTATACAGTTCTATGAATATGCTAATTAGCCCCGCCTCCACTCACTCGCCCGAGCCCAACTTACTGAGGTAAACACTGCACAATGGTATCGTTTTTTTTACAATGTTGAACACATAACGGTAATTAATATGATTAGCCTTTTGTCTGACTACATTATTAAACAGCTGAAAATGTGTTTCTAATGTTACACAAACCATGTTCCCGTTCATCATCTCAGAGTCAGACAGCTGCCTTCTAACAATCAGTATCTTTACAAACGCTTTGAACAATGTCAGTGGAGAAAGGCATATAGTTCATCATAACATCGTAATAAACATCATACACCCGCCATATTGCTGATTCTATTTGATTTTTCATATCAACAGAAAAATATACCAGGATAACCTGTTCGCTGTTAATGATATGCTAAAGCCTGCCGGCATGTTTGTGATGTCACAGACACCAGCGATTCAAACTGCGGGTTTGAGACTGTCTTTTTTTCACTGCAGTTTTAACTCTTAATAAATTGGCTCCCCTTCAATTCATTTGGAATTTTAATTGAGCAAAACACAGGAAGTTGAAATTTGAATTTACATTCAAATGACAGGAAGAAGAATCTATGGGAAATGAAATGTTCTTCCACCCTGGTTCACAAAAGTTAATCTATTCAATATGGGCAGGAATAAAGATCTGAGCCACTTTGACAAGGGCCAAATTGTTACGGCAAAGCGACCCGGTCAAAGTATCTCTGAAATGGCTCCTAGTCAGCAATGGTGAGAATTTACCAACAGTGGTCCAAGGAGGGACAAACCATAAACTGGCGACAGGGTTTTGGGCGCCCAAGGCTCATCGATGCATTTAAATGATTGTTTTGTCCACCATAGAAAGCACCTACAATGGGCATGCGAGCGTCAGAACTGGGCCTTGGAGCAGTAGAAGAAGGTCGTCTGGTCCAATGAGTCCTGTTTTCTTTTACATCACGTGGATGACCATGTAAGTGTGCACAGTTTACCTAGGGAAGTGATGGCACCAGGATGCACTGTGGTATGACGACAAGTCGGCAGAGGGAGTGTGATGCTCTGTGCAATGTTCTGCTCGGAAATCCTTTGTCCGCCATTCACGTGGATATAAATTTGACATGTGCCATCTACTTAAACATTGCTGCAGACCAGGTATACCCCTTCATGACAATGGTGTTCCCTGGTGGAAGGGTCCTCTTTCAGCCGGATAATGCACCCTGCCAAACTGCAAACATTGTTCAGGAATGGTTTGAGGAACATGATGAAGAGGTGAAGGTGTTGCCCTGGCCTCCAAAATCCCCAGATCTCAATCCAATTGAGCATCTTTGGGATGTGCTGGACCAACAAGTTCAATCCATGGAGGCTCCACCTTGCAACCAGAACTTGAATGATCTGCTGCTAACGTCTTGGTGCCAGATACCACAGGACACCTTTAGGGGTCTACTGGAGTCCATGCCTTGGCGGGTCGGCAATGTTTCGGTGGCACATGGAGGACCAACAGCATGTTAGGCAGGTGGAAATAATGTTTTGGCTCATCTGTGTATATATACGTATATATTCAATTGCAATTCCGCCTTCTGTTTGCTACCTCAATTCAAATTCAGAAACTGAGTTGGGATTTTAAAGACATTCTCAATGCAGTCTTTTTCAAAGGAAGTTTAGATTTTTACTGGAAAACAAGACAAAAATACTAATTAAAACAATGATTTTTGCAGTGATGCACTTGCTCATTTGCATCATGGGAAGAACTGTGGAACAGCTGAGTTTCTCTTACTGCATGACTACATCTGATGTGTCCAGTGAGCAGACGTAATGACCACACTTTCAAAATAAGGACATCAGGACATAAACAGTTTTAGACCATGCAGATTTGCATCTTGCTACAGCATGAAAGTTTTCAGTTGATTGCACTTTCTTTTTAGCATCTGTGTGTTATTGTTTGGAAAATAGATTGGAAGTGGGGAAGATTGCAGAGTTTCGCTAAAGCTATCAGTCTTTCAGTGCTCGTACACATGGTGCAATAACTGCTCTGTCTTTCTCATTCTCTTTTTCGCCCCCTCTGCTGTGAGTAGTGCAGCGTTCTGGTTGGTGAGGCAAACCTGTGATCATTATCATTTCAGGCTTAGTTGGTGACATCAGCAGAACACAGGTAATGGTGAATGAGTGTGTGTGATGGATTTTAGCGAAGACTAGTGTAACAACGCTTAAGCTTTATAGATGGAACACCAGATTAGTCCTTGATGCCTTCACCTGCATGTTGCCATGGAAACATGGGGGTTCTCTCCCCATGCGTCACCTGCAGCTGCGTTTTTTTTTTTTCTCTCAGAGATGCTCACGTTCATGTAGAAAGCCTGTGAAGAGGTGAAAGCGGATGTCCTCAAGCCATGTTGTGTCATAATGTGCACGAATTTGATGAATGATACTTCAATTCACTCATGACGCTTCCATTCCTGCTTCGTTATGTTGCTGTATAGCAGTGATTCCCAACCATTACTTAAACGTTCCAGGAGGTACTTGGAAAGATTGTGACATTGCTTTGTAAAACCTGTAAAATAGAAAGTTAAAAAATGTTAAAATAATTATTATATTATATAAAATAAATATTATTTTTGTAGTGAATGCCTTAACACATCCATCATTTTAAAAAATACATTTTAAGCTAAATATTTCAATTTCTTTTTAATGAAATACAATATGAAAAACAATACAAGACATTTTTTAAGACTTTTTTTTTTTTTTTTTAGAGTTCCTATTTGATTATGGCATTGTAATGATTGTATTTTGCCATATAAATATCACTTGTAAGAAAAACATGTAAGAATATTTCAGAAATACTCATATATTTTTCATACTTTTTATATTTTATTTTATCTTTGTTAAAAAAGGGTAGAAATACTGTTGTTGTTTTTTTTTAAACAAAGTGAAATATTGTGTTGATTATAGCTCATACAGTACATGAACCCACTTTACAGTTTTACTTCCAAGGTTCCTAAAAAGAGTGCATCACAGTAAAGGTTCTCTGTTTATTTCAAATCTTACATAACTGTAAAGTGACTCATGGTTTCAGTGAGGGAGTCAGTTGTGAACTCTAATGCTGAATTCAGAACTGCATAATAGCACACTACTCTTACTATCTTCCCCATATCTTTCTATGGCAAAAATGGTAAGAGTAGTATGTTAGTATGCGGTTCTGAATTCAGCATGGGTTCACTCTGAGAGTCGGTTCAGAGTGACAATTCTGAATAATTCACTGAGTGAATCTGAATCAAACCGCAAACTCATGAGTGGATTCAAGATTGAATTGTAAATATGATTCCAAAAAGAACCGCTTCATAAGATTAATTTGATTGTGAAACAGACATCATGAATTGCACTGTTCATTAAACAACACTCCACACACTGCATATTGTGACTGCATATCATACGACAATGAACAATGAGTCAGTGGCACCTAGATTTTCATTTATTGACGTGAGTGTTTGTTTTTAAGTATTTGTTTGTATTTGTGTACTTGAGCATTATTGTTGGAACTGTAGGGCTAACTAAGACAAAAAAAAGAAAAAACACTGCTTTACACTCTTAAAAATAAAGATTTCAAAGGGGCTTCTTTTAGCGATGCCATAGAAGAACCATTTTTGGTTCCCAAAGAACCTTTCAGTGAACAGTTTTTAGAACAATATTTTTCTTAGCTTAAAGATCTAAAGAACCTTTTCACTTTCTACTCGGGATTTGTCATGTCACATCCAGTGTAGACAGCATTACTGATTATAATGGGTTCTATTGTCTTTTGTCGCATTGTGTCATTCACGTGTGGTTTAAACACTGTGTAAGAGTGTACAGACCTGGGGCCAGATTCGTGAAAATCTTCTCAAGAAAGAAGTTAAGAAAGGACTTAAGAAGAAAATGAAAGGCTTGGTGTTATTCAATTTGAAGGTGGGTATTTCTGAAGACTCACTGAATGAAAAGCACCTCAAGTTTTTTTGCACTGCCTGTAGATACCGTATAATAAGTGCAGAGACTAGTTTCATACGGCTGGCTTGATGGGAGTTAAGCACTCAACGTTGTGTTTTTAATCTGTCGTGTTAAAGTAAAAATCACTATTTCAGATGAGCCTGTCTCAAGAAGATGCAGCGGTTATTCCCATTCATCTGCGCTGTCTTTCTTCTGCTCTCTCTAGAGTGAATGCGTCCTGCATGTGTGTGCTGCCTTGCTAGTTCTTGAGCGAGCGCATCATGTATACTTGCAAATGATCGAGTCCTCGTCCACATATGGTACTAGTAGTAATATGTATTATATTTAGCTAGCTAGTATTTTGTTGCAATGCTTAATATTTGAAACAAGCCAATAAATTGACCCTTCGCCAGGAGTTTGATTGACAGGCGATCTAACCATTTTGTCCGACAAAGCAGTCAGGGGAGTTGCAGTGGTAGTCAGAATTATTGTCACCTTTGGTAAATATGATCAAAGATGACTGTAAAAATAAATCTGCATTGTTTATCCTTTTGATCTTTAATTCATAAAATTAGCAAAAAACAATCAATGCAGATATGACTAATAAGTGAAGTTTTAGATCTCTCACCAGTTTTTGAGATGTTTGACATAGGGAGTCAAAAAAATCAGAATGGCACTGGGCAACTCTCTCCTCATGAGATCAGTCAGCGGTGTACTTGGCTGGTCTTTACATAGTAACCTTTCATTGAAGGAAAAGAATTGAAAGAAATCACATTATGAAATAAATGTTTTTCTCCAAAACATGTTGGCCACAATTATTGGCACCCTTTTATTCAATACTTTTTGCAACTTCCTTTTGCCAAGATAACAGCTCTGAGTCTTCACCTATAATGCCTAATGAGTTTGGAGAACACCTGACAAGAGATCAGAGACCATTCTCCAGATCCTTCAGATTCCCAGCTCCATGTTGGTGGTACTTCTTTTCAGTTCACTCCACTCATTTAGGGTTCAGGTCAGGGGACTGTGCTCAGTGACACATTTTTGTGTTGGTTTCGATGTTTGTTTTGGATCATTGTCCTGATAGAAGATCCAACCATGGACGATTATTGGATTTCTAGCAGAAGCAGTCAAGTTTTGATTTTTATCTGTTAGTATTTGATAGAATCCATGATAGCATGTATCTGAACAAGATGTCCAGGACCTCCAGCAGAAAAACAGGTACAAAACATTAAAGATCCAGCAGGATATTTAACCATGGGCATGGGGTACTTTTTATCCATGTGTGCACCAAACCCATCTGGTGGGTTTGCTGCCAAAAAGCTTTTTTTTTAGTTTCATCTGACCATAGAAGCCAGTTACGTTTGAAGTTCCAGTCTTGTCTGACAACTGAATATGCTGGAGATTTGTTTCTGGATGAGAGCAGAGGATTTTTCTTGAAAACCTCCCGAACAACTTTTTAGGCTTTCTGAGACTCAAGACTCAACTAATCTCTGCAATTCTCCAGCTGTGATCCTTGGAGAGTCTTTGGCCACTTAAACTCTCCTCCTCACTGTGCATTAGGAGGATTTAGACACAGGTCCTCTTCCAAGCAGATTTGTAACATCTTTAGTTGATTGGAACTAAATTGGACCAAAGTGGAATTGCCCTGATAGTGGAAATGGGGATTTTCAATGCTTTAGCTATTTTCTTACAGCCACTTTCTATTTTGTGAAGCTCAACAATCTTTTGCTGCACATCAGAACTATATTCTTTGTTTTTTCTCATTGTGATGAATGATTAAGGGAATTTGGCCTTTGTGTTTCCTCATGTTTATACTCCTGTGGAACAGGAAGTCATAGCTGTACAACTTCATGTTCACCCTGGTGTGCTAAAAAATGTAAATATGAATGGCAATATACTTTTTATATACTATGTCCCCCCCACTTTCAATTCTTTTCCTTCAATGAAAGGTTAGATTTTTGCTAATTTTATGAATATTCTGAGCACCACTGTAGTAGGCTAGATTAACGTTGGTGGACTTAAACTTTCTGTGGTTGAAATGTGGTTCATTCATGTTTATTTGATGATATAAATTAACTAGTAAGAAGAGATAATCGGTTCATGAGCTGCTTGATCTGAGGTGCTACAGCGATCTGTCACGACACATTAAAGAGCCACAAAACAGTATTTATTGTTTAAATTTCTTTAAAAATTACAACATTTGAGGTTTTGTTTCATATCAAAGTAACCTCCTCTGTCTTGTCTGTCGATACGTTGTCAGCTTCCTCTTTGCTCCGCAATGTATTTTTCACTGTGAGAACATGATGTGTGGCGTGAGAGCATCATGATTTGTCGGACATAGCAACAGTAACTAAAGAAGGTGGGTTTTGCGAACAGTCAATTCATTAAACAATTCATTACACTTGGGTATTTAAGACTGGTTGGAGGTTATCCTATCTTTAAGAAATTATTTTCAATGATTTTTAAGAATATTCTTTTCGAGAATATGAATACTTCTTAAGAACAATCTTAAGAAAAAAGATAGAACATTCTTATGAAAAGTTTTTGGGAATCCAACATATTCTTATCTTTTTTCTTTAGTTAGAAAATATGGAGAAATTGGCAGTTAAGAAGAATTTTATTCTTCAGAATGTTTGTGAATCCGGCCCCTGGACCCAGACTGTCATGTCTGGCACCTGCAATATATACAGTGTCTCTTGCAGACCTGATGCAGCATTTTTGCCAGGGTGTTACTGGCAGATCTTACCCTTAAGGGCTGCTCAGAGGGAGACTAGTACCTCGGTGCCTTCTGCTGCTTAATGAACCGCAGCTTCCAGCTATGCAAGATTGTGCGTGTGTTTTTATGTGGCTTTGTTTGTGCCCAGAGGTGGAACACCAGACGCCTCCACTGCAGTGAAAATGAAGCTGCCCAGCGCTGAAACCATGACCCACTCCAGATAGAGCGGATCGATGGAGTGCAGAGCAGATCTCTGCCAGCTTCACCCTGCTGGCTCCGCAGTGCTCAGCCTCACGCTCTCATCCTCTGAACTCTGTCACTGATATATGGCCACTTACTCCAACACTGCATGCAGCTCAACCCCAGTGCGTTAGATCTGACTACAACACACTCATACATTAGTGATATTATCACTGGAGGGTTCATAAAAATTGCTTTTTCAGACTGCTGGAATGGCAACAAGACAATATAATTTCTTTCCCCTCAGCATCTGGTAGTGAGATTAAAGATTAATGTCTGCATATGCCTGGTTCAAATGCTAAATGACCACCGTGGTGATTATATTACTCACCGTATTACTGGGTCTTCACTGGCATTGGTTTCAAGACTATTTCTTGTGAACTTTAAAACCAATGAAAGTAACCTGGCTGAGAATTTTTTTGTGACTGGATCTGTATTGTTGTTGTCAAGGTCCCCTGGGTGGGTACTAAAATAAACTAAGGACAGCAAGTAAAAGATCGCTGGGAAGGCAAAAGGTGATGCTACAAAGAATGGATGCCAAATGCAAATGGTAATTGCAGAAAAATGCTCAACAGCAAGGTACTTGAACTTCTGCCATCAGCTTCTATCGACTGAAATTGTACACCAACTCCTTGAAAAAAAGAACCTGAGTGAGGGACTCCAAAACAATCCCTCACTCTACAACCACAGCAACTGTACTTAAAGCTGCAGTCCGCAACTTTTTTTGTTAAAAATTTACAAAAATTATATAATGAGAATATACAACATAAATCCATTTTCCAAACCGTGTTTTTGTCTTATCCTGAATCATTATGGTACACTTATAATAAGTGTTTGTATTCGGATTATTTCAGACCAGACTGGTAGGACTCGCCGCAGAGTATCACAGTAACTGCGCGACTCGCCATAGACATACATGGAGAAAAGTAGCTCCGGCTACAATGTTCCTCCGCAAGACGCGTGCAGTTCTGTTTATTAACCGCTAGAGGGCCAAAAATCGCGGACAGCAGCTTTAAGGCTGCTGGTAGGAAAATCTCACTGCACCTCAGAGAAAGAAAAAAATAGTTGTTTTGGTACTAAGAAGTATTTTATTTTATTTTATTTTTTGTTGATATTGCTGTGCCTAACATTTGATCTGGGTTGAGGGATATATATGCAACATCGTTCAAAGGTTTGGGGTCAGTAAGATTATTTAAGTTAAGTTTTATTAAGATTATAAGCTCTTTTATTCAGGATAGATAGATTAAATTCATCAAAAATGATAGGAAAGACATTCATGTTGTTACAAAAGATTTCTATTTCATTGTTCTTTTGAACTTTCTATTCATCAGAGAATCCTGAAAAATGTATCATGATTTACAAAAAAACTCTCACCCTTATGTCGTTCCACACTCGTAAGACCTTCGTTCATCTTCAGAACACAAATTAAGATATTTTTGAAAAAATCTGATGGCTCAGTGAGGCCTCTATTGCCAGCAAGATAATTAACACTTTCATACGCCCAGAAAGCTACTAAAGACATATTTAAAACAGTTCATGTGACTACAGTGGTTCAACCTTAATGTTATGAAGCGCTGAGAATACTTTAATACAAAAAATCAAAATAACGTCTTTATTCAACAATATATAGCCGATTTCAAAACACTGCTTCATAAAGCTTCAAAGCTTTATGAATCTTTTGTTTTGAATCAGTGGTTCGGAGCGTGTATCAAACTGCCAAAGTCACACCCCCAAATGTTGAACCGAAACACTTATGACATAACGAAGCCTCATTTACTGAAATCATGTGACTTTGGCAGTTTGATACACACTCCGAACCACTGATTCGAAACAAAAGATTCGCCCATCACTAGATATTGTTGAATAAAGTTATTTTGTTTTTTAGGTGCACAAAAAGTATTCTCGTCACTTCATAACACTAAGGTTGAACCACTGTAGTCACATGAACTGTTTTAAATATGTCTTTAGTAGCTTTCTGGGTGTTTGGAAGTGTTGCTTGTCTTGCTGGCAATACAGGCCCTCACTGAGCCATCGGATTTTATCAAAAATATTTTAATTTGTGTTCTGAAGATGAACAAAGGTCTTACAGGTGTGGAACGACATGAGGATGAGTAATTAATGACAGAATTTTCCTTTTTGGGTGAACTAACCCTTTAAGTAGCACAATTTTTATTCACTACTGGATTTTCTGTGTCCACTTTGGTCCATATTAGCACTATTTTAAGTGCTTCACATAGGAGATTGTAAACATTTGCACAATTCTCCACCTTACAAGAATTACCCTAATAAACCAGTAATGACCTGTTTTATTGGAACTGACAGACTACCCTTCACCAGTATGTGTAAGTTGCTGTATAAGGGCAGCCGTGGACTTATTATGATAAAACAGTCACATCGTATTCGGCAGACCTCATAAAATCTTGATTCACAGGTCCTATAATATTGTACAACACTAATACCTGTGTTTATATGACTATTCTCTGTCTACTTAAGTGTATGCAGATGCCCAGTCTCTGAACTGAGAATGTTGGGTCTGCAGGAGGGTCTTACTCTCTGCGCTCAGATCAGTGGCCCCTGGCAGTGGGGCAGAGCTGTGACAGGCACTGAATAAAACACAAACACAGCTCAGGCCAAGCCTGGCCAGCAGAGCACTCTGTCTCCCCTTAGTCCCAGGAGGAACAATAATGCTGAGTAAGCTCCGTGTGGGGGTGTGTATGAGTAGAAACACTGCAGTGCTGCAAGGAAAGACTTTCAACCCAGAAAACAAGGTGGACGGGGCAGGTATATCATTTCAGATGGAGCAAAACAAAGTCTTAGCACAGCACTACATGACCAGATTTATAAAAGTAAAACACAGATTACCAGTGAAAAGCCTGGAATTATTATGAGTTTCTCTTATGCTCACCAAGGCTGCATTTATTTGATTAAAAATACAGTAAAAAAAATAAATAAAGTGATGTTGTGAAATATTACAATTTATATATTTGATTATATTTAAAAATATGATTTATTCCTGTGATGGCAAAGCTGAATTTTCAGCAGCTATTACTCCAGTCTTCAGTGTCACATGATTCTTCAAAAATTATTTTAATATGCCGATTTTCTGCTCAATTATTATCAATTATCATTAGTGCTCAATTATTAATAAGGGCTCTTATTATTATCAATGCCGCAAATAGTTTTTGCTGCTTAATATTTTTGTGGCAAACTAAATACTTTTTTTTTTCAGGATTCTTTGATGAATAGAAAATTCAACAGCATTTATTTGAAATAGAAATCCTTTGTAACATTGTCTTTATTGTTACTTGACTGTTATCAACTCAACTGTTCAATGTTTATAATAATCATAAATGTTTCTTGAGCACCAAATCTGCTTATCAGAATGATTTCTGAAGGATCATGTGACACTGAAAACTGGAGTAATGATGCTGAAAATTTAGCTTTACTACAGAAATAACTTGCATTTTAAATATTCAAACAGTTATTTTAAATTGTAATAATATTTCACAATATTACCATTTTCTGAATTTTTGATCAAATGAATGGTCAGCATAAGAGACTTCTTTAAAAAATAAAATAAAAATAAGAGTTTTGACCAGCTGTGTATATAGCTAGCAGTCATGACAAATCCTATTAAATACAACAATGTACATGTATATTAAGATCAAAAACGTCAAGTGAGATTACTCTACAAATTTGCCACGCAAAAACATAATTTGCATATGTGTGCTCATCTCTCTTGAAAGATTGTGTTTACACTGAAGCCAAGAGCATTGATTTTATTAAAAATTCACTCCTCTATTTCCATCCCTGACTCACTCCACACGGCCCTGTTTTGTTACCCACATCTACAGGGATGAATGTCACCAACGGGTTCACACTCGCACTATCGCTTTCATTCGCCCTGTCCTTCTCTCTCTCTGATGCACTAACTCTACAAACCGCCCCCCATCTCTCTCTGCCACTCTCATGTTTGCTCTTTTGTTGTCTATCATCTCTTTCTCAGCTTCAGAAGCAAACATAGTAAAACAAATTCTATTTAGACATGCATGCACACACTAAAATCCATATCTCTCCAATGCTAGTTACAGTATCTGATAATTGACATAAATTCTCCATAATCTGATTGGATACCAAATGGAGCTGTATAACCCTCATAGTTTCAGTTGCCTTGATTTATAGCTGTTGGTTCTGACCATTTATTTTGTTATGTAACCATATCCAACAGACCTTGAAGGCATAGCAATCCTAATGATCTAATTCGGTGGTGAACGCTGGTATCAGCAGACATGGGCGCATTTAATCAGATCCATGTCTTACAAATACAAAACACCTTATCTTTGTTTTTCAGACACCACTACTGACATTTTAAACAGAGATTACTCTTACTCTGCAGTTACAGTAAAACATTGTTGTGTTGATTTGATGTGATCATTTATTTAATGCTGTAAGAATCCTTTTCACTCATTAGCAGTACATTTCTGTTGGTTTTAAACTAACAGAATACATCAGGCACTAAATCAGAGAGACTGCTTAATGAAAGAGACTTAAAATGGCAGCTATGATACATAATACATGCAGTCTATACCTGCAAATTTTAAATCACCCTTTAACCACATTGTATTTTAACTAAGATCAAATTAGGACTCTAAACAATCACAATAGTTTTGGCTGTCATTTTTGCAGTGCTGAGCTGTAACACAAGAGTCCCTAAGGATCTCACAACAACCATACAAAACAAACAGTGTTCGTATGTAAACACTATTGCGCCATCTGTTGGCCAAACAGAGGAAGCATGCAATAAAAAGGATAGCCGAGTGGTGCATTTTCATGCAGAAAGAATCTAGAATCTACTCTGAAACCACTGCTGTCTCAGTTTCTGGTTGCCATCTGTAAAGTACAGAAAATAAGAACAGCTACTAGTCACAGTTTCAATCACACATTTCCACTATGATTACATCAGCAGTTAATGTATTCATGTTAAAGCATGTGGATAAAATAGCTTGGTTTTCTGAGATAAACAACATGAGGGGTTTTGCGCAGCGTTGCCTGTGGTGAAAGGCCTGTACTCAGCATGCCCGACAGACGCCGAGACGTGGAGGAGACGAACTGCATGCCAGCACGTAGGCAGCAGCTGTCATCTCCTGCCTCCCCTAAACGCATAATCAATCTTACTTAACGTACCTCCCTCTCTGAGATGACAAAGAAACAGCCGTGAGACATGCAGTATTAATCCCTAAGTAACTACAGCATAAAACACACTGTATGTTGGAATGGTACTAAAACTAGAGAGCTGATGCTCATGCAAAGTTTGGCATTTTGGAAGGTTGTCAGGACATTGCTATCAGGTTGCTAAATTGATAGCTGACCCTCAAGTCTCTATGATATTCTGGGGTCAGATTCACAAAACATTCTTAAGAATAAAATTATAACTGCTTTTCTTTCTTCTTTTTTACAGTTATTAAGAATGTTCTTATCTTTTGTTTTTCTTGAGATTATTCTTTAGAATACAAAATTTAAGAAGAATTTGAATTTCTGAAAAGAATGTTTTTAAGATAAGTTAGGACTTGTCTTAAATCCCCAAAGGTAAGATGTTTAATTAATTGATTGGCTTGTTTAAATTGAGCATTACAACATTACACTAGCTACTTGTAATACATATTACTATCACTAGGGATGTGCATGAGTACTCTAGTGACACATATTATTATGCGTAAAGTGACTTTTTGCTAGATCAGTAACTCATCTGAAATAGGGACTTCTTTTTTAAGTTTATATTTACAACATATTTTTTGGTAGCATTCAGCACAAAATAAATATATAAAATACATGGCACATTAAAAAAATGCAACGGCAAGTGCTGAGCTCCCATTAAGCCATTTGCGACAAAAATAGTGTGCACGCTTATGATTATTATGGTAATTAGCAGGCAGCACAAAAAGATAAGTTGATTTGCAAGTCTTCTGCAAGAACCAGCATACAATCAGATAATAACGGATAACACCAGATGATGCCTGTTCTTCATAAGAAAATTCTTCTTAAGAATGCTTTAAGAATCAAACTTAAGAACATATCTTAAGAAGTTGACTTCTTCCTTAAGAAGACTGTCATGAATCCAACCCCTGGGATTATCTATGATTTATATACAGTGGCATGAAAAAGTATGTGGACCCCTTGCAGAATCTGTGAAAATGAGAATTATTTTAATAAAATAAGAGGGGTAATAAAAAATGCATGTTATTTTTCAATGGAGAATCAATGGTTCACATACTTATGAATGGGGTTATTTTAATAAATTCAGCTATTGTTTTGTCTTGTGAACTAAATGCAAACATCTTTTATGTAAAATATCTTACTCAGGACAGTACTAAACAAAAAACAACATGCATTTTTTATTATCCCTCTTATTTTATTAAAATAATTCTAATTTTCACAGATTCTGCAAGGGGTTCACATAGTTTTTCGTGCCACTGTATGATTGTTTTGTCCATTTTATTGTCTGCCTGGTAGAAATTGTTTGTCTTCTCACTTAATAAAAATTGGGGTCTATGCAAATCCCTAA
The DNA here is from genome assembly GCF_024489055.1 of Chanodichthys erythropterus. Classification (NCBI taxonomy): domain Eukaryota; kingdom Metazoa; phylum Chordata; class Actinopteri; order Cypriniformes; family Xenocyprididae; genus Chanodichthys; species Chanodichthys erythropterus. The sequence goes on along the minus strand of NC_090224.1, from coordinate 12,133,620 downwards.
CCCAAAAATGAGCAAAATTAATAATATTTTCCTTAGCAAGTAAAGATATTTGTGCATCAGTGTTGTTTTGATCTCAGACAGGTTTTCACCTTTCAGTCAGTAAGGTCAAACTCCATGGACTTCTTCTGAATGTTTTTATTGAATGGCATCTTGAAGTCATCAAAGTCCACCTCAAAACTAAAACGCTGCCTCCTCCTTGCCTTCTTCTCAATCAGCTCGCTGGTGGTCAGCTGATTTTGCCACGTCTATAAAATAGCAGGAAAAACAAATATCATAATCCACTGAAAATAAATTTGCTAATCTTTTGGCCACATGACATCTCAATCTTTCTTTCACTGTTTGTATGCACATATATGTATGTAAAACATATATATTTATATTTTTTCAAATATTTTTTTTTCTAAATTTAAGATAAAATAAGAAGAGTAACAAAAATAGGTTCTGCATAAAATGTGTGTAGTTTTGACCTACAGTACAGTCCAAAAGTTTGGAACCACTAAGATTTTTAATGTTTTTAAAAGAAGTTTCGTCTGCTCACCAAGGCTACATTTATTTAATTAAAAATACAGTAAAAAACAGTAATATTGTGAAATATTATTACAATTTAAAATAACTGTGTACTATTTAAATATATTTGACAAAGTAATTTATTCCTGTGATGCAAAGCTGAATTTTCAGCATCGTCACTCCAGTCTTCAGTGTCACATGATCCTTCAGAAATCATTCTAATATGCTGATTTGCTGCTCAATAAACATTTATGATTATTTTCAATGTTGAAAACAGTGGTGTACTTTTTTTTCAGGATTCCTTGATGAATAGAAAGTTCAAAAGAACAGCATTTATCTGAAATACAAAGCTTCTGTAGCATTATACACTAGTGTTCAAAAGTTTGGGGTCAGTAAGAATTTTTATCTTTATTTTTTTGAAAAGAAATTAAAGAAATGAATACTTTTATTCAGCAAGGATGCATTAAATGGCAGTAAAGACATTTATAATGTTACAAAAGATTAGATTTCAGATAAACACTGTTCTTTTGAACTTTCTATTCATCAAATGATCCTGAAAAAAATATTGTACACAAATATTTTGTACAATTGTACACATTAAATGTTTATTGAGCAGCAGATCAGCATATTAGAATGATTTCTGAAGGATCATGTGACACTGAAGACTGGAGTAATGATGCTGAAAATTCAGCTTTGCCATCACAGGAATAAATTACTTTGTCAAATATATTCCAACAGAAAATAGTTATTTTAAATTGTAATAATATTTCACAATATTACTGTTTTTACTGTATTTACTGTATTTTTAATTAAATAAATGTAGCCTTGGTGAGCAGATGAAACTTCTTTTAAAAACATTAAAATTCTTAGTGGTTCCAAACTTTTGGACTGTACTGTATATAAATAAAAGGTGTTCAGCATATTTCAGTTGTTTTTGAGAATGCCATGCTTGGCATGGATTTACTTAATGAACAGTGGAATAAGTAAGAACAAATTCATGTGCACACACACACACACCTGTTTTCGCATGAAAACACTTGTTATTATTAGTACATGTGGCCCACTGTGCTTAAACAGGCCTAGCTCACATCTCCGGGAGTGGTATCCAGCTTACCGTTCTTGGCACAAAACTGATGTCCAATTTGTTGAGCTTGCCGCTGGTGATCTGAGTGCTGTGCACGATAACACTGTCTTTCTTCATTGCTTTCTTGACTGCTGAGTTTGAGGAGGCTGTGGGAGTGGGAACGGTTCCCTGCTGAGAAGATAAAGCGCCAACACCGTAATCAAGACACAGTGGACGTGATGACACATTGACAATGGTGTGACTTTCAACAAAGGTTCAGCGGGGTTTCCCTAAGCACACTAACAGTCACAAAGCCGCCAGTGCTTTGTTGGGGGTAATGTGACACGTCTGGACTCATTTACTTACTCTTTTGTGGTGTCATCTAATTTTTATGGCTAGATGGTTTTGATCACAGCTCTTACACTGTTTCAGTCTTAGATTTGAAATGACACAGGAATTTAAAAATGAAAACCTTAAATTGTTGTAGCTACTTTTGACACATGTGGTGAAAAAAAATCTTTATTTCTACATAAGGATAAATACTGAGGTTGCAATATACTGATATTGCAGTCTATAACCACTATTATGGGACACTTCTGGTTGCAGAATAAATTTGTCATGGATTAAAAAAATGTGAATTGCGCATCCGAAAGCATTTGCTATTGTGTGATGCTACATCTGTGCCATTGGTCAAGTCAATTCAGCTTTATTTATATAGCGCTTTATACAATACAGATTGTTTCAAAGCAGCTTTACAGTGATAACAGGAAAATGATTTAATGATGCAAACAGAATTTATTTTAGCTCTAAAAGAAAATAGTGTCATTGTTTAGCTGAAGTCAGTTCAGTGTTGATTCAGTTTAATTGAAAAGATCATCAATTATTAAATTAGTTTATTTCATCTATAAAACAGTTCTGCAGAAAAACAGTAATGTCATTGTCCAGCTCAGTTCAGTTATCATTCAATATTGTCAGTGCAGTCAAATCAATAATGTTGAATATTAAGTGTATTAATATTTAATATGATTGGCGTCAGTATAAAGTCCAGAACCATTGTAGAAACAAAAAAACACACAAAAAAAAAAACTAAAGTTGCGTCTTTAAAGTATATTTAAAAAGAGAAAATATTTACCCTAGTCTCATAGCATATGTTTGAATAATGTAAGAACTGTCTATTGTGATTTCATGGGGACTTTAAATTAAGGTAGGCATGTACAGTAAATATGTCGAATCACATACAGTTCTTTGCTCTACCTTTTCTTTTGTAGAGCCAGGGGTTGAGGCTGGCGTAGGTTTGCGGTGGACTTTGACATGCTGTGGCTTCTTGTTGTCCTTAGGTCTGGGTTGCATATTAATCTTAGCCTGGACCAAATCCACCACTCTGAAGTCTGCATAAGCATGGGCAACGTCCAAGCAATTTTGCTCTGCATTTAAAAGATTGAAAGTTCCTGACTCAAATGACAGCAGAGCCAAAGTTGATCAATCTCAGAGATTTAATGCAATGTAAATCAGGGTGTTCATAAGAGCGCTCCAGCAAAGATGAGGTGGCATTGAGGGAATGACGTAGAAACCATCTGCACTGGTTGCAAGTGGTTATGAATTTGCTTCAGTAGATTTATCATCTATCAGATGCTGAAGTTGTATTATAATTGTTCTATGCTAGAAAGTGCACTGTACCTGTCTTATTTACTGCATTGATCTTTGCCCCGGCTTTGATGAGGTACTCCACACAGGACGGCCTACAGCTCTCAATGGCTCTCATTAGAGGAGTGGCTCCATTGAGGGTGGGCGGGTCCACAGAAGCTCCCGCCTCCACCAGCAACTGTATGATGTCCAGCTGTCCTGCATGACAGGCATGGTGCAGAGGAGTCCAGCTGAACTGATCGCATGCATTCACGTCAGCCCTGTGATGAGATTATCATTTGGGTATAATTTTATATATATATATATATATATATATATATATATATATATATATATATATATATATATATATATATATATATATATATATATATATATATAAATGAAACTTTCATATATTCTAGATTCCCTACATGTAAATTAAAAAATTTCAAAAGTTTTTTTTTTTTTTTAATTTTGATGATTAGAGCGTACAGCTCATGAAAGTCCAAAATCCAGTATCTCAAAATATTAGAATATTTCCTAAGATCAATCAAAAAATGGATTTGCAAAACAGAAAAGTTCAAGTTCTTTAAAGTATGTTCATTTGTACACTCAATACTTGGTCGGCAGCACATATTACAGCAAATGACTTGCTCTAGCACAAATTACAGCATCAGTGAAGTGTGGCATGGAAGTGATCAGCCTGTGGCACTGCTGAGGCACTATTGAGCCTTCAGATCATCTGTATATTGTTGGATCGACTGTTTCTCATCTTTCTCTTGAAAATATCCCATAGATTCAGGTCAGGCATGTTGGCTGGCCAATAAAGCACAGTAATATCATGGTCAGTAAACCACTTGGAAGTGGTTTTTGCACTGTGGGCTGAAGTCCTGCTGGAAAAGGAAATCAGCATCTCCATAAGATTTGTCAGCAGACAGAATCATTACTGACTTCAGAAACTTCACATTAGACTTCAAGCAGCTTGGATTCTGTGCCTGTGTCTTCCTTCAGACTCTGGGACCATGATTTCAACATGAAATGCAAAATTTACTTTTATCTGAAAAGAGGACTTTTGACCACTGTTTACGGTCCAGTTCTTTTTCTCCTTAGCCCAGGTAAGATGCTTCTGATGTTGTTTCTGTTTCAGAAGTGGCTTGGTAGTCCTTTTCCTGAAGATGTCTGAGTGTGGTGACTCTTGATGCGCTGACTCCGGCTTCATTTGACTCATTGTGAAGCTCTCCCAAGTGTCTGAATCGGCTTTACTTGACAGTATTCTCAAAAGCTTGCGGTCATCCCTGTTGCTTGTGCACCTTTGCCTACCCAATTTCTTCCTTCCAGTCAACTTTGCATTTAATATGCTTTGATACATCACTCTGTAAACAGCCACCCCATTCAGTAATGACCTTCTGTGACTTACTCTCTTTGTGGAGGGTGTCAATGATTGTCTCCTGGACCATTGCCAAGTCAGCAGTCTTCCCCATTAGTGTGGTTTCAAAGAACAAGAGATACCCAGAATTAATACTGTAGGGATTGTCATTTAATGAAACTCAAATTATAAATATTCTAATATTTTGAGATACTGGATTTTGGACTTTCATTAGCTGTACGCTCTAATCAACAAATTTTGAAATCTAGAATATATGAAGGTTTCATTTTTTTAAATAATTTACAATAAAAAAATGAACTTTTCACAATATATTCTAATTATATGACCAGCACCTGTGTATATATACATATGCCAATGTAAATATACTTTAATTTATTCCTTAAAGTCCACCCAAAAATTAAAATTCTGTCATTTACTTACCCTCATGTCATTCCAAACCTGTATGACTTTCTTTCTTCTGTTGAATATGAAAGAAGATATTTTGTAGAATGTTGGTAACCAACAGTTTCGGTTCCCATTGACTTCCATTGTACTTTTTTGTCCATACAATGGAAACCGAATGGGAAACAAAACTGTTTGGTTACCAACATTCTTCAAAGTATCTTTTTTATGTTCTGCTGAAAAAGACATGCAAACAGATTTGGATTGACATGAGGGTCCTATCCTTTTAAGTCAACACTTAGAAGTTCATAAGACTTACCCATTATCGAGGAGAAACTTTGCCACTTCATAGTTCCCACTTGCACATGCAGCCATGAGTGGTGTCTTGTAGAAGCGATCTTTCACATCTACTGGAACCTTTTGGCTGAGTGCTAATCTAAGAGATTCAATATCTCCTGTTTTAGCACAGTAGTTCATGTTTATGTATATCTTTTCGGGCTCTTCGATGTACCATGATGTATCATCCTCAATAGGATGTCCTGGTCGATGGTCCCGGTCATATCTGTGAGTATCTGTAGCATGCTGGTAGCTTTCAATCATAAAATGCGGTGGCCCACCATCATCACGCCGATGAATGAGATCAGGCGGGACAGTGCAAATGGGCATGGGTGGATTGAACTTAGTCTTTTTGGCCTTTCCTGCCTTGGATGCCTTCTTCTTCTTAGGCCCATAAGATGCCATAACATATATCTTTGGAAGATATTTGAGACCTCTTAGAAAGTCATTTATATTTATAAAGCCCTCTCTTCTCTTATCCAGAGCAAGCAGAAGAGTGTGAATTTGGTCATCATCTAGAGGAACATGAAGTTCCTGAAGAACAGACACAAATGTCACCCTGGACACCACCTCTATTCCCATAATGCCATCTGACGCAGACTCGAAAGCACTTCTTAGCGCATTTTCATTTTCATGAGACCAGTCGTGAAGTGTCAGAGCCCATGGTTCATTTGTGCCGCCCATCCCTTTTGAGAACTTTCCATATAGTCGTTCAGCCTTCTTAAGCTCTTTTACAGTGGCTTTATGGCCACAGTCCTTAGCAATCTGACGAGGAAGCAGACCTTCTTGATTCTTCAATTTGGGATTGCATCCTGAAGTAGGAATATGAGTCGGTGTGAAATATCATATAATAATGTTCAGCATGTTCCACATCAAGAAGCATGATTGCTTTTATGGTAGGACTGCATGGGTTGGGGGAAAAAATGTCTGGTGATATATTTTTTTTGGTAGGGCTGCACAATTTATTATTATTATTACGAAAAAAAAATATGAAACTATAAGAAAAATTGCTATTGTAATACTATTGTAAAACTTCACTGTAAAAAAAAAAAGTATTTAGGAAAAATAATATAATAATAAAAATAAAATTATAGTACTAATATTTATGGCTGTTTTAATTTCTTAATTTTCAACTGTTAAACCATCAAGCTTTCAATTTGGAAGACAACAGAGCAACGTTTAATGCAAACCATGCCAGTCTGAGACACTAAAAAACCCTGTATTGAGCTGCTTGTGCACAAAATCAGAGTGTTGCACTCTGAAACATGATCCGCATATATTTATTACTTTAAATCTTTAAGCTATATTGCGATTGTATGGCTGTATGGTTTTAATTTATCAGGAAAACAGAGAAAAACTATTGGACTCATCCTGCAAAACACAGATTTCTGTCCAATCAAATTCACTCTAGAATGAGAATGCTGAAGGAAAGGAAAGTAAACGTTCCGTATGAAATAAAAGGAATAAATAAAGAAAATATAAGAGGGAAAAAATCACAAAATGCAATGAATTATAAGCTATTTTATAGTTTTTAGCTATAGTTGTTTTTGCTCTTGATTCATATTCTTCAGTCATTTGAGAATTTACACCATTCTGCTTAAATGAGTACCAAGCAGCCTTCTCCATGGTTTAATGATTTTGTATGACTAAAAATGAATTGATTTACCTCTTTGAGCTAGAAACCTGCAGCAATCTGTGTAGCCACCAGAGGCAGCGAAGTGCAGCGGTGTATCCCCCTCTTTTGTTACTACTCCAAAATCTGCTGCATATGCAGACAGCACCTTAATGATCTGGAAATAGCATAACTAAAGTTAAAAGCAATGATCATAATCACTGGGAGAAATACATAGGCTTATATCATTTTTATTCAAGAGCAGCACATTTGATCACTTTTTATATAATTGTGAAACAACAATAGGAGTGACACTCACTTCAAAGAAGCCTCTTTCAGCCGCAAAGTGAGCTGAGTGGAATCGCTTTTTATCCAGAGCATTGACGTTTCCTCCTTTCCTGAGGATGGCTCTCACAAGATCTATTGCTCCCGCTCTGGTGGCCTCCATCAGAGCTGTCCGACCTGTTTCCTGGGATATCATACACACACAAACATGTTATTCGGTGTAATACCCTTTCTTATGAACAAGTGGTTTGGTGTTTGAATTACAATTTCAGAAGGTCCGTTTGTTTGAATCCAGCTCAGGGAAAGAGTATTCAAATATAGCATTATCAATTACACAACATTTGCATACTTGATTTGTAGCATTGGGGTCTGCTCCTCTCTCTAGGATACTGAGACACATTCCCTCACAGTCCTGAGATTGCTCGCAGGCCAGCAAGAACACTGGCATCCCAGCTTCTGAAACATTGTTGACATCTGCATTGCCTGTAAGGGCCACCTGGAGGCAGTGCATGTGCCTTTTGGTAGGGTGGATGCAGTAGAAGAGCAAGCCTGGGAGAGAAGCCAGAGTACGGATTACTCAGATCGGTTTACACACTAACTTGTCGTGCCCTGATCTGTAATTAGATAGACTGCATACAGTAAATCTCCAAAATGGCAGGATGCTGCCAGCCATTGATGATCTCTGTTGGGGCAGTTGCCTAATGGTTAAAGAGTTGGATTTGTAACCTGAAGGTTGCGGGTTCAAGTCTCAGTACCGGTAGGAAATGTAGGTGGGGTCTCAGTCTCATTACCCACAACTGAGGTGCCCTTGAGCAAGGCAACTAACCCCCAATTGCTCCCCGGACGAAAATGAAAAAATGGCTGCCCACTGTGTGTGTGTTCATTACTCACTGCCGTGTGCGTGCACTTGGATGGGTGAAATGCAGAGCACAAATTCCGAGTATTGGACACCATATTTAGCTACATGTCACTTCACACTATGTGGCTGCTGTCAAATTGTCTTATGAAGAATAATTTCTTGTGAGGTGTCAAATACAGGAAGCCTCATTAATATCTTTGAAAGTGAGATATTGTATATTGCATCTAAGCTTATACAGTACATTGATGTTCGCCCATTATTTACCCTGCCACTGACCTAAGCTTTCAACAGTTGCGTGCATATTTTTTGTAATAGTAATTAAGTAGCAGTTATTATATAACTACGTACATTATAAAATAAAATAATAAAAAATTACCTTTCCCTTCATTGTCTACAAGTTTCATGTCGGCGTTCCTCTTGGCCAGTAGAGACACGATACCGTCATATCCGAGCTCTGCGGCCAGCATCAGCGGTGTCCGCCCCCTCCTGTCCTGCACGTCTGGACAGGCACCCTGAGCTACGAGGAACTCCAGCATGTCAGGATTGTTGGCCACCGACGCCAGGTGCAGGACACCATTCCCCTCGTGTGGCTCTGTGAGATTGATGAGGTCATCAACACCCATGCTGATTAATTTCTCTATGTACGGCTTATCTCCATCCTGGACGCACTGAAGCAGCCGGTAGATCTGCAAAACCTCAAGCCTTTCCTTGGCCAGGGTGCCTGACATTATGAACCTGAGAATATTAAAAATGTATGGTAGCATTTGCATATTTTTTTTTTGATCTATTTAAATTCATAACATAATTGAATGCATAATTTTTTACCAATATGTTTACAAAAAAAGTAAGTTTTTGTGTTGTCAGTATACTTTTTAAACTAAAAATAAGACTTTCAGTCTAAGTTTTATGCACTTCTCAGAAATATACTTAAAATTACACTTAAAGGGATAGTTCACCTAAAAATGAAAATTTGATGTTTATCTGCTTACCCCCAGTGCATCCAAGATGTAGGTGACATTTTTTCTTCAGTCAATCACAAATTATGATTTTTAACTGCAACCGCTGCCCTCTGTCATTCAAATAATTGCAGTAGATGGGAACTTCATCTATAAGAGTGAATAAACCTTGCTTAGACAAATCCAAATGAGAGAAACCGAAAAGTATTTATATAATTTTTTACCTCTAATACACCACTATGTCCAACTCCGTTCAGCTTCCTGCTAGTGAGGTCAAAAAACGCGTTCTGGTGACGGAATTGATGTCTCGCCCATATACTTCAATGAGCGCGAGACATCACTTCCGTTGTCAGAGCACGATCTGACCTCACTCACCGGAAGCTGAACGGAGTTGGACATAGTGGTGTATTAGAGGTAAAAAATTATATAAATACTTTTCGGTTTCTCTCATTTGGATTTGTCTAAGCAAGGTTTATTCACTCTTATAGAAGAAGTTCCCATCTACTGCAATTATTTGAATGACAGAGGGCAGCGGTAGCAGTTAAAAATCATCATTTGTGATCGACTGAAGAAAAAATGTCACCTACATCTTGGATGCACTGGGGGTAAGCAGATAAACCTCAAATTTTCATTTTTGGGTGAACTATCCCTTTAAGTATTTGACATACTGACAAAAAAAAATCAATCTTTTGATCGAGATATACTTTAAAGTATTCTAAGTAGCCCTATACTTGGCTTGTAGTTGTTTATTCTTTTGATTGAGTAGCCTATTAAATACTTTGAACATATTGATTTTAACATAATGATTTATAAAGAAAACATATATGTTCCTAATTCTGAATATGTAAATTGCTGTATAGTCCACTGGTAGTGCACATAGGAATTTACTTCAAATCTACTTTAAGTACAGTTAAAGGTATATTTCAGGTATACATTTACCTAAATAGGAACATAGTAGTATACTTATAGTTTACTATTTATATATTACTTTTTGCACTTTAAGTTTGATTCACTTAAAGATAACTTACAAGTATTTACAGTATAAAACTACTAAACTAGTAGTTTACTTTGAGTATACTTCAGAGTGTACTTTTAATAAACTAAAAAATGTGCTACAAGCATTTAGACACTATTCACTTGTAGTATAGTGGCAGTACAAACGAAAAATGTAGTCGTAAACTAGTTGTGTACTCAAAGTGTCCTTGTGTTACTCTAAAAATATACTTTCATACACTAAAAAAATGGGCCAATTTAGTCCCAAGTAGTATTAAAATAGTATACTTACATTGATTGTACTTTGATTTTAGTGTACTTACTACGTTAAGTATACTTAAAATATACTTGAACTCTACTTAATAAAATGAACTTGGAGTATACTTGTTTTTTTGTTTTTTTTCTAAGGATACACACAGTCAAGACGTTATTTATATTCAGTAAAAACGAATGTAATTTTTCCACTTTTCCATCTTATATTTTGGGACCAAGGGGTTTCCCCCCACGTTGCACATTAGTTTTAATTAAAGATTTTTTTTTTAGGTTACGAACAAACAATATAGTCTGTTTATCGGATCCTCACGTTTTATAAGACTACATTCAATGTCAAACAACAATCAAATTCTCTTACCTGTAGTCGATGTTTAAAATCAACAGAATGTTAAGGAAATGTTACATTCAACATTGTTACCAAGCGCGTCTCTGTGCGCGCTCTGTGTGTCTCTATAGCAACAGCACGCCGTGGCCCGTGAACACTTAAAAAGCTTCTTCAAGAAGTAAATTCCGCCTCACTGTCCCCGCCTCTTTTTATTTAGAAGCAGCCTCAGGTAGAATTACCGCACTTTTACGTGATCACTTGCCCGGGTTTGAGTAGCTTGACGAGGAACGGCGTATCAGATTTCATGGCAAATTCTTCAAGCGTGTGAGTAACTTTTTGTATGAGTGACAGTAAGTGACATCTATCACAATGAGATGCTTCCTCGCGCCATGCTTATATTGGATATGGTTCTCTCACCATGAAGTTGAAGTCATGCATAATTTAATCTGATATCACTTCAACCACCACTCAATCCTTTTTAGGAAGAGGGTAGGGTTCAACGGTTCAACAAGAAAACTTGGGGAAGATTTAAGATTGTCCACTAGAGGACGCTGAGTTTATATAAATTAGTAGAGTGGCCCGCGCTTTTTTAGCCAATGAGACTTTGGAAAACCAGAACACAATCAGAACACTAACAAATGCATAGTAATTTTCTTAAGAAAATTAAGATATCTAAATCTAAGCTTTTTGGAAAATAACATAATTGCACAAAAATAAATGTCTGAAAAATTATTATTTTTTTTAATTAAAAAACAGCATTGCAAATATAGTGTATATCCAATACTCAACATTCAGTTTGGAAGAAGAAAAAATGTGAGGACTATTTGGATTGCACAACAGTCAGATACACTTTATTTGCTGAATTATAATACTGCTATGTATTGCCTAATGAGAAGTAAGGTGAAACTGTCGTGTATGAACATGTGGCTCAGGCTACGCCTGGACAGCTGATATAACAATGTCCCAATTGCAAATTAAGCAAATCAGCTCTTACTGCAAAATGAAGCATTTTAAAGTAATATTTATAAAGGCCTTTTAAGGAATTCCTGTCTTCTGAAGGTTAACATGGACTGAATGGTCAAGGTTTGATCTCGTAGTACTAGAGTGCAAAGTCGGTTTGACTTTAAATCCCTTTGTATTAAAGAAAACATTAGGCATAGACCACCAAGACAGCTAAGGTCACACAAATACATGTCTGGCAAAGATACAGATTCTAAGCTGTTAGATTGAGTCTATTTAGAGAACATCTGCTGTCCTAAGAGACTAAATAAAAATCCATTGACAAAAAGATGGCCAGGATAAAATCTTTTCTGCATCTAGCATAAACAACTTTGATAGTTTTTTTTGGAAGCGTTACCAGAGTATGGGTTAGAGAAGTTTCTTGATCTATAGCCTTTGGCATGTCTAAAAATGTCCTTCTCTGCACAGCCTGTTTTATTTGAATTCATCCTTTTATAGTTACTTTTCCAAATTTGGAGATTAAGTGAAGAAATGTGCTGCAAATATGAAAGAATAACACAGTGAGGAAATGGGAAATAATAGAAAATATCATGTGTAAAGTTTATTGCATCCATCTTAAGAAAAAAATCTTTCTTCATTCTGTTATGAAACCACAACAATGTTACACAAAAATCCATATTTGCAGTCTTCTTGAGGTGTATTTTAGTGAAGCTATACTGGTTGGCTGGTAAATGTCAAAGAATTTTATCTAGCAGTGTGTTGCTATTTAAAAAATAAATTGCATTTGTGCTTTTCACATGCGTTGGTTTTTGTGTTAGCGTTCTGAGGGCTTGATCACAGCATTTCTAATGAAAAATAATGTAAGCGGGCAGAAAGGACTTTAGCATGTACTTAACTACATTTACACAAGATTTTTTTTTTTTAAAAAAGAGAACATATATAGGCTATCTTTCTCAGATTGGATTTCTCTCAGTCTTTTCTCAGTTGCTGGCAGATTGAACATCACAGCATCCACATACAGATTATGTTTTTACTTCTATCAAGATCTTGAAGTTCTCAGCTGACAAAACCTTTTCAAACGTACAAAACAACAAAATTTTACTGGGGAACTAGATGTTTTAAGGGTCTAGCAACACCCCTGCTGAAAACCACAAACTATGTTTATTTGCATGTAACAAACATTCAAATCACCTTCAAATAAGTACTAGAATGGACGTTTATAGTTCAGATGTAAATCAGTAATTTGAGAGTATTTTGACCCTTCAAATAAAGATTGCATTAGGTTATTTCTATAATTATGTAAGATATTCCACTTGAGTCCTATCCCAGGTTTACAGTCACACATTCTAATATCTTCCGGGGCAACAAGTGACATGGATGGGCTAGATTTTTAGAAAGATCTTTGCTGCTTTCAGCTGCATTTCAATATAAGCAAACATGGCCAATCACATATACTATATGAACATATATGTTTTGCCATTCAAGAATAAAATGTAAAAAACATAACCATATACAAATTTCAGTTCATTGTTCTGATAATAGATAAATATTTCCATCTTGCATCTTCATGGCCTGTTATAAATGAAACCTGCATACATTTTATTCTTATTCAACACTGAATATGTAAAAGTGTTCCTCAAAAAAATTCACCATTTGTCCAGATACAAATTTTTACATCTGACATTGTCCTCACTGAGTCTCAGATGGGTCTTATCTGTTCTCTGTTTCCTCGTAGAGCAACATCCCACTGAAGATCGTCAGGGGCTCCACTGAGCCGGCAAGTTTACCTGTGACCAGGTCAATGTAGACAGTCTCTCCCTCCTGCAGAGGAAGTATGATGTTGAAGATGACCAGGGAGCCAGGAGTGTGCCGTGCCTCGGCCATGGGTTTCTCAAGACCCTCAGGCTGATATCCTGCTGAATCTCCGCGGGCAATACCCTGATTAGATCTGGACAAGACTGCCTCAATCTTGACTTTCTTGTGACCTGTCAGGACTGCGCTGAAGAAGTATCGCCCCGTCACAGGAGCAGTGAACATACCTGTCAGAACACATTTGGTAAGAGATTTTATGATTATAACAGTTCTTAATTCATACAATATGCTTGTCTTTAACATGCATACCTGTCTTTTGATTGTAGGCCTTTCTTTCATTGACAAAGACCATGTCGAAGACAATAGTGCCTGCACTGTCTTGTGGTTTTGTGAGCGCTGCTGAGAATGACAGTCTTGGAACGTTGGCATCCTCTCCAGGAGGTCCTGGTAAGCAGGAGAAGAACAGAGAAAAACCTTATTTATTATGTTTATTCATATTTAGAAAAATCATTTTATTAGTAGAAGCACAAGCCCTCGCAGTACTAATAGTAAGAACACTGACCTTGTTCACCTCTGAGGCCTAAATAGGAGAAATATTAAAAATATTATTCATATATTATTCAGTTAAAATTGTAAAAAAAAATTAAATGAATGATTCATTTATTCATTCATTTACCTGGGGGTCCTACTGGCCCCACTTTCCCTTGTGGTCCTTCTCTGCCTGGAGGTCCTAGTGGCCCAGGTGGTCCTTTGGATCCTCTCTCTCCTTGAGGACCAGGTAGTCCAGGAGGTCCTGAGGATTACCCCAAAAGACATTGAAATAGTAAAAAAAATGCTGGCTAATATTTTAGATGGAGTATAGCATGTCACACCATGTCACACAAGAGGACCTTTTAACTAAATGTAATGATAGATGTGTTATTATTTTCATCAACTTAATACTTCACATGACTCGAATAACACCTTATTTTATCCACAGTATCTTTTCTTTTTCACAAGCAAATATTTTCTTGTGATTTAGATATGCTTATGACAAAATATATAATTTGTTTTTGTCTTCATGTACACCATCGGTCAACAGTTTGAAATAATTATGTTTTTAATAAAAAGGCTGTATTTATTTGACCAAAAATACAGTAAAACAAATAATATTGTGAATATTATTACAATTTAAAAGAATTTAATAAGAAACATTATTCATGTTGAAAATAGCTGTGCTGCTTAATATTTTTTTGTGGAAGCTGTGATACTTTTTTTCAGGATTCTAAAAGAACAACATTTATTTGAAATAGAAATCTTTTGTAACATTATAAAGGTCTTTACTGTCACTTTTGATCAGTTTAACATGTCCTTGCTGTGTAAAAGTATTAATTTCTTTATTAAAAATCGTACTTACCTGAGTGGTAGTGTATCATGGTTTCCACAAATATAAGCAGCACAACTGTTTTTTACATTAATACAAATATGAAATGTTTCTTGAGCAGAAAATCAGCATATTAAAATGATTTCTGAAGGATTGTGTGACACCATCTACCATCACTACATGTATTGATCAAATAAATGCACTGGTTAGTGACTGATTTCAAAAATATTTTAAAAAATCTTAATTATTCTAGATTAAACTACATAAGATAAAGAGATAAGAACCTACCAGTAAAGTCCTGTTCAGTGAAGATCTGGAACTCCTTGAGAACATGCAGTATGGAAGAGTTGAGGTTGTTCATCCTGCCATGAATCTGCCCTAAGTGAACATCATGAATGCTATTGATGGCCTCACCGTGAGAAATAACTGTGGAGTTTAGGTCATTAACACATGTCCAAAGCCCAGAGACATGTTTGCTCAGGCCATCTTTGATAATCTGAAGGTTCTCTGACAATAAATCCAGTCTACTGCAGACACCCTCTAACTTCGAGAGCCTCTTATCCAGCCCTTCTCGAGAAAGTTTGCATTCTCCCATTTCAATCATCAAATTGCTGTTAAAGCTACTGATGCCGTCAAAACGTCCTTTACTGTCTTCTTTGTGCTTGTTAAAATCATCCTGAATCTGATCTAACTCTGAGTAAATTTTGTCATGAGACGTGTCCAGATCAGAAATAGAGTTGCCGTGCCTCTGTATGGTGTTTCTGAGGCCTTTCAGAGTGTCATTGACGGAGTTAAACGTTTGGATTACTCCTGTGAGCTCACCCTGAATGGAATTAAGGTCTTTGCCAAGCCTGCGAGTTATAGTGTTTTGTTTATCTATGCTCCTTTGAATGTCAGTCATGTGGTTCATACATTGGCCTGTGCATTTCTCTACCTCTTCTTTTAATTTGCCCACTTCCTCCTGGAGGTTTGAGCATACCTGCGAGCAAGCATTCTCACCTGAATCTACCTTTCTGTGTAAATCTGTAAGTTCTTCCTGGAACGTGTTAAAAGAATAGCTGGTTATGTTTCTTATTTTTTTGAGCTCGTTATCTATCGAAGTACATACGTCGCAATCACGTCCCATATTCTCTACATCGGTGATGATTTGGTTAAAGTGTTCTCCATCGTGTCCTGTCAGATCCTTAATTTTTTGGATGTCATGGCTTAGATCTTCAATACGGTCAAATAAGGAGACACCAGACACACTTAAATCCTTTAGCTTGGTGTCAAACTTCTTAATGTCCTCCTCATTGGCAATAACCTTCCATTCCAGGCTTTTCACAGTATCTGCTGTCTCACTCCCTTTTGGACCGCACGTCTCTGTGCACAAATGAATCGCTGATTTAAGCCCGCTGTCGAGATCATTTGTTTTGTTCCCTAACCGTTCCAGGTTAGTTTTGTGATCATTCAAGAAACGTTTCAAGTCTTGGACGTCTATTTCCATGGTAGATATTCTATAACCATGATCATCATTTCGATTGAGGACAGAGTTCTTTATCTGGCCGATCTCTCTCTGGACAAACTCCTTCATACTTGTTTCAGTATGGTAGCATTTTTGCTCGGTTTTTCTCACAGTCCCATTCAGTCTTCTCTCCAGGTCTCTAAGACGACTGTTCAGTTTTTCATCAAGTGCTTTTCCTCGACCACCATTTCCATTGCCTGATCCTCTCAACTCTTTCTCAAGACGTCCTCTTAGGATATCGTACGTCTCTGCCGTCGAACTGACCTTCCTCTCAATGGCCCCAAGCCTCCTGTCAAGGTCGCTCAGGGAATCGCAGCAACTCTGAGAGCGTGATAGCTCCCTCTCAAGCATCTCTACACTTTGACGGTGGTGCTGCTCCATCACACTGATGTGCTTCTCCAACTCACGGATCCTCTCTCGGTCTTCCTGCTGTTGCCTTTGAATGCTCTCCACTCCAGTTTGGCAAGACGAGCAAGATAGCGTCACCCGCCGTTCCAGCTCCCTGAGAATCTCCTCTTTAAATGTGCCATACCGGCTGTCCAACTCGTTTCCAATTCCATTGCCGCCCACAAGGTGGTTGTTGATGCTTGTGAGGGTCTTGTCATGGACCTGTGTCATGTTGTCCAGCATGTCCAGTTTGGTCTGGATGCTGTGAATGGTCTCCTTCATCCCTGGCTGGGCAGCATCGGCCAGATTGTTGCCGCCACTGATGCCTTCCCTTCGAGATCCCTCATGAATTTTCTTATTCATGTTGTATAAAGTTGACTGGAGGTTGTGAAGGTCTTTATTCAAGCTTTGAATTTGTTCCTCAAGTTGTCCAATCTTGTTATCACTTCTTCCTACGAATGACATTAATTAACACGGAAGTTATTTAACATTTACTAATTCAGTAAGCATATTGTTTATTTATCTTCCTGTTTTAACCCTAGAATGCATGACCCATAATACCTATCGATCTTTTTTTTATGAAGCAATTAAAATATTCTCAAAATCACACCCTATCAGATCAATTTGACACCATACCTTCTTCACCAGTCTGTCTGCCGCTGCTGTCCTGTGTGGCAGAGGAGCCTTCACCACAGTCATCACCTGAGTAACCACGACAGCACTTCCATTCCATCTCTGTGACCATTTTATAGGCAACCTTGTACCGTGGTCTTCTATAAGTCCGATACCTGTGGTGTGAAATATTTTCTCATTGTTCAGTTTCAGCTCTTGTTAGAACTGAATATATGTATACTAGTCCAACTTGACTTTTTTGTTGTAAAATTTAAGCTTTAATAAGTTAGTTCACCCAAAAATGTAATTTATGTCATTAATTACTCACCCTCATGTTGTTCCAAAGCCGTAAGAAACACATAGGCAGCAACGTCATTGCAACTTTTAAGGCCCAGAAATGTAGTAAAGGCATTGTTAAAATAGTCCATGTTACTACAGTGTTTCAACCTTAATGTTATGAAGCGCCTACACTGTTCACATTTACACACAGTGCACCACTTCCAGGTTCTGTGCACTAAAAATATTCTCGTTAAGGTTGAACCACTGTAGTCACATGGACTATTTTAACAATGTCTTTAATGCCTTTCTGGCCCTTGAAAGTTGCAGTGATGTTGCTGCTTATGGGTGGTTCAGAAACCTCTCAGATTTCATCAAAAACATCTTAACTTGTGTTCCGAAGATGAAAGAAGGTCTTACGGGTTTGGAATGACATGAGGGTGAGTAATTAATGACAGAAATTTCATTTTTTTGGATGAACTAACAATTTAATGTGTGTACTTTTCCGATATTTATGAAAATTGACACCTAAAGCTGTCAAGTTTAATTTATTCATCTTTCACGACTTTAACCAGAGCGTCTCTAATGGCACTGCTCAAGTAGGCAGATAGAAAATATTTCTGTTCCGTTCATATCCTTGGCTATGTATCACTTTTCAAAAGGCCACAATCTGCTAGGCAACAGTACAATAAAGGCCTGTTCTTCATTTTCTTAGAGCTGTTGTTTCTGGGCATGTTTTTGTTATTTTATTCAGTCAAAGCTTTCAGTACATCATTAAAATCTTTGAAAGTGTTTGCTTTGCTCTGGCAAGCCTCTTGTGTGTCTTACTTAACTTTCAAGTGCAGTTGTTGCTATTATTAGAACATTGTTTATACTCCATTCATACTTGTGATGTGGCTTCTGTATAGGGGACTAGTATTATGGCTTTCTTTGAACATCTTGGATAGAACTGAGACCTAAGAAAAAGGTCAACTTATGACTGAAATTAGTTCTCTAAAAATGAGAAAAGTAACATTACAAGTAACTTTCTAGAACATTAGCAGTTTCATTAGAGACAGATTTCTCTCTCAACTTCTCTTCCACCTCATTCCACACATAGTTCTGGTGGACATGCATCTATTTCAGAGAGGGACATGGGCCAAACCTTTCCAGTTTGACACTGTCATAATAGCGAGTGGTAACCAAGATTAAATCAAATGCAATTTGGCAGTGTTTTTGCTCTTGAATACTTACAAAACCGCATGGGAACATTGTCCCCAAGCACAGCGCTGGTATTCAGGTTTCACATAGGTCTCCACTCCATCTTCCATTACACAGCTTACAGTTCGTGTCACTACGTAGGCACACCAGTTTCTGTTTGTGTACAAAGCATGAGCAAATTATACTTATTAAGGTTTCAGTTCAAATAGTTGAGGACTGCATCTTCATTGTAGACAGAACCGAATTAAAAAGTTACCATGTAATTAAAGTACAAATATTGGCCCTTCAAAACCTTCTTCTAATGACACCCACAAAGCATCAGATGAGTGCAACCAGTTAGCAAGGTTATGGCAGTGTTAAGGTTGGCAACAAGAGCTGATGTTCTGTTCAATTAAGATCATGTGCAATCTTCCACTGAAGTGAAAATAGCCAACTAAAATAATCTGGCAAAAGTCCCAGCACTTCTGAACAACACCACTACTGCGTGAAACAGACAAGTGTGGCTGATTCACGAACAAATGACTTTTAGTGAGACATGACTTTAGTGAGCCCGTTCTTTTTAGTCAGTCAACAACATACGGTACGACCATTGTAGTCGTGCAACATGTTTCATGATTCAGTGTTTTCAGTGTCTTGGAGCGACTTGGTTTGCAGTAAATGCTGACAGCCCTCTTTTCAAATTTGTAATAAGAATCGTTTATAATTTGGTCAAAATCTGAATGGAAAGATATTAAGACAACAATAAATATTAGCATTGCAATTTGTAAATCTTGTTCTGTCAATATTATTATTATTATTAAATACTCATTTCTTACAGTACAATAGTAATACATTTCATTTAATTAATTTTTAAATCATTTAAATAAGTCAAATAAAATATTACTAATAATACAACTACTAATGCAAATTGTTGTTTTTTGTTGTAGTTATATCAAATAGGGAATTATATTAATTAGTCTGATTAATAAATTGAATATGTTGGCACATTTTGATATGTTTAGAACATGTCACCTCTAAAAAAAACTGAAAAGTATTTAAAACTTCTCTGTAAACACACCTTTAGCATAGATTTGTTTTTACATTTATTTATTATTGAAATGATTCTCATCATTTGGCATTGCATTATTTATGCCTTAAAAGAACGATTTCAGCGATGAGGCACTGAAATCGTTAAGAGGAATCACAGTTGGAAACTTCTAGATGAGAGATGAGATTAGAGAATGTAGTTTCCCCAACACCTTGGAGTGCTGTGTGATTTAAAAACTCATTTTCTGATTAAAGTGATAAATGAGGCAGTTTTCTCAGGGAGCTTGTTTAGATGGGATCGAAACCAGGCCGGAATCCAATGTTACTGGTTCATCACAATAACTCATTGAGCCTGGTTAGTCAATCGTTATCATGTGCAGTGCTGAGACAGGAATGTCTGGATGCATCAACTTGCAAGTGCTCTGCTCTCACACATACAAATAAATGGGGCCCAGACGCTCAGAGTACACAAGTTCAACACGGACATCTCCACCATAGACAACCATCACTCAATCTCAGATTAGGCAAGCTGCACCTATTTGTGTTTCTGTGGACCAAATGTTGTTTGTTTGTGAAAATAGTGTGAAATATTTATGATATGCATATGTATGTGAGTTTGGATTGGGGTTTAATGAAAGATAAACCAACATTAATAGTGCAAATTTCTGGACGGATTCATGGATGTGTGTCCATGCATTAAATAGGACACATATAAATTGTGGTATTTGGGGTATACAACTAAAGAGTGATGGCACTAAAACACTGAGCCATTGTTTCAGTTGTATTCTGTGGGGGTGGTTAAAAAAAGAGGACAAAGGCCTTGGTCCATGTATACCAATGAGAAAAAAGGAAATGGTGGTTCTCAGCTTTATCAAATTTGACTGAGGAAAAGTAAACAAAAACTTTGGAGTCACAATGGCTTCTTTGTCTCATACATGTACACAAATCCATTTTGATTTTGTTCAAGATCAGTCTTAAGAATAGTTGAATGTTCAGCATTCTTGCTCCCAGATTATTCATCACACAATGGTTGTTCAAGATTAGAAGCAGTATACTTTTTTTTTGTTGGAAAGAACTCTGTCTGTAAACACTTACAGTCATCTAATCATTTTTACAACACTTAGACACTGCACCTGCCAGCATATCATTTTATACAAGAATAAAATTTACTGCTTAGTCATATAAACAAGAAGACCCAGACGCAAGTGTCAGGCCTGTGCCACTCAGACTCAAGAACATCCAGCTTAAGGCGGCTGAATATAAACACTTTCCCTCGACAGGATAAAAATCCACAGGACCCAATTTGGCAAGGAATGAAGTACCACTTCAACATCTCAAGCAGAAACAGAACTTGGACAGAAATAATAGCGAGAGAATACACAGCAACATTAGGGCAATGTATTGCTATGCTCAAGAGAGAAACCGTGGGTAGGCCTGCAGGGTAATAGAGTTATCCATACAAACAAAGCTCAAATATATTTAAGCAAGCTGTCTCAAGGCAGATTAGAAGAAGTTTTTCTTTTGGTTTGAGGCCCATAGAGGGAATGTATGCAATCTAAAGGCCTCCTTTTGAAAATCTGCTTTCACAGTGTTCTCCCACTACACTTACTTTCAGACTTCATCACATTGAGTGATATCATTTATGTGCAGAACCATAGAAATTAATATCAAAACCAAATATATATATAAAAAATCATATTAAAACCCAAATACCTTTTTACATTGTCCAAAAATGTACAAAGATTAGCATTGGCTTGGTCAGTGTCCCTACATTGCTCCCATATCATATTTACTTGTTATATCCAATTTCACAAATGTTTACAATTATGGTTTAGATGTAAGAAAGTGTGTATTTCCCATTTGAAATGTTAATGATTTACATAAAGCTGAGCTCAGAAAACTGTTTCGTGAGATGCTTACACAAACTCCCAACAAGCAAACACACATTTGCCTAGGCCACTTACATATATGTATACACTTTATATCAAATATGAAACTAACAAACTTTCTGCAAAGTGATATGTTTTGTCATAGCAGGAACTACTTGTTTATGTTTCCTGGCAATGCATCACATAAGCCTTTGACAAAACAAATATGTTAAAGGTAAAGCCTCCTGTAATATTTCATTTACAGTATACACACACACACACACACACACACATATATATATATATATATATATATATATATATTGCTTTAAAAGATGAAACAACATACAAATGTCTGAGAAATAGCAACTAACACATTTTTGTTCTGTTGGATTGAAAACATCTGTTCGTGCCAGCTGTTTATGAGGCATAATGTGGACTGAAAGTCACAGTACAACTCAATCAAATGTAGAAGGGCAGCTGATATCATCCAAGATATTGGACAGACAGGAAACACTGTGAAGGAGGATTTCAACTACCACAAGTTCTGTAATTTTTCACACATCTGTAAAAACAAAACAGAGTTCAAACAGACAATCTTGAGCAGTGGTGCCAAAGGGCCAACAGCATTCTTTCCCAAACAGCGCTGTGCAGAACCTCTGTAATCCACTGGGTTGTGCTAATGCCAGGATAAGTGCACTTAAGGTCTTCACCGTTTGGCCTCCGTCCCATTGCACATGCATTGACGTCTGCTTAGTAAGGCCAAAAAAGGGAAGACCTGTTCAACAGTAGCTCACACATGCAGGACAAGAGTTTGTGAATTCATAGGCCTTAGTGACTAGAAACTAGTAAACTCATTACTGTATGACCTTATATTTGCAACATTAGCATATCAGGTCAGTGTAATACAGGTTTGACACACACACCATGTGATCTTGAAAATGTTTCAGCCTAAATGTTTGTAAGTAAAGTAGTACATGAAGTGCTATGACAGTTGACCAGTTGTGATAAACAGAGACACATATATGTATGTGTGTATATGTATATGTGTGTAATTGAACATATAAATCAGTTCATTTCGATGTTACCACATGAAGGACATTTTAGTTTACAGTTTTCAGTGTATAATTTTAATGCTGATATGAATTAATATGATTCAATTATGAACTCAGACCTGTTGTTGCTAAAATGAAAACACGTTTGTATCTTACCTATGTCTGCTGGTCAACTTAGATCCACTCTGTGCAGCAGATCCAGACTGACTCTCATCCACATGTTGAGTGTATCTTGACGCGTAAGTTCCCGCTCCCCAAATATCTCCAGGCAAAATCAGAGCCAACAGAGCGAATAAGTAAAAGAAATATTGTGCCATGGCTTAGAAGTAAAAACAGATTTTAAAAACGCTAGCGTTAAAAAGTACATCCAACAACTTCAACGTAGAAAATCCGACTTGTACACCCCGAATGCAGTCCAACAGCACCACTAACTCTCCATGAGGCGATGTTCAGCACTAATATGTTTCATAAAGTTCTGTATAAATCTTGTCTCAGTTTATGCACCGTTGTCATCATTTCGCGCAGTGTCCATTAATCGCAAAAAGATGCTCCCGTCAGTTTTCCCAGGACACATGGTGCGCAGTCCAACACTAATGAGAAGTGTCCGGTTTTTTTCTTTATCGTCTGCGCAGTCATAATGTGAAAACTGCCCTGAACAGATGCAGATCCAAAATTACCGTTCCTCTCTCTCTCTCTCTCTCTCTCTCTCTCTCTCTCTCTCTCTCTCTCAGGAAGAAACCACGCTCTGCTTTCAATTTTGGGTTTCAATTATTTTCAACTGTAAGTATAAACAATTATAACTGACAATAATTATTTAACCCATTGTCTTTTCAGTAAAGAATATAGGCTGCATAAATAATATAAATATGCACTGTTTTTAGTTCACTGTTCTGTGGTCTTTAAGGCTTCGGAATTTGACCCATATTTGAAAATATCAGTTATTACTGTTCACCTTTGTTTGTTAATTCCTAATATTTACTAGGGGTTTTCATAGTTTTTTGGTGCATAATATATCCAAATATGATGATTTCCTTAGGCTACAAGAGACATTCAAAGGTAGCTATATATAATGTGTGTGGCTTCATTGGCTTTTTACATTGTCACTATTGCTGTAAAATATTTACTTTAGTTGACATTGCGTCTTTTAACCTACTAATGTTAGATTTATAAACGTGAAGATAAATATTTTCAATGAAATTCAGATATTTATTTATTTTTATTTTATTTTTTTGTAAAGCCCTGGGTTAAAGCTGCAGTCCGTAAATTTTTGGGGTTAAAAATGATCCAAAATCAATTTTTGAGCAAGTACATATCCAGCCAGTGTTCAAAACTATCTCCTTATCGTAGCTTGATTCACAACGGTAAGCTTGTAATGATAATAAGAGCGACCTGGTGGATTTCCGTGGGAAATTCGAGCATGTAGCAGTTCGTCGTTGCATCATTACGTCACACCTGTAAAGAGAAAGGAAGGAGTCCAGGCTAGTCAGTTTTATCATGTGAGGATGCTACTGGTAGCAGATCATTTATAGCCTGTTCTCACAGCAGCTGGAGTAATTAAACGTATAATTCAGATGGCGGATTGTAATCCAGAAACGTCCAAATGACAATCATCAGTGACAACTGGAGATTCACCCATAGTCAAAAAGCAAAATACTTTGGACTGTGGAGTGGCTACAGAAATTGAAATCTACAGGTAACGCTAATACACACTAAATACACATAGTCACGCAATGCTGATGTTGTTAACATTAACAATTTGAGAACGAAGTATAACAGGAATAATATTTTGCACGGTTTTGCGTGATCCAAGCTAAGCGATCGTTAGATTTAATCACCATTGGCAGCGCGATTTATTGTAGGCCTAATGCTTTTTTCCTCAGTTGGTCAGAATAAAAGTGGCAAAAATGTTACTTGTTAAGAGGATATTTTCCAGTAAAAATTATTATATTGGTCATATTTTCAAGATGTAGAATCTGTGATTCTGAAGTACAGTATCCACACAGGTGTAGTGATTGACAGCAAACATTAGATTCATCCGCTGAGGAGTCGTGCCAATGCACAATGCACGTAACGACGTAACGATAACAATTCCGCATATGACTGCAATCGCAGGTTTCAAACAGAGATGACGACAAAGAGGAAAAATGCCGAACTGCAGCTTTAAGTACTGTACTAAAAATATTTTATAGGCTACTTATTTATTATGCTGTATGTAATATTGACTAGTGGTTGAAATTGGTACTGCAGTCCAAATTCAAAATATTGGAGAGGGTTGTTTCTCCCGCCGCATCCTCTTCAGATGCATCACTCACGCGGGTGGCCAAATTGAGGACACGCAACAGGAACGAGCGCAATTGATTTGACAATAACACTGTAAGTTTATGAGTTGATTTATCCTCATGTTAATATGCCTCTGGACATAGAGCTTTTTAGATGGATGCTGAGGTCGGGTAGAATCTCAGATCTCTGACCTAGATTGTTTGCTGGCCTCCATGGCTGCAATGTGCAGTGTTTCCTGCCAACTGGCAACCCGGGGTTGAAATACTATTGGGTAAAATGGCAGCGGGCGGGATCGCACAGACCAGAACAAAAACAGACATTCCGACACAGAACGCATAAGTAAAATAATTGGCTGTAGCATTGTTTTGTCTGAGAAACAAGTATGTAAGTATGTTTCCTAAATCTCTACAAACAAATTATAGTATTTTGTGCTTTAGTACAGTCAAAATATGACTGCTCTAAAATTAAAGGCACAATCTGTTTTTTTATTTTTCCGCTAGGGGTAGCTAACCTCTTCAAAACAATAACAAAGGCGTAGATTGATGACGCAGAGAATGAGCATGGAATCATGCCGATGGATCTAATAATGTTTATGGGGAAATAATGTTTATGGATGAGTGAATGTGTATATGACTGTGGTATTAAGCAGGGCATGGCCAAGAATCTCGGGCGCGATTAGTAATGAGAAACGGGTATCAGTGCCACACACGAGTCCCAGGGGATATAAAGGAATGAGGACATTTCATTCTACCGAACTACCCGCAAGTGCTGAAATACTACTCGTACAGGACAGTTTATTTGACGAATTAAAGTTGTGAGGTAACGCAGCACTGTTTCACTTGGTCTACGCTATCATACTAAACTGCATTGAGTGTGTTGAAAGTTGTATTTTTATTCTATGTAATAGTTTGTTGGCTGTACAAAATAAGCTAGTAAGCTAATAAGCTATCAATGTTAGAATATCATATTTAAGCTATATAACATTGATTCATCTAATGTAAGTTGCATTTGCTCACCTGTCTAATAACGTGCAAGAGTTTCGTCTACGTCAAGTCAAAGGTTGTCACAAAGCTCTCGCCATCTCGAAAACGCCACGCCGATATTGATAATCATTTTATTTTTCCTCTTTTTGTCCCAAAGTTTGCTTGTCATGGTCCATAATGTTTAAACGAAACAACAACGTTCTGCCGCTAGATGTTACGCAGTTGTCCATGTCTGTTGCTATGGTTACTATGGCAAACCAGGGATAACAAAGATACTATCTATTAGATATTATTATCTATTTAAAATTGTGAAATTCTCTGAATTTATAAATTCTTGGAAACATTTAGGATAATGTAAGTACACAGTTGAACGAAATATATAACATATATTGGTTTTTGGATATTTTAATACAAAAATTTTACATATTGTGCCTTTAAAACGAAAAAATAAGTTTCTTTTCTCTCAAATTTTCTCACCCCAGTTTGAAAACCCCTGAAATGCACAAAATGGAAAGAGGACACCCAAACTGTCCCAGTTATGCCTGGACTTCACTGGACAGTTTCCTCTGATCTCAAGGTTGCTGAGATAGCATCACATATAATTGCTGTTATCTCAAAGCAATGCTGAAGGGAGGATCCAGGCTGCTAAGAGACATGACCTAACCTTACCTTACCCATCAAAGACTGTTTCGGTCTACTGGACCAGAATAACAGCCTCAGCAAATTTTCATCTCTAGCATCACTAGACTAAGTCAAGTTTTGTCTGGAGAGTGCAACTAGACATCAGCATTGAGGACTATGACAACTTGTAGGTGTCTCAGTTATGACAGTGGTAATGTAAGAACCCATGCAGGCAGACAGCAGTTGAAACATTCAAGGTTAGTTTGAGTGAGGTCTTTCTTCTTGGCCAGACGTGCGGAAAAAGTGTGTGAATCCAATGCATGTGTGGTGTGTTTTGAACTCCCTTCAACAGTTAGATAAAAAAAAACTGTATGTAAAAGCACACAGCTTATTAGTAATAAACTGTTTGCATTAGACAGATTCAAATCTCTGTTAATCCATGTCTGTTTACCACAGAAAGCTAGAGATACTATAGATGAATAATGTTATTATTGCATTTTAATGCCATTCAACCACAAGACAGCATTTTCCAGTTTCTATTTGAGTGTAGTATGCATAATATCCTCAGATTTTCCTCCAAACTTGGCTGTAGACTTTAGCCAACACTGGATCTTCCCAACTTTCATTTTGAAACTGAAAGCACTGTTAAGTCTCTGGACTTTGCACAACAGATTAAAATTCCTGAGGGACAGTTTATTTGCAGTCAGTGAACAAAAGCTGTGGTACACAACATGTAACAAACTGGGGGTATTGTGGTAGTCACACTCTTATCAGGGATTCACAGAGATTTCTGAGAAATGATGAAGACATGGGTTATGTCTTCACCCCATCCTTTTAAAATCAGAGTTTTTTAAGTTATATTTTTTAGCCTTTTATTAGACAGGGTGTAGACAGGAAGCAATGGGAAGGAAAGAGAGGGGAACAGCACAGGCAAAGGACCTTGAGTCGGAACTTGAGCTTGGGTCACCTGAAGCACAGGCTTTTGCTCTGACAACATCTGAGTTTTTCTATTCAAAGAAATCTTAAAGGAATAAGTTTAACCAAAAAATAATAATCTGTCATCATTTACTCACCCAAAGCTTTCCAATGCCATCACAATGACAAACCTCAAGGACCAAAGTAGTCATCCATACATCTTATGCACTATATTCCAAGTCTTCTGGTAGCCATATGATAGTTTTATCTGATTTTTTATTCCTGTGAGCTATGAACCGGAGATTTTGATTGAGACAGTAAAGTGAACTCCGATCAGCCCGATTCATGAACAAATTATTCAAATCAGTTTTGTGAACTGGTTCAGTTGATTAATTCAAAATATTTGCTATCTCATGGAACAACATGAGGGTAAATAATTTTATTTTTGGCTGAAATATCCCTTCAAATATTCTTTTATAGACCCTCATTAATCAAAATGGTGCAAATTCTACACAGCATCCTTTTTCCCTTAATCTTTTTTTTTCTGAAGTTCAAGTGTGTTTACATTCTTTCTGTCTTGACCTGCCATCCTAACACCAGTGGGTACTGACATTTTGTTTGTTTTAGTTGTGTGTGTTCTGTGTTTGTTGTTATTTTACACTTAGAAACACCCCAAGAATGCCGGTGATTGCCACCCACCACCAATATATATTTTAATAGATTGCAGGAGTTGGACTATGTTAAAAAAACAAAAAAAACAAATACAACTTGAATTCATTGTGAGTTTAATAGGAGTCATCAAGAACCGCTAAACCCCAGCGCACTGCCCTATGCTTTGCCTCCAGCATGCTGTTAGAGTCCCTGCACACATTCCTAAAGTTAACATAAATACATTCAATCAACCTCAGTGACAGCTGCACTCCCCGCAACACAGTCCCGTAAAACCAATCTCTGGGATTTGACTTGTTGCTTCTAAGGTTAGCACAGTCACCATGTCTGTCTTTAACAAGAAAGGATTATTTTCACTGTCATGACATTGCTGCTTGCTTCCTCAGACATGGGATAATCCTCAACTCATGATTTAAGTGGCCTTAAGTGTTTCTTAAACATAGGAACATAGTTTTTAGTCAATATCAAAACATGCCTTTAATTCCTCCATTAAAGTCACCATGAAATCAAAATGGACAATTCTTTTTTTATGGAATATTGTAATATTTATTATAAATTATATCCTTGCACATCATTATTTTTAAAAAAATGTATGTGCCCTCATAATCTTTAATCAAAACTTCTTCCATTCACAACAACATCTCTTCTCTGATGTTTACTGGTGTGAAGGTGGGACAACTTGTCAATCACATGACATTACAGCAATAGCAAACCACAATGATCCAATCAATTCCAAATGGGAAAAAAAATCATGCACACCCTACATTTTTTTTCACTTGGATATGTCAAAATAGGAAGAAAAGCCTATTGCAACTTACGTTTCATGCCGACATTTAAAGTGAAGAAATCAAGACCTGTCCTGATGTCCTGAACAAATAATTTTTTGAGCCTATTATTTTAATGAACCAATCGAATAATTTCATGTTTCGCATTGCATGATTTGTGAATTCAACTTGTCCGACTTTAGCAGTGAGTAACAGATTCAATGATCCGGAATCACTTGTGTTTTGTATGTGTTATCAGACAGGAAATCTAGGTTAATTAGAAGCAATTAAACACAATTCTCCTTTTTGTATTATGCTCATGTAACCCCTCCTGTTCGAACTGCTCGCTCTAAGCGGGATCCAAACCCGGGTCCCCTGTCATGGGAGTTGGGCACTCTAACAAGGAGGCTAAAGACTATCGTCTCTAGCATCAGTCGCTAGACCACCTCTTGAATTCAGGGGAGTGAGGTTTACACACACAGCTCTCACTAGCCTACGTCTGTAACACTCACCCCCCTAAACCTCACTCCCATCCAGGTGATGCCACCACTGTAACCACTCCCATTCGAACTGCACACTCTAAGCGGGACTCGAACCCGGGTCCGCCGGCATGGGAGTCGGGCACTCTAACAAGGGGGCTAAAGACCGCCATCTCTAACAGAGCACCTCTTGAATTCAGGGGAGTGAGGTTTACACACACATCTCTCACTAGCCTATGTCTGTTATACTCGCACTAGTGCTTAAATTCATCAAACTAATTAAAAATAAACCTACATTATAAAACTGACCTGAGACCAGCTAAAACCATAGACTAAGGATGTTCTTTATTGCTATAGGCTGATTGTTTTGGACATGGTGGACTATAATGTTGAATTCTTCTTAGCTATGTAAAGGTACAGTTATAAAAAGATTTCAAATCAAATCAATATTACATAGTAGTCATTTAATATGTGGGATAATTACTTAAAGCAGAGATTTGCGAAGCTCCCCCTACAGGTTCCTTCAGTGAATCACACTGTCGTAAATACTCCAAGCGCAGCTCTGGACTACAACGACTTAAACGCTCACCAGCGCAGTAGTTTTGCAAATACAGTACAAGAAATCTCGACGGAGGTGGGTCATTTTCGACTGTCTTAGAAAGTCATAATATATACATTGTTTTTGAATAACCGTAAAGCATTTTGTCACTCTCGTGTGAACGTGAACATGAGGTGAGATTGTGTCGGGTCGGCGAAGCTCAACTTGCAAGTGCTGTTTTTTTGGCGTAGACGTGCCAGAGGGGGTTAGTGCTCGCCTCAAACACACCACTACAAGTCAATTAACCATCGTAAGGACGTAGAAAACTATTTATGAAGGTAAAAAAAGTTACTTAGTTCTACTTTAAAATACGATTCAATTCAACTGTTTTCCATAGAAACATGATGGTATAGCAATACTAAAACAAAAGAACAGCCACCTGTAACATATGCGTTCTGTACCCAGCCACACACATTCACCAGGAATCCCGTTAACCTCTGTTTAATTGCCAATTACATACACTGCATGGTTTACATCTGAAGACTTAATAGAAAACCGCTGTGAGAAAAACAACTCTTTTCATTTATGAGAACGCTGTATTGCTTTTAATGTTTACCATCTGCATGCAGGAGCAGTCACGCAGTTAGTGGTCACAAATGTTGGTTGCTGGCATTGTTCTCATGTGGGAAAAGCAAACCTTGACTATGTTTTTGCTTTCAAACAAGCATGCGCTTTTCTGTTAATTTTGGAAATGCAAAGCGAAACATTTTCACAATATTTTGTGGCCTAAGCTTATGACCTTCTAATGATCCTGAGAGAATAAAACACATTACAACAATGTTGATTCAGGAAAGAAATAAAAACGCAAAGCACCAGCGTAATAGTCTCTAGTGAAGATCTTGAAAGCTGATTAACTTTCATGTTCTGTGTTATGTGGTCTTTTATTGTATTTTTCCACAATGCTTTTTTACCAGGGTCAAATTCATTCCAAACAGAAACAACACTACTAGAGTGTCACATTTTTGACAAGATCATAAAATACAAGGATGAAGTTACAGTATTATCTGCATACTAGGTTTTGATAAGGTCAGAGGAACGTATTAAAAGAATCATGGGGTTTAATAGAACATGGTGGTTAATTATATAAACATTATAATTAAATGTAAATGCCAGAATGATTCAGACCCTTTTTCTTTGACATGGCACTGAGGTGAAACCCTCTGGTTACCCTGCCCAGAGGGATCAAGGCCTGGGGGTTTGGTGTGCTCCTGCTGTGTCTTTAAACCAACCAGGGCAGTGGTGCTCCACTGGGTAGCCGCTGTGTTCTCAATGAACCGTGGAGGGCTGGGGGGTTTAATGGCGGTAGGAGTTAAGAAAGCAAAGGGATGAGGAAAGAAAGCCCTCCTTTGTGCAAGTGGATGAGGGGAGAGACCATCCACAACCTTCTCCTTCCACCCCCGCCCCAACACTAGCTTTTGCTTTACTATCGTTTTGGACTTGCGTAACCAAACACAAGATCAATGGAGGAATGAGCACTGAGACCCCACAAAAGCCAAACATGCTGCCTTTCTGGGTTAAATCTAAAGTCATAGATTAAAGAAAGCAATACATTACAAAAATTAATTGATAAGTAAAGCTTGCAACCCAATCTCAAATGCAAATGCAAAAGTGAAATGAGTCCCTTAAGATGATTTGAGTAAAATCACACCAGTCAAATTCAGGAGTAACGTATAAAGTGCATTAAAATTTATTATAGCACATGCATAACAGTATTTTCTTTTTTGAGGGACCCACAAAGAGTCATAAGAAAGACTTCAACTGCAACAGGACACTGCCGTCACAAAGACCATGTGATACTTTGTTTTCTTTTTTCCTCCAGCTTAAATTAAAAGGTGGGAGTTGGCTGTACTCCACTGCATGGCTGTATAAAGGCCAGCATTCATAAGCTCACACACACAGACAGTCAAGGAGTGTCAACATCCTGACAAAAATACATAATACTGGGTGTGAAAGTGAAAAGTGGTCCCCATTTTATTACAAGTAACTGTAGGCGTTGTGTTTCATTTTGAGAAAAAAACAACAACTAATCTTTTACTCACCCCCTCCTCAAACTTGCATGCCATGTGCAATATCTCTTCATAAGAAAGAAAGGTGACAACATGAGGACGAGTAAATAATTCATTTTTTTTTTTTTTTTTTTTTTTTTTTTTATAAATATTCCTTTATATTTCATGGATCTATAATTATAAATAATTTGTGATTTTAATATACATTTTGTTTTGATTTTTACAATATTTTTTTGGGATATTTATACCCAAGTGTTTCATACAAAATTTAAACCAGTAGTACACTATTTTCTGTCCCAAATATTTATTAACATTCCCAAAGGGAGAGGAGTGTGTAGCTTTCTAGCCTGGATATATCTTGTCTTATCAGCCTAGGAATGGAACATCCAGCCTGGCAAACTGGAGGAGTTGTGCACCTTCAATTTTGATATGTTCCTGACAGCATTCTAGCATCGCATCAATTAAACGGATGTAGAAAGACAATGTGGCTAAAATCCTTGAGGGTACCAGCTTGTCTTGGTAGCAAACTTGAACGCAGATATCAAAGTTCAACTTTATTGCATATTATTTCAAAATTCCATCACATTTAACATTATAAACATTATACAATATGGTTCTTATTTATTTATATTTTTGGAAATGCTTGTTTCAAAGCAGGCTATGTTTCCTTTTTGTAATAGCTCGAGTGACCAAACAAATAGTTTACAGTAGGTCACAGGGCTTGTCATGTTCTATGTCAAAGTCAGGGTGAGGATCTTTCTAGAGAGCAGTGACAGTGAAAACAGGTCAGAATGTGGACCAGCAGCCTTTAGTATTCCTGCTTATCAGTAGATATCCAAACCAGAGCCCTGCATGATCTATCTCTACATCTAGTCAGAGCACTATATTTACAGCTGACCTTTCCTGTAAGTAAGCTGAAAGCTTTTAAAGCACCTCTGATGAAAACAAAGGCATCTTTCCCCCCCATATTTAACATGAGGTTCTGTGCATTTTGCCAGATACAGTAAGTGTTTGTAACACAGTTATTTCATTAATAATGAATTCCATTATCAAATAATGCATTGGTTTAAAAAACTATATATATCTAAATATTCTAAATGCCTTTTGCTTGGTCAATCACGTGCTGTGATTGACAAAATGCACTTCCAAACATAGAGATAAAGTGCAGATTATACTTATAGTGTTGAATATTCATTGAATAAGTCACAGAATAGCCATTAGTGGAACTTTTATTGAAAAATAATTACTTATTCAAACAGGTTTTCTGAACACTCCCCCTTCTTTGCCATTGGTCAGTGAAACAGATAGCCCTGCCCAATACGCACAGCATTAGTTGAGTACCTCTCGGGAACTTTTAGTGCATATGCACCAAACGCTTCCATTTTTCAAACACGTAAAATTAAGTAGTGTTTGTACACAGTTTTTCATTCTAAAAAATGACTCACCTACACTCTAAAAAATGCTAGGTTAAAAACAACCCAAGTTAAGTTGAAAATGAACAAACCCAGCAACTGGGTTGTTTTAACCCAGCGATTGGGTTAAATATTTGCCCAAAATGCTGGGCAGTTTTATTTAACCCAACTATTGTTTAAAAAGTACTACATGGCTGGCTTAAAATGAAACCAAAATGAAAAATAGGTTGGAAATTAAAAATCAGATATATAATTACTAGAGTATCAAAATAATAATCAAAAGGTAAACATTTATTAATAAGCGATTTAATAAATGTTTATTGTTTAATTATTATTCATTAAACTTGTTAAGAAATGTTAATTTATTAAAAATTAATAAATGTTCATTTCTAACATACTTTGGGTTAATTTTATGCAAGTAATACAGTAATTTTTAAACAGTAGTTGAGTTAAATAAAACTACCCAACCGCTGGGTTAAAACAACCCATTTGCTGGGTTTGTCCATGTTCTATCCAACTTGGGTTGTTTTTAACCCAGCATTTTAAGGATGCATAGTTGCCTCTGGATAATAAGTTTGGAATAGGGAAGATTTTTTAACAATGAACTCATCTTAAATACTTCAGTTTGAGATTTTGTTTCTGACACAGATATAATTAACTACGGAAGAGGATTAGGGACAAGCAATAATAAAAAAATAAAACCATCTCAAGATTAAAGTTGTTCAATTTTGAGAAAAAATAAGTCAAATAAATGTTGAGAATAAACCCATTAAATTACGAGAAAAATGTCGTTAAATTTCGAGAAAAAATTCTAAATAAAATGTTGAGAATAAACTTGTTAAATTACGAGAAAAAACTCATTAAATTACGAGAACAAATTCGTTAAATTATGAGAAAGATGTCGTTAAATTTCGAGAAAAAAGTAGAGATAAAATGTTGAGAATAAAGTCATTAAATTATGAGAATAAAGTCATTAAATTACGAGAAAAAAGTTTAGATAAAATGTTGAGAATTAACTCGATAAAATTCGAGAAAAAAGTCGAAATAAAATGTTGAGAATAAACTCATTAAATTATGAGAATAAAGTCATTAATTTATGAGAAAAAGTCGTTAAATTACGAGAACAAATTCATAATTTAACGAATTTGTTCTTGTAATTTAACAACTTTTTTTCTCGTAATTAAATTACTTTATTCTCAACATTTTATCTCAACTTTTTCCTCGAAATTTAACACGGTTTTTTTTTTCGTAATTTAACAAATTTTTTCTCAACATTTTATCTTGACTTTTTCCTCGAAAATTAACGAGTTTTTTTTTCATAATTTAACGAGTTTATTCTCAACATTTTATCTCGACTTTTTTCTTGAAATTTAACGACTTTAATCTTTTTTATTATTGCTTGTCCCTAATCTTCTTCCGTAGTTAACACTGTCAGTCTGTTAACTGTTTACTTTTTTATAGGTAACTTTTGCTATGGTCATAATACATCTCATAATATGAAGTTGAAGTCAACAGTTGTGCTAAGTCTTTAAGTGCACAAATCCGAGACTGTGCACACACACAGACAATTATGACTGGTGACTGATTTCACTTCTCTTATATTCCAGGGGCCTCATAGCAATGCCAAAAATGTTATTTGAAAAAAGAAATAATAGAAGTTGGCTTCAGATCTTCTCAAATGGTCTCAAGTGCCTGATTTCTCAAGAAAGACACTTTGCTGCACTCCAGAAAAAAATTAATCTGTTGTTCCCTTTCTCATTTAGTGAGTGACGCATATGTTCACACTCCCATCACACAAATCACCATGACGAATATCAGATTAAGAACAAAAGACACAATCATATAACATCTACCATCTTGCAGCTTTTGATGCACAAATGATACTCAGCAACCCACATAAATCTGGATTTTCGGCTGGCAGGGGTTAGGTTTGGAATATTTCAAACCACACTATGTTTAATATGACTGCACAAAATGACAGATTTAGGTTATACATTTTTTGGTTGTAAAACAAACCGCTAAGATGCTGGTGGTTATTCCACAATACTGGTTTTCAAATACTGTGTTATGCTTTTAACCTTATTGCCTGTCACAGCAGTTTTTAATGCAAATATTTATAAAATATGTGCAACAAACTTGGTTTAAAATTCATTTAGAAGCACCTTTTCCTCCCACTCAGTTTTAAGAAGCAGAAGTTTTAATTCCACTGTGCATTTTAAGCCAGGCTGCTCACCTTTGTTGGTTTTGGCACTTGGGTGCTTACGATCTTATTGCTTTGGCTTCTGTTTGAGAGCGCCCACTCTGTTTTGTTTGTTTTCAAATCTTCAGCAGTGGAAGTAGCTAACTGAGAAGCTTTTAAAATGTCTGTCAGATAAGTGCCTCTCATCTTCTGATACTTTTTCTTTATAAGCGTACTCCGGCTGCTTTTGTAGTTAGGGTTAACCCCATTAGATCACCCTGATATGTGTCCCTTTGGGTAGTGGGGTTAATTCTATAAGGCACGCTTCTAAATTCATTGTTCTCCTCCAAACCTCATGACTTTCCCTTTAGAGGCTAACAACTACAGAGGTAAACCCAATCTTCTGCCAGTGTCATGCTTCAGATGGTTTACAGGTTCTCTGCACCTCTTGTAAGTCCCTGTGGGCTGATTTAAATTGATGACTTGTGCATGGAATGCTGTAGTGAACCACTGGCTGTCCTTCCTCTACTTTTATCAATAAACGGAGCTAAACTAGGCTTAAAACATTACTGGGTGATGAATTGGCTGCAATTTATCATGAAGGGAAAAGATCAAAGACATCATCTTGGCCACGGTTGTTTTATGGAAGTTGGGGTGGTCAAATCTGGCACAGGAGTCAGAGACTGAATCAATATTCTTAGGAGTTAGGTCTCTTTGTTATGAATGACCAGAACTAATTGGCTATAATCAGTTTACCTTGTTACCATCTGCCTTTTTCATTGCACAATATGGGGGCGAGTGGAGGACAGAGGTTAAAATATTATCAGAGTCTCGTGCCATGTTCTCTGTAATGTCCTGTCAAGCCTATTGCTTCGCTCCATGTAAACATTTCTCGTTTCTTGATGGACGATCTTGGCAGTATGCATATGTTTTGCTTATAAGCTCTGTGTATTTTATTGCTGATTAAAGACCAATTACTCTCAGCTCTGCAGTTTTTTTCTAAGTCTGCACAAACAACTTTGCGGTCAGACACCCTACATTAATAATGTAAAGAAGCACAGACTTTATATGGAGGAAAATATTATTGTTGGAAAAGAGTTTTAAAGTTACGAAGTTTCTCATACAAATTAAATTAAGAATGTCCTTCTGTCTGTTTTTACAAGATTGAATGTTTGTTTGATTCTTATGTCCAACAAAACTGCAAACTTATGCATGCTAGTGACTTGGTTGATAAATATTTAAGATATTATATTCAAATATCTGTCATTCAGATACAAATATTCAGACATACAGTATGTTTGACCAGTATAAAAACATTATCTCCTGCCAGTAAGATTTTCACACATTTTTTTTTTCAACTGCAGGATGCCTAAATTGATCTAAAGTGGCAGTAAAGACTTTTAGATTGTTACAAAAAATTATACATAAAATGCTGTTCTTTTGAACTTTCTATTAATCAAAAACATCTTGAAATAAAATTGTCACTTTTTCTAGAAAAATATTAAACAGTACAACTGTTTTTGACATTTGATTATAAAAAAAAATGTTTCTTGAGCACCAAATCAGCATATTAGAATGATTTCTGATGGATCATGTGACACTGAAGACTGAAGTAATGATGATGAAATTCAGCTTTACTATCACAGGAATAAAATGCATTAAAACAGTTGTAATGTAATGTATTCTAATAGAAAACAAACTAATAATATTTCACAATATGTAAATGTACATACTGTATTTTTAATCACATAAATCTCAAAAACTTTTAAAATCTTACTGAATCCAAACTTTTGAATGATACTGTATACCAACAACTGTGTTAAATGACACGCATCATTTTGATAGCAAAAGTGTATGAGCTGTTGCTCACTGGTTAACACATTCTCCAATACTTATCGACCAATGGGATGCTAATGGGATGCAATTCTTATCAACCAATGGGATGCCAGTGGGATTTCCCAATCACATTTCCTCTTTCTCCACATCATTTCCTGTCATCATCAAAAAAGGCAAAAAAAAAAAAAAAATGTTACATTAGAAACACAAGGAAAGTGTGTTTTAGCAATTTTTATATTATGTGTATTTTTAAATTTGATTCCTTTGGGCTCCTTTGTTCAGTCTGTTAAGTCAACATGTGACCTAGAGTTCCTGCTTTAAGTTTCTAAGCTTTAATCTCTTTGTTGCTCCCTTGTGAAATGGGAATATAGCCCTTGACCTTCCCATTTCCACTTGCCACAATTTATAAAGCAGCCTGACAGGAAACATGTGTTACCTCTTCTTTTTTTTTTTTGCACTCCCACATTGTCCAGGATTGATTTCATGACTCTGTGATGTTGGTACACTGGAGCCAGTTTTTGTCCTTTTTACAAAACTAGGGGCCAGATTTACTAAAAGCTTGCACAAGTGTATACCTTCTTTTGGCTGAAAAGGTATGGACACAGTTATTTTTGCGGCTGACCTTATTGCATATGCATTTGTAGAAGTTTCCCTTTCACATGCAAAATTTATGGGTGGAGAGTATTTAAATGAATCATGCAAGGTGATTTACTAAGGTTTGTGCTAGTCAATTTACTTGTATTTGAGCCATTATTTAACGCCCCAAAAAGCATGTCTTAAACCAGATGCTAATTTGTGCTACTTTTGGTAGATTGCGTTGGTCATTATGGAAATTATCTGGCTGCATCTGCGTTCATTAATTTACTCGTCATCAGTATATCACGCGCAGAACTTTCCACTCCCATCTGTGCTTTTTCGGAATTGTGCTCTCACACTAATTTGACTAAGTTTAGTAACCCTGTAGGCATCTAGATGTTGAAAAGACTTCAAACTGACATCAAACATTGATGTAAAAAAAAACAGGTAAAAAATGCAAATCAAACTAACGCCAAAAACTTGATGTCCAATTGCCATTCACACACTGATGTCCAATTGATGTTTAAAAAAAAAAAAACGTCAAATTGACGTCCAAAACAGGTCAAAAATGCAAATCAAATTGACGTCAAAAACTTGGTCCATTTGACATCCACACATTGATGTCC
Organism: Chanodichthys erythropterus; assembly: GCF_024489055.1. Classification (NCBI taxonomy): domain Eukaryota; kingdom Metazoa; phylum Chordata; class Actinopteri; order Cypriniformes; family Xenocyprididae; genus Chanodichthys; species Chanodichthys erythropterus. The sequence continues at coordinate 12,095,010 of NC_090224.1, read as the reverse complement.
AATTGATGTTTAAAAAAAAAACATCAAATTGACGTCTTGCAATGAAAGAAGTTTTATTCAGCAAATTTGAAATCAATAATACAAATATAAATTTATATTTTAAGTCCATTTGATGTTTTTATTTAAACATCAACTGGACATTAGTGTGTGAATGTCAAATGTACATCAAATCAAAGTCCCTTTAAGACAAGTCATTTCACTTGGCAGCCATCTTTAAAACACCTCTCAGGCATGCAATTGCAGCTCCTATCTCCAGAGATTGTAACAGCCGCTGCAGTGACGCGATGACTTTACCAATTATTCCTTTGCTGTTTACTTAATAAATACACGAAAGTCTCGTTGTTTGCCACAGTTTGTTTTAGGATTGTCAATGCTTTTGGACAACTGACCTGTTTTTTTAATGTCAATTTCACATCTTTTAAACATAAATTGCCCACTGGGACACGTTTCAAAAGAAGATGTGACAAATGGATGCTGTTCGAGGCCACAGTTAAGAAAAAAAATGTTACTTAAACATAATCAAGCTGATAAAGAATTCATATTATGCAATAAATATCAAACACACTAATCATTGCTGTCAATTTGATGTCTAAATCATGACAATGATTTGATGTAAACTGAGTGTCAAACATACTAGCCTACAATTTCAGTGTTGGTATTAACTTCCTCTCTTCACCCAATTACCACTGGAAGAAATTGCCATCCAAACTGACCTTAAAATGATGTTATACAGCATCTTGACCAAGTCTTGACTAACATTTGATGTCAAATTGATATCAAGGTGCCCACTGGGAAATCTGGCCCTATATCTCTAATGAGTCTGTTAGCAGTATGCAACATTGTAATGAAATTTTCATCACAAACTGCATTAATGCACCATCCGTTCTGGTCAATGAAAAGCGTTTACAGAATATGCCTGTCAAAATCCCCTCAAAATTACAGAGAACATGCATCCCTGTTTCTCAGAAATCTGTTGGTTCATCCCAACAACTTAAAATAACACAGACATTCTGTGGAAAACAGAGATGCTTGTAATTCATTGTGACTAAATAACCAATTACTTTACAGAGGCAGGGCAAGACCTTCTCTGTTAGCCAGTGGACAGCACAGACAGATGGACATTCTCACAGCTCCATTATTTTTGTTTATCTCAGAGGTTTAAACTTGGGGGAGCTGGTTTTTATGAGAAAAGACAGATGCAATCAAAGAATTCACAACAGAAGCATAAAATGTCATATCCCAATCAGAGGGGTATATCCTTGGGGTTATGAAGATCAAATTCAGACTAATTTTGAAATGCTTTTCTATTCTTCTTCATCTTTTTTTTTTTTTTTTTTTTTTTGTGTGTGTGCTCTTTTCAGATGCCTTTTATGCCTTAGATTTTATTGTCCCTTGTTCCAGACACAGACTTTCAATCTTCAATTCAAAATGAATCATAAAATTATAAATTATTACATTTGAAGCTCATAATCTAAACAAATAAGTGAGTACGAAGTGGAGCCGCGGTATCAATGCCCCACCCACACTCCCGCAGAATTGGTTAGTACAGTTTACTGCAGAACAAATCATTATATCAGTGTGAAATAAACAGTTGTAGAAATGTAGAGATTATGGTTGAAGCTAAGTGACAACTTTGCTCACTCAAGGAAGCTGTCAATCTCAGCTGTCAATCATGACGTCAAACCTCCATTATTAAAGCATCAAATAACTAACCAAACCCAAACTTATTTAAAAAACGAACACTTTAATTTACATCAGCGTGATAAAAATACTACTTTTTAGTTTGTCTCACGTCCCATTTGATTACATGGAGAGGACGGGGTTAATGAGCTATTCTGCATCCAGCCACCTGGGGGAGATCAACACGTTTTGGCTTCACTTTTCAGGACTTGTACACTTAGTATATACACTGTCTGACATTTACTGGACAAATTAAATTAAGTAGTCAGAGTGTGAAAAGTATGTTTTATTAAAAAGAGTTTACATAAAGTCCAATTTAGATAAAATAATTTAGATAAAGTCCACCAGGCCAGAAGTGCCCATATAGTTGAAGAAACACAAAAATGAGATCATCTTTCTTCAATTTAAACCTTCATACTGCTTTAAATCATACTGATGGGTTGGTTATTCAGAGTCTTAACCTGTGAACGTCTGTAAAAGTCAGAAAAATGCTACTCCTATAGGTCAATCCAGGAGAACACTGAACATGCACTTTAAAAACTTGACAGTAGGAACATGAGTGTATTAAAAAACTTTATGGTTTGTTAGATGGCATAGATCTGTTTTCCTCACAAGGTTCAAACAAAGTTCTTATTCATTCTACTGTACTTTGTGTCCTGAAAAGTGACACAGAACAATGGATTCCCTTTCTCCCAGCCAATAAAGTCAATGCTGTAGTGCTGTACTTTTAAGGTGATGTCTGAATACTCCAATAATGAACTGTCACTTAGATTTAGATATACGTTGCTTGTCCTCTTAGTGTTATCCTTTACGAGGACATGTTTATCAGCTGCAGTCGGTGCAGCGATGCTGTCTTGTAAAAGAAAGCTTTGAATGCCTCACATTGACGGAGACCAGGCCTACTCCTGTCAAACTCTCTCAATTTGAGCTGTTAATTATACAGCACTGTGTAGCTGTACATGAGTGAGCAGTCGGCTCTGAGAGGGAGAAATGATTTTACTGCGGATACTGATTCTGATGTAACCACTGACCACTGTTACAACCACAAATTTACAGTGACTGTGAAAGGAAAAGACTTTTAACAATCATTCTCTTTATGATTCCCAGTAAGTGGGCACTAGGTTGGAGCTGATCCCAGGTCCTTACATCTCTTTTATCTGTAGGGTTTCATTCACTAGCTGATTGTGTGTTAAACACTGAAACTTTCCAAAGTCCCCATTCACACTCATTTGGAAGCGGAAAGGGTAGGAAACATAAACTTTGCACCACGGCATCTATGCCAGTGCCCAGGAACGTTACTTACACGCCATAAACTGCCTGGTGGCTAAAGAGGAGAATGTCTAGATGGAAAGAAATGATTTTCTTGGGTGAAGCTGTGCGTCAAGCGCTGAGAGTCTTTCAATAAAGAGCTCTCTTTGCTCTTTGCTTAATCCAGCATTCCTTTAAAACCAGGCTCATGTAACGGTATTTAGGCAGGGGCCGATATAAGCAGTTTAACTTTGAGATCCAAATCTCTGGAGCTTAGCCAGTGAAGACACTGTTCACTGGAGGGCATTTTTAAATCCTCCAATAGTTGAAGTACAAAGTGACATGAAATATAAAACTCAGAAAAAAAAAAAAAATTAATTAAGGCCTGGTTTCACAGACTTTCACAGACCAGAATTAGGCCTTAGTTCAATTAGGACAGTTAAGTAGCTTTTATAAATACACTTTAGAAAAAAACAAAAAAAAACAATACTGGTGTGCATCTTGAGACAAAACAATGGCACTAACATATTTTAAGATATGTCAGTCTAAGTTGCTTTCAGTTAAAACAGCTCAAACATGTATTTTAGTCTGGGACTATAGGCTTAAGCCTTGTCTGTGAAAAAATAAAAAATAAATAAATAAAAAATGTTATTAGCTTTTTCTATTTTATGCTATTTGAATTTAAGTTTAAATTTAAAGTGAAACATGCTTTGGAAAATATATATTTTATATAAAATTTAAAATAGTATTTTAGTATTCCATATAGTGGACGTCAGAGGGGTACAACGGGTTGAAGGTCCAAATTGCAATTTTAGTGCAGCTTCAAAGGGCTCAACACGATCCCAGCCAAGGAATAAGGGTCTTATCTAGTGAAATGGTCCATTTCTAAAAAAAAATTAAAATGTATATACTTTTTTCCACAAATCCTTGTCTTGCACTGATCTTCCATGCACCATGCGTTACGTAATCACGTGACGTATGCATTCTTTTTTATCAGCACTTGAATGTGGGCATTTCCTAGAAAAGCAACATTTTGAACAAAAAGCTGAGAAACCTACCATATAACAGTGAAAACACGGAAAGCAGTGTCTCATAAATGATGGAAAAGAGTTAACAGGTAATAAATGGATTATAATTACAGCAATTTAGTACTATAAAATCCCCTAAAAATACAAAATATTCAATAAAAACATGATCAAACTCAAATATAGTAGCTATCATTTGGTTAGCGCACATGCCAGTGTTAGCTGCACACTTAAGTCTGATTCATAAAAAAAATACTTTTATGAACTGGTTCTTTTTAATAAGACACTCAAAAAGATTCATGACAGCCTCAAATTCGTGAGGCAGCGGTTTGAATTGTTCAGTGAATTGTTCAGAGCTGTTACGGAGTTCACAACTGACTCACTGAAAAGCAATTTTTTTTTTCTATTTGAAAATTTATCAGAAATCGTTATTATGATTTGTATTAAAGGTTTGTAAGTCATAGGCCTACATCTTATTAAAATGAGAGCATGATTTACTATTGACAACAGAGTTTTGCTGTATAAATGGATAATGGTGTTCTAACAAAACATCAAAGACATTCAGAATATGGGACAAAAATACAACCAGCATCAATAATGATAGCATCAAATTTAAAACAAATGTATACAAAAACATCCTAGTTAATATAAATTAAATCGCCAAAAATGTCCCATCATCAAAGCACACGGCCTACTGTTGTTAAAAGCAAAAATAATACGCTATGCACTCAATGAACTGAAGTACTCTTGAACAACCATTTTTATTGAGTGATTCTGTAATTTGTCTACTAAAAAAACAATTTGGTTAATGTTTCATTTTAGAAGCCAGTGGTTCTCCAGTAGTTTTGTCTGGATCTGTGCTGAGATGATGCCATGTACAGTCAAAACCATATTATTATTCAATTCTGTTTTCTTGGTTTGCAGGCAATCTGTAATTAATGAGTTTGGTTTTGAATGCATTTGTGGGAGAGTGGAAAGATAGAAATGATGAAAGGCCGCAGAACAGTTGAGTCTTTGTTCAATGTTATGATGCCCTATTCTTTCCCTGTATGACACTAAAGACCCCGATCAGCGTTTTTCCCTCCGTCACCCATCATCTTCTGTCTCTCCCTGTCTCCTTCCATCTGTCTTTCCCTTTCAGGTTCCCCTTAATCCTGCACTATACATTCCATACAGGCACATCGGTCTGTTTGAAACTTTCATGAAGCTATATAGTCTCATGAGTTATGATCCATATTGTTTTCAGTAGCTGCAGATTCCCAGGATGAGCAAGGAGGATAGGAAATATAAAACCTATAAATTTATTTTCTTTCACATGTGTAGAGGTTACAGTTGTGCTCACATTTTTTAACCCTTTCTAAGAATGTGCATTAGAAATGTGCAGTGTGTTTAATGGTCAAAATACTACACTTCCCGATCCAATCCAAATGATCCACTAAGGTTTTGTTGGACCCATAAAATGTTTAAGCCTCTTATTCATTTATTTGATCAAAAATACAATAAAAACAGTAATATTGTGAAAATTACTACAATTTTAAAAAAAAAAATGCAATGTAATTTATTTCTGTGATGGTAAAGCTGAGTTTTCAGCATCATTACTCCAGTCTTTGGTGTCACATGATCCTTCAGAAATCATTCGAATATGATGATTTGGTGATCAAGTAAATTCACCGTTTCAGTCGTCATGGCTTATATCGGGGTTCCTCAAATCCTGCCCAGAGGGCTACTGTCCTGCAGAGTTTAGCTTAAACCATGATCAAAGTCACTTACCTGCACTTTTCTAGTAACTCTGAAGGCCTTGACTACTTTGTTCAGGTGTGTTTGATTAGGGTTGGAACTAAACTCTGCAGAGCAGTGGGTTTCTCCAGCACTGCATTCGAGGAACCCTGGTTTATATATTTAAATAAAATGGTCAGGCTGTCATGCAGGTATAAACTGGAATGTTTTGAAATTCATCATATACTGTGGTTTATCCATTTAGAAGTGTTGGCAAACTACTACATGCAACATCTGTATGTGATAGATAGGTCAAATTGTTGTAGAGATACTGGCTGCATAGTTCCTGTACTCCATGAGTTTCCTGTCCCTCCCTATAATCTGTCTAAACAGCTTGGTTTGCTCTCGGATCTCATCAATGAGAACATTCCCCAACAGCTTGCACAGAATACAGATGTCATAATGAGTTGACCAATTTGCTTCATCTCAATTAGGGAGTTCCTGTCTTATCTCCCCTCTAAAATCCAGTATAACACTGGTGTAGATCTGAAAATGGAGGGCTTTCTTTTCCCTGAAGACAACAGTGAAAGCACAGTTTATAGATTGAACTGAATATGGGATTCCTGCCACATTCAGCCAAAATGAGTTTGTACAGTAGGTCTGCAGGCAAAATGATATTCATCTGATTAAATTATAGCAGGATATGTCTGCTGCTATGAGGCTGTTTGAGATAAGGCAGCCTGCCACTCTTCTTAGTTTACAGTGAAGTCAGCATTTTTATGTAGCCTAGTTTACAGTGAACTCAGCAGTTGCCTTGCTTAATATATTATTCATACATTGCTTCGATATCAAAGCAAGTAGAGGAATTCTTGCTACTGTTTGAGGATGCAAGTAGAAGAGAGAAGGGATAATTGTTACGCTTTTAGCGTTTTGCTTATTTATTTCAATTATACTCCAGACATACAATATCCAAGGCCTGTTCACACCAAGAATGATTCTAAATAGATATAGTTCTAAAAACCATTCTAAATATCAAAGAATATCACTGTCCACAAAACAGCTATAACGATAACAATATAGAGAAACGATATCATTGGGATCACTTTCAGAACAATTTTTTTCCAGCTGTTGAATGATAAAAAAATCTAGCGCTAGCATCATTTCTGGCAGATCACGTCAGTCAAGCTTGCATCAGCTGACTCCCAGGTGACTTATGTCTACCTATAAGAATACGACGCCTATTATGGCATCTATATATAAGCTCCTCAGTATTATCAGCAGCTATTGCATTTCTCAGAAGAAAATTACCCTCCTCCATCCCCAGCTCCTCCTCTCTTCAGTCAGGATTGGCCTTATTATTTCCCCTGAATCAGACTAATTCTCAAAATATGTGTACATTAAATCATGACATTTAATGATATCTGCATGTTGGTCTTGTTCTGTTTACCCTAGGGGGGTTTATTGCTGCTCTCCCTGCTCTTATCCATGTTAGGCTGCATGGATGCGAAGGGAGTTCTTGCCCAGAACAGAACCATACCGCCAATACAAACTCTATGCATTATCAATCAGAATCCGTTCTAATTTAAGGGCTCGAGCATTTAAAATGGCAGACGACACTGTGGAGAAGTTAATCACCAAGGTCCAAAAAAGCCAACGCTGTTTAACAAGTCAAATGCCCTTTTCAAGGATACTTTAAAGAAAATGGATATATGGACACCATCGGTATGAATAAACCCTTGGAATAAATGGTGAGACGTATTAACAATATGATCATGCAAACGATGTACAATAAAATGAATTACCTCCAGGATCCAGCGCTAGTTTCGACAACATTGTCTTTGCTTCCTTTGAAGCTGCAATGAAAAAGACTAGGCATTGTTTTTATTTACCTATATTGACTTCTTCAGCTAAATTCACAGTTAGATTGGATCGATTAAGATTGATTAAGCTTAAAATAAACAGATCATTATCGTTTTTTGGTGTGGTCACAAATATAGTTATCGTTATAGTTATCGTTCTTGGTGTGAAGCAGCCATTACCCATGTCAGTTCATTTTATAACACAAATCAGATACAATTAAACTCGAAGTACACAAAAAGGCTAATGTTACTTTCATAACACCTAGACAAGACTGTATAATTGTAACTTTATGATGTGATTAAACAGTTAAAGAAAATATGTATAATGTGCATATACAATGGAGTGGTGCAGAGATTACATTTTTGTTGGCCAACCCAGAAATCACCCTGGTATCGTACACAAAAACCCAATAGGATTTTTCCATTGGCTTTTGGATTGTTGCAGAAAATAAGTTCTGTGACTAACAAAATCTTATGATACACATTTTGTTCATAGTAATAACCTTCACAAATGAACACAACTCTTATGAATTTTGAAGCATAAAATTCAGAAGTCAAAAGTCAAACATAGGCTATAAAGCAAGTGTGCCAAATCCTGTTCTGACTTTGCAGGAAGTTAGATCTTCTGGAACAGGATTGGGCACGATGCTAAAAACTAATTACACCATGGTCACATCACTTTAATGAAAACAACTCTTTCAGATTTTCTCTGAAATTCAAATTACAATAGTTTGCAAAAGCACGATTATAAACACAACGAGTCTGTGAAAGTGGACTGGTGAGTGGATGAGTTTACCTGTTCGGCTGTTGATGTTCCTGACAACCTCTGTAGTCTCATTTAGCCACTTTGTAGCAACTGCCTTTTACAGATTTTTTTTAAGTGAGGATGACCGGTTTACACAAACAGTTAAAGAAATGCCTTTTTGGACAGAAAAGACCGATAGTTTGTTTTTTCAACTCTTCTTCTGGTGTCTTTGGTTTTCCCTTCCTGTTCATTCCTGTCATCACTGGGCCGCAACCTGAACAATGGAAGAGGGTTACATCTTATTTGATTTAGTGCATGGGAGTCTTGTTACACAAACACACACGCACACACTTTAGGCCTCAGGCTGAAATGATCAGATTCCACACAGAGGTCTTGGAATGAAGCCTAAGACCTGGTATATATTAACCCCGATCAAGAGGGCAGTGTCACAAGTCTTGAGGGTAAACTGAGCTACCTGAACCCCAAAAAAGATCCTAAACTTATGGTGAAAAACGCTATATACACACTACTGACAGAAATGAACATTTCTATTCAGCAAGCATGCCTTAAATTGATCAAAAGTGACAGTAAAGGCATAATGTTTCAAAAGATTTCTGTTTGAACTTTCAATTCATTAAATAATAACATATATATGGCTGCTGAAAATTGCCATCACGTGAATAAACTACGTTAACACATATTAGAATGAAAAAAAAAAAAAGTTATATTAAATTGTAATAATATTACTATGTGTATGTTCTGATCAAATAAATGCAGCCTTGATGACTAATAGCTGTGATAATCTGCTTTATTTATACAAAATAGGGGGAGAACAGAAGGATAGGTGCTGCAATCTATATTGTGTTGTTGTGATGCAGTAAGATTGGCAAGAACGAGATCTGCAACCCTGCTGATTAGATTCTCTTGACAGCCTGCGGTCAGAGACGCAGAGAGGGCAGCGTGTCACATGGTGGTACATTGTCCACAGTCACCCACTGCGGTGGCCCCTACAACTTTTCAGCTCAAACACTATGGAAATCTGCGGGTGGAGTCACTTGGGTTGTATACATCACTGCTTTCCCTTTCTCTGGAACTCCATTGCTCTTTGTTAGAATGCTTTACTTTTGTTCTGCATTGAAAAGCTGATTGCAAATAAAAGAGAGGGGTTCACTGGATGGTGACCTGGAAAGGGTATTTAATAAATTTGTTATTCTCAACATACCAAACTAAGCTCTTAGTAGTAGTCAAAGATGTAACATTCATTGTCTCCACTAGGGGGAGACAGATTTTTAGAGGTGAGAGATGACTGAAGCTCTCTGCAGGAGATGCTCAGATGATCAGTACATTCATGAATATATTTATGAAATGTATTTTTCTTTATTTAGCCTGTTTAAATTAATTAATTTATTAAAATTAATTAAAATTTTAATAAATACATATACAAGTATATATTTGTGTCCACAAGTGAAAATGCTTCTATTTTAATTTAATATATAGTATAGATTTATTTATTTATAATAATTAGAAGTGTTATGTACACTAAAAGTTTACTAAGAAAAGGTTTTTTGAAAGAAGCAAAAAAAAAAAAAAAAAAAGAACAGGAATATTTTGAAACATTATTACAATTTAAAATAAATGTTTTCTATTTTAATATGCTTTAAAATGTCATTTTTTTCTGTGATGGATTTTCAGCATTATTACTCCAGTCTTCAGTGTCACATGATCCTTCAGAAATCATTCTAATATGATACTTTGCTGCTCAAGAAACATTTATTATAAATGTTGAAAATGGTTAATATTTTTGTGGAAATGTTTATACTACACTTTATATTATTCTTTACTATATGATAAAATGTTTTTAGGATACTAATAAATGGAACGTTTAAAAGAACAGCATTTATTAGAAATATTTTGTTAACTTATAAATGCCTTTACTGTCATTTTCAGTTTTGGGGAAAGTTACTTTTAAAAGTAATGCGTTACAACATTGCAATTAATTACAATATTATTCCATAAAAAAGTAAATTGCATTACTTAGTTACTCTTTATGGAAAGTAATGTGTTACATTACTTTTGCATTACTTTTTCTAGCCTGGACTACTTTGTTTGTTTGTTTAAAATAATTAAAAAAAAACTAAAGTTCTATTTTTGGCAAATATACAGGCCCTTTTACATCAAAAATTAAATAAATAAGCCTCAGGCTGAAAGAAATGCAAATTCAAGCCTGTAGAGGGCGCAGCTCAAACAAACCTTTAGCTGTGCTGCCATTCTGGATTGCACAAGAATAGGATTCAGGAGAAGAAAGTTCACCACTCTTCAGCAATTAAAAAAATAAATAAATAAAAAATTGAAAAAATGTGATGTTTATCTAAAGCCATTTTCTGTCATTTTCAAGTATGCTTGAATCGGATCTTCAAAGGTCAGCAGCAAAGACATTGGTTAAAGGTTCTCTAAGTGTTGTCACGCGTTTTTAGGCCAAAACATTTTTTGTCACATACAGCAAACATCTCCTCACTATCCGCTAGCTGCCTGCCCCTTGAACACAATGTAAAAAACGCGATCTCTGTAGTCGCCACAAGCTCTGAAAACGGCAATAAAAACATAATGGTGCAGCCTGGACCACGAAACATAATAAACATGCTCCAGCCAATAACCGACAAGAATGATTTTAAATGCGCGTTCAGGACTGTTTCAGGAAGCACGGAGGGGGAGGAGGAGGAGGAGGAGGGAGGGTCTAGTTAGCGTCTGTTTTGTTTGACAACACTTCGAACATCAACAGGAAGTTACTCCACCCAGGATCACTTAGAGCACCTTTAATAAAGTGAGATTAAAAACAAAAAGTATATTTGTATTATTTAAAATATTTAATTATTGCAGGTTTGCATAATATTCTTTTTGCATTTCACTGTTTTTATCCATTTTGAGGAGTTCTGAATCTGTTTTTTTGTAAGTGAGATGAGTAAATACTCATTTAGTATAGAACTACAATAAATATCATGTTCGCACAGCGCACACAACACCTCTCCACTTACTTCCCATTTCTCTCAACATGGGGACAGGAGAGCTGTCAGTCAATGGGAAAAACAAAGTAATGCGTTACTTAATAGTAACTCATATATTTTGTTGTAAATCTAAAAGTAATGCAATACTTTATTAGTTACTTGAAAAAAAGTAATTGATTACATAACTTGCATTACTTGTAATCCGTTACCCCCAACACTGGTTATTTTTAAACAATTTAATGCATTCTTGCAGAATAAAATGATTAATTTCTTATAAATACTGACCTCAAACCTTCTCATGTCCAGAGTGAGAGAGAGAGAGGGAGAAGGGAGTGCTGTGATCCAAGCTGGCAGAGTGGCAACATTAATGCATGTTCTGAACATGATGGTGCCTGCAATCTGCAAATCTCCTGCCTGTCTGGTATCTGACATGATGGAGACATGAAACACAAGCTGTTGAATAATCATCCTCTACCACCCCCATTCTAGCCAATTATTTTCCGTTATTTGCATACTAAACAAAAGAAGCCTTTGAACATTAAAGAATTCAAAGTGTGAAATTTGTTTTTGATATCAGGCCATTGCTGCTCAAAAACAAAAGATCAAGAGAGATCCAAAGGAACTTGAGCAGATCCTGTCCATAAACACTAAATTCTTGAATGCAGATTAATTCACCCATAAACTGTGACCCTAGGCAGTGACCCATAATACCTTAATTCCCCTGTAAGCCATTTTATGTGAGCAGTGGTGCATTTCCAGACCACCTTCTGTGTTTTTACCTGTGTTTTACAGGAGGAAGTCATCATGAACATCTGGAAAAAGTGTTGTGAGACTATACGATTAATTCTTAAATGAGGCATTTCATTCCTTTTTTTGTCTGAAAAACAAATCTAAAATGTTTCAAAAGCTGACATTTAGACTGTGTAGTCAGAGGAACCAGAGGAGATGCTTCATATTTGAAAGAATTTCATGTTCTCTGAGGTTAACCACTCATGAAGTAAACGAATCAGATTTAATAAAGTCCAGGCCTATATGCAACCTTTACAATCAGATTTCTTTTTTTTTTCTTTTCTTTTTCTTTTTACCGCAACTGAAACAAATAGGCTGATGTTTGTGTTGGGCCTAAAATTACCTTCATAATTTCCGTTCGGTTTCATGATTTCAGACATTTAAAACTCTGTACCAAAGCTGCCAATAATTTCCAGACAGTTGTAGATGGACTGTCTCCATGGCAACAAGTCTGAGAAGAGAGCATCTGGCATGTCAACAGGTCCGAGTGGGAAAAAAGGGGGGGTATGGAGGGGATGGTTGATAGCAAGTAGTGCAAACATTATTTAGAGTCCCAAAACATACTAGTTTGAGTATTTGAGATTTTTTATTCCCTTACATAGTCTCTGTTTTACATACACTCCTGAGTAAAGAACAAAAGAAAAGCCACATTTATTATGCACTAAGATCACCCGTTTTAATTACAAATCTCCAAGGGAATAAAAATCCATTTCCTGCCCTTTAATCTTGTCCTATCAGTCTTTCTCCCTCCCTTATCTCTCTCTCTCTCTCTCTCAATGTCCACTGCTGTCCAGTCTCATTACATCACTGGTGTCATTTCTCTGATTAAGTGATCTCAACCTAAACTCTGCAGAGAAAGAGAAATGTTGAAAAAATAACCACTCTAACCAGAAGAAATAATCAGGCTGACAAAGAACTGACGAAAGCTTTTCAAGTGGGTCAGAGAAATGTGGTCTGCTTGATATGAAAATTGCAGACAATAAAACAATGTAATTATTTACTGAAAGGCACTGCGATTGGATTTAAAGATGCCGTTTTATCCGTCAAGTGGAATCAATATCTGTATGGGTGAAGTCATCAGAAAGCACAGGATGATGTCAGATAAATTCACATCTCTACCTTAGTGAGTCATGCTTTGTGCTGGAGTAAACCATAAGAGGTGTGCGCTTACATGAAGCTGAAATGTATAGGCAAAGGCGTGCAGGTGATTTAAATAAAAAAAGAGGAGGTGTTTTTCATCCCAAACAACTTGCAATGTGTCCAAGTGCTGACTGTGGTTCCAGCAACTGTCTAATTTCTGTCACACCTCAGTGGGATTTAATAAGGCCTCTTTATCATTATGCTTCCACTATTCCCTTCCCCTAAGATCAATACACAGACAGGACCTGGGGGACGGGCCCCAGGCACATGTGGTGATTACGATGCAGTCTCTAGGGCCTTTCTAAGTGGCTTGGCATGTTTAGAAGATATTCAGTAGGGTCAACAAGTTTGAGACCACTAGTGAAAGTGCTTCTATTTTCAAAAAATTCATTACAAATAATCAGCTTAATACTTTTGGACCATACCGGAAAAAACTTGAGGCACGGTACACATCCCGGATAGACTGTAAAAGCAGTTGTAGAGCCTAAATTATATCTTATTGTGATGCTGTCTCTCTCTCTTTCTTTCCAGTCAGTGTTTATGACTGGACTGGACAGTGTTTATGATGATGACAGCGTTCAGTTATCAAAATTCAGTGTCTATTTTGTTGCAGTACAGTACAGAGACACTCCCTATCATTTCTTTCTGTCTGTCTTCTTCTCTTGTTGTGCTCATGCATCCCTTGCGAACTGACATCTGGGTGACATCATAAGAGGTGATGGAGTTCTGTAGCAATAGAAGAAGGGGCAGTGGAAGGATTGCCAAGTCTTTGATTTTCCCGCAGAATTGGGTACTTTTAAACTGATTTATTTTACCATGGGTTAAAGGTTTGACATAAATTGTATTTGACTGAAATGGTTGTATTGAAATATTTTATCCATTTTACATTCTACCAATGAAAAATTATAATGGTAAGACTGTGTACTATTTAGTGATTTTCAAGTTGAAATTGTGTATAACGCAAAACAGTGACTGTAAAATATCTACTTTAGCAATGGGAGTGGTATATTTGTAGGTTTTATATTAATTATAGTGCAATTCGGCTAGTTTTGGGAAATTTTTGATTGACCATTGGGCTAGTTTTGTTATGCAGACCTGGCAACCCTGGGCGGTGGTTCACAAATTTGATGCAGTTTATGCATTAAGAAAATAGTACAATAGAGCATGTCTGATTTAAATAAAGTTCAAAATATTTTATTATATATATATAAAATGTTATTATATTTTTGTACTTATAATAATAATATAGCCTAATATAATATAACATAACAATACTATAATAATATTAATAATAATACTATAATAATAATAATATATAGTGTAATATTATAATATAATACAATTTAATATAAAATATAGTATAATATAATATAATATAATACAGTTTAATATATAATATTATTTAGTGAAAAATAAAACATTTGTTTTGTTATTGCTTTGGTTGTATTATTAATAATAATAGTTCTAAATGTTATTGTACAATAATTTTTTTTATATTAAAATAACATTGTAAACTCTGTTTGTCTTCTGTCTCTTGTCATCTACAGTACATATTAGAAAACACTCATCTTCTATTTTGCATGGACACCCGCAGTAAGGCACAAAGAGTTAACACCGCCCGTCCTTCTCTGTGATGGAGAAATGCTGGCCCACTGTGCTCTGCCACTCACCTCGACCAATAGCAGCACTGGAAGATGATGTCATGCGATAGGAGGGGTGCTGCTGCTGATGCTGCTGAGCTCTTGTATCCGAGGAGCAGCAGGCACAGAGCAAAAGAGAGGGAGGTGAAGAAGAGGATACCAGGCAAAAAGACAAAAAGAGAGAGAGGGGGGGAGATAAGGACAACACCTCATCAAGGAGAAAAGGTAAGTGTGTGCATGCACAAAATCAAACGAGAGGCTGTGCTCTGATGTTTTTCTGATTTCAACATTGATTACTAAAAAGAAAAGGTTACCTTTGATTCACAAATTAAATGTGCCGCATCAGACGTCTAGTGGGAACTCAGTGTTCTTACAACATGCCATCAATAATGTATGCCAAGCAACTTTTATATGTATGAAAATGAGCGTATTGGCAAATTTATCTGTATTTGTGTGAATAGATGTGCAACAAAATGTGTTCAAGATAACACAATTCAAAAGTGCACTAGATTATGTCATTCAAAGGCAAGAGTCCGTAAACAACCTTTCACACACATACACACTGCCTGCCGCATTTAGGGTTGGATTTGGATTCATTTTGTTACTTATTATTGAGTTTTGTATTTATATAGTCATTTGTGAAATGATTTTTCCTCTGTTTAACCCGACATTATACATATATGCCAACAGATACAATTATGTAAAGGAGTCATGTAATGGTGTTGTGAGAATATAGTATAATATTGACTATATATTATAATATTAAAAGTATAAACAGGTATCAGCTTCTGTAAGAACTAACAAGCTGTAAATAAACAACTATGCATGCAGTAAGGGGATATTAATCCAAATGCTATGAGTGTTTGTATAGACAAATGTATGAAAAGGGCAGGGCAATGCTTCTCTCTCAGTGGTGTCTCTCCATAGGGGTCCATGTCAGTTTTGATCATGATTATAGATTGAGACAGGCATACACTACCATTTCTTTAGGTTTTAGTGCTCCCCAAGTTGAACAAAGCATCACTGTGTCCGTCCTTTTATACCTGCTATGAATGTCATTTGGACTCATCGGTTTGGGCATTTAAGATCATATCTGGTATTTTAGTTTTAGGATTTATGTAATGTATAATGTTTGTAATGCTTAAATTGTCTTGTATACTGATAAGTGGCAGCTTTCAGGCGGAGTAACAATACAGAGATTGTGCGTGACACTCCCTGCTGCCCCTCATCTGAATTCATGCTCCTCTCTCACCAAGTGTCCCGCCACATCACAACACAACAAGCGCCTTTTAGACACCTCTCAAACACAATGGATCTGCATTTCTCATATTCTTTCTGAAAGTACAAGATATTAGTGCATTCATTTAAAAGGGATTTATTGGAATGATTTGTTAATAATTCTGATTTTTCAGAACATTTACTTAAGGCCAGAGTGATTTGTCCTTGTGGCCTGTAAACTAAAAACGCACACTCTTTCCTTTCTCTCTCTCTCTAAACAGGACAGAGCGAAGGGTTGTAAGCGACACTGCATAAACATGACCTTGGCAGGTAAGCTACAATAGTCAGCCCTGATTCTCAAACTCAAAAGCCCCCATTGTCAAATTCAATATTTGAATTGAATTTGACAATTCACAATCACAGACATTGATTTTTCTTCTTGTAGGCCTACTTGAGCTTATAGGCCTACACAGGTGCTTGGTTTTAATCTTTTTTAGAAACTATGGATAAACTAGGATAAACTTATTATAATACATTAAAATTATATAATTATTTACTTAATCAGAGTATCAGATTTTTTTTTTTAATTGCCAATACAAACTTAGATTCGTTGATCATTAAAATGTAAATTTAGTTTGCTAAGATTGTACACTGCAAGAAACCGACAGCTCAGTGGGTAAAGTTTTTGTTTTTTTTCTTCAGAGTAACAAATGTCATTCATATTTGTATCAGCTTTAGTATTTTATTTTTGAAATTCATGTTCTATATTATGTCTAAATTATGTAAAAATGTTAAATGATATATTTAAAATAAGCATCATTTATTTTAAATAAACCTGTCTCCAAACAGGTTTCCCTTGTCGAGACAAACACCAAGTTCCCGCCCAAAATCACGTCATTAGTTGCTTTTATCAAAGACCCGGTTTTTCTACCGCAAATATATATATAGCCTACTTTAGATTTTATTGTTCTGTTCATATTTAAACTTATGCATTTCACTTTTATCCAAAGCGACTTGCGTCGTGTTCAAGGTAGCCTACAAACATTTTAGCATTTCATGCAAAAACTCTCAGGTAGCCTAGTTTAGACATTTTATGAGCTAAATCGCTTACGAAAGTTTTTATTTTGTTTTGAAATGAGTTCTTTTCTTCACTAGTCAAGCATGATTAAGATATTTAAAAGTATGCAGGCTTTTGTTCATATTTACGAGGAATTGTATATTTACCTGACGTTTCTCCACACAGCATATCGAGACAAGGTGAAGGAGCTCCCTCTAGTGTCACTTCTGTGCTCCTGCATCAACTCAAACCCTGCAGAAAATCCCACATACAAGGCTGAGGGTAACTAACGAAACATCATTCATCAGTATTTATATTTTATAGACACATCTCTACCACTAAAATGCAATGAACATAAATATAATAAAGACTTGATACATACATTATGCTCACAATAAGTACTCAGTGTGATCATTCTTAAAGATGCAGTGGATCTCAACTGGTGTGTGATCAAAGATATGGAGGTCATTGAGCTGAACAAGCGGGCCTCGGGCCAGGCGTTTGAGGTGATCCTGAAACCCCCCTCTTTTGACGGTGTGCCTGAGCTTAACACTTCCATGCCCCAGCGTAAGGACCCCTCACTGGAGGAGATCCAGAAGAAACTGGAAGCAGCTGAGGAGAGGCGGAAGGTTGGGATTTATTCACACATACCCAAACCATCACTCTATTGCGTCTGATTTTGATACTGAAACTGTATTCTCTCCAGTTTCAGGAGGCTGAGATGTTAAAGCATCTTGCTGAGAAGAGGGAGCATGAGAGAGAGGTCATCCAGAAGGCCTTTGAAGAGAATAACAACTTCATTAAGAATGCTAAAGAAAAGCTGGAGCAGAAGATGGAAGCCATCAAAGAGAACCGTGAAGCTTTGCTTGCCGCCATGCTGGAGAGACTACAGGAAAAGGTACAAACACTGAAAAGGATGTAAAGTACTTGAGTACATTATTACAGCACTTCACTATATGTGAATTGCTGTTTACAACCCATTTTACTTTCATAATGAGACATTTTTCATAGTGAAACAGGATATTCAACCAGACTTTAGGACATAGTTAAAACTTTAGTGATTTGTTCTGATGAACATTTATTTCATTACACTGTGTAGGCAAAAAGCTAAAACTAAGAACATTTTTTATTTCTAAACACTTCATTACAATCAAATGAGAAAACTTTTTTGTTTTACCATCATATGCGTAATTTAACTTGCCAATACAATCCCGTTTAAAAGTTTGGGCTTGATAAGATTTCTTTTTTTTTATGTTTAAAGTATCTTATTCTCACCAAGGCTGCATTTATTTGATCAAAAATACAGTTAAAACTATGGAAGAGGATTAGGGCCAAGCAATAAAAAAAAAATAAAACCATCTTGAGATTAAAGTTGTTCAATTTCCAGAAAATCCTTAAATTTCAAGAAAAAAGTCGAAATAAAATGTTGAGAATAAATTTGTTAAATTACGAGAAAAACAACTCATTAAATTTCGAGAAAAAAAGTCAAGATAAAATGTTGAGAATAAAGTCATTACATTACGAGAAAAAAGTCATTAGATTGTGAGAACAAATTTGTTAAATTATTAGAAAAAAGTCTTTAAATTATGAGAACAAATTCGTAATTTAACGAATTTGTTATCGTAATTTAACGACTTTTTTCTCATAATTTAATGACTTTATTCTCAACATTTTATCTCGACTTTTTTCTCGAAATTTAACGACTTTTTTTCTCATAATTTAACGAATTTGTTCTCATAATCGAACAACTTTTTCTCGAAATTTAACAAGTTTATTCTCAACATTTTATTTCGACTTTTTTCTCGAAATTTAACGAGTTTTTTCTCGAAATGTAACCACTTTAATCTCGAGATGGTTTTATTTTTTTATTATTGCTTGGCCCTAATCGTCTTCCGTATAAAACAGTAATATTTTTAAAATATTATTACAATTTAAAATAACTGTTTTCTATTTTAATATATCTTAAAATGTAATTTATTCACGAATATTATGAATTTTATGAATTTTAGCAGTCATTGCTCCAGTCTTCAATGTTACATGATCCTTTAGAAATCATTCTAATATGCTGATTTGATGCTCAAGAAACATCTCTTATTATTATCAATGTTAAAAATGTATTATATATATGTATTATGTATTATTTATTATTTACTTTTTTTTTCAGGAAAAACTGTATTTAATTGATATAGATTTTTTTATTTAACATTATATATTTATATATGTATGTGTGTGTATGTATATATGTATGTATGTGTGTGTGTGTGTGTGTGTGTGTGTGTGTGTGTGTGTGTGTGTGTGTGTGTGTGTGTGTGTGTGTGTGTGTGTGTGTGTGTGTGTGTGTGTGTGTGTGTGTGTGTGTGTTTTTGTTTTGTTTGTCCCTTCCCAGTCTAACTTTAGAATCTGTATGAATATTGCATTAGGATGGGGTGGATATTTTCCCCACTTTGTTTATGTCGCTGTTTTTAGCTTCACTCAGGCACAGTAATGTATGCATGAATTGAGTAAGTTTTCTTTTGTGTGTCTATTTAGGACAAACACGCAGAAGAGGTGAGGAAGAACAAAGAGCTGAAAGAGGAGGCCTGCCGGTAGAGGAGCACCTGCTGCGCAGGACTGCTGTGGCCATAGTCAAGGGAAAAAGAGTTACGGAGATGAAACTGGTGAAGAGAAACTAAAACTAAATGGTAGCCAATACATCTCAAAAAGGGGACATATTGGACATCGATAATGACAATTTGCAACACACCAAGCTTTTGTGGGGATTAACAACATCAAAGCTACTTAATATTATTAAAAACAGAAAAAATATTGTCTAGATGGCAATGCAAGGTGCACTAAGGGTATGTTGCTTGGTGGAGGACAGGAGGTTGTTTCAGAGCAGAAGAATGAATATACCAAACTGATCTTTTGAAAAGGAGGGCAAGAAGTGAAATCAATGAAGAGATGCTTTTTATAACCTCCATAGCCAGTACAGACGAATGTGTTAACATAAACTACATCTTAAAGTCATCCTTCACTAATGAAATATCTCTTTACAGTCACAAAAAGCATCTTTTTCCAAAACATGTGCCATCTACTGAAGCTTTGGCTCTTTTTTAATTATCGTTTGATATTGATATTTAATGATCAATAGGGTTTCATCATAGAACCTCAGGCATGCTTATACAATATGTATTATTAAGCATCAGTGATCAGATGGCTAGAGGTACAATATCTATCACATTTCCTGCTGTGTTGATACAAGGTAAAAAAATATGATCAAATTAATATTAGATTACAATATTCTTGATGCTTATAAATCTGAAAGCTCATATTGTGGAGCACAATGACACTTTAAGCACAACTCAGAAGCACATTTAGCTTTTTCATTCATTATATTTGTATTTTGACACATAGTGGCATCTCAGAAAATGAAGAATGAAAGCACTCAGGTGTGAGAAAAAGATCCTGTTTGGATTTGGAAAACAGCTTGAAAGTTTTAGGTATGAATGGTGCACTTTGCTTTGGCATGTCACTGAGCTTTACTGTAGTCTGTTCATTTTACTCGTTCTTTACAAAGACAAAGGAGTTTGATGTTGGTGCGCAGCGTCAATAAAGAGCCGTTGTATGTGCAATGATGAGAAGTGATGTAAATCGAGCTGATTTTGTGAGAAAATGGAACGTCGTAAATGCTCCCTGTGTTTGTAATTTCCAGATGACTAAACTCTCTTAACAAAGTCAAATAAATGCTTCTCTTAACTAAAACGAAGGTTTGTTTTATGCACTTTAACATGTCTGATTCATACAGTTATTGCACTGAAACAAACTATTACAAAATGAAATTATCAAGAAAATCAACAAATGTTAGAATATTTTATTAATCGAGATTACAATAAATACAAAGCTCATGAAAAGATTGCAACAGAAGTTTTCTGTACCTATAGGCAGATGAATACAATAATATAGCAGTACACAATTAGAAGCACAGTATAGGCTTAACTCTGAGGCACAACAATGGGTAAAACACATGTACAGCCTAGACTAACTATTTTAGTCTCCAGTTTAAGGGCGTATTGTGTCGTGTTTTTGCCCTTCACTCGCCTCAGAACAATGATCTCGTAGTAGATGGGTTTAGACTCCAGTCCCCAGTCTTCTTTACCATCTTTAGTTAAACAGCGTCTTTTTTCACATTTTGCCTCAGAGATTTGCACTGGGATTCGTGAATTGTCAAAGGAAGTTCTGAATTAAAAGAAGAAACATAAAAATCCACACAACAGTCTTTTGTAATCAGCAAATCACAATCTACCTTCAATTGAAATGACCCAAAACTATTCCAAATCATTGGTACGATTCACATAATTGAGAATAAAATAAACAACAGTAATGTTTTATCAGATCAACGACTCACTCATATGTCCATGGTGACATAGATCTGCTTGGAGATGGGGAGGCAGTCATTGACATGTTCAGAGTTGAGTCCATGACGAACCACAGTTTGTCCTTTTTACCTCTGGCATCTAAATGTTTTGATTTTCCTTTTCTTTTAGGCTTTTTCTGAGAGGAATTACATTCTACGCCTAATATAAGGGCAAGCAGAAAAAGCAGCAGCACAGCTCTGAAAACCTGAGGAGATAGAGACAAACAGTACTGAATGTCAGTTAAGCATCTCTATTTACATTAATGAAGTGGTGCAAATCCTAAGATCTCAACAAAAGAATCTAAATCAACATTAACTCATTTTTTTCCCAACAGTGTCCTGCAGATCAAATTTCAAGTACAATATCAAGTAAATTATACTTCTCCAAAATGAAAAAATTCATGAAATGAATTGATGTTAACTCACTAATGAGAGCTGCATCTTCAGAATAGAAATCCAAGTTCTTTGATAGCTCTTCAGACTGGTCCACACAGGACAGCAAGTGTCTGAGCCCTACATCTAATCTGCTTCTGTTTATATAGGCTAGTGAGAAAATCTGAAAATGAGAACTTCCTGATCTTGACGTAGATAGAGAGACAAATGAGTAGACAGTCATCTTCAGACCACTGAACTCCCTGACAACCTGCAATGCATGTCTTTTCATATTTGTTTTTGTTTTTTGCACATGTAAACTCAAAGGTGGGCTATAAGAATCTCTGAGTGATAAACGAGTTAAAGGTGCCCTAGAATTAAAAATTGAATTTATCTTGGCATAGTTGAATAACAAGAGTTCAGTACATGGAAATGACATGCAGTGAGTCTCAAACTCCATTGTTTCCTCCTTCTTATGTAAATCTCATTTGTTTAAAAGACCTCCGAAGAACAGGCGAATCTCAACATAACACCGACTGTTACGTAACAGTCGGGATCATTAATATGTATGACCCCAATATTTGCATATGCCAGCTCATGTTCAAAGCATTACACAAGGGCAGCCAGTATTAATGTCTGGATCTGTGCACAGCTGAATCATCAGACTAGGTAAGCAAGCAAGAACAATAGTGAAAAATGGTAGATGGAGCAATAATAACTGACATGATCCATGATATCATGATATTTTTTGTGATATTTGTGAACTGTCTTTCTAAATGTTTTGTTAGCATGTTGTTAATGTACTGTTAAATGTGGTTAAAGTTACCATCGTTTATTACTGTATTCACGGAGACAAGAGCCGTTGCTATTTTCATTATTAAACACTTGCAGTCTGTATAATTCATAAACACAACTTCATTCTTTATAAATCTCTCCAACAGTGTAGCATTAGCTGTTAGCCACGGAGCCTCAAACTCATTCAGAATCAAATGTAAACATCCAAATAAATATTATACTTACGCGATTAGACATGTTGTATGATGAACGCTTTGTAAAGATCCATTTTGAGGGTTATATTAGCTGTGTGAACTCTGTTTATGCACTGTTTAAGGCAAGCGTGAGCTCCGTGGGCGGGGAGCGCGAGCATTTAAAGGGGCCGCAGCCTAAATCGGCTCAAATTTAATGATGCCCCAAAATAGGCAGTTAAAAAAATTTATAATAAAAAAAAATCTATGGGGTATTTTGAGCTGAAACTTCAGACACATTCAGGAGACACCTTAGACTTATATTACATCTTTTAAAAAGATGTTCTACAGCACCTTTAAATCAAAACGAAAAATTACTAATCTAGATTATATTTTCATGTAATTTGTAATCAGTAACAGACTACAATTAGCAAGTAATCTGCCCGGCACTGGCTGTTCTTGTTTCGCTGTATGTTTAACGCAGACACAACTCTGTGCTCTCCCACGTTCTCATGTCTCACCCACATACACATCAGCAGACTTCTGAATAACAAATTTGTACATCAGCAGTGAGATGCACTTTATATGGGTCAACAGCTTTGACAGGATATGTTGATAATGTTCTGAAAGAACTGATAATATGTGAGACAAAGTGACCCATATACATGTGAACTAATGCACTGCAAATGCTTGTTGATTGTGGCCATGCACATAAAAAAAAAAAAAAAAAAAAAACTCTACCAAAACCTAAGCTAAGTCTAAGCTAAGTGCATTCTTGACTGCCTATTGAGATCTTTATGTTTTGTTGCCTTCAACTGTTAGCATTTCTGAACAATGTAGAGATTCCTTCCCAACACAGCTGGGAAAACATTTAAAAAAAAAAAATGATCATCTGAATCAATGTAAATTAGCCATGTCTTATATTTTGTTGCACAACATAACCTCTTGCTTATCAAACCTGACAAGAACTTTACTGTGTTTTTAGGGTGAAACTGGTTTCACCAAGTATGACATGTTCCTGGATCAACATCTATGTTGATCCTGGAATAACATTCCAATCAACCAATCAGATCTGAAGAACAAGTTTACAGTTTGAAAAGTTTAGGCTTGCAAGGGTTAGGTGCTTCTACATCTGTTATTCACCTATCATTTCCCTGTGGTTTTAGGGATAAGTTATGGGTAGGGTTAGGTTTTGGGTAGAAATAGGATAGGGTTAGGTCTAAATTTTCAGAAAGGAATGTCAATCCAGGAACATGTCTTACTTGGCAAAATCACATCGACCAAGTTTTAGAGCAGTTTCAGCTGTAACAAATTCAACTTAATACATCAATGCCTTCCAATAATGTTCAATTTGTTAACTTTAGTTAAAGGGATAGTTCACCAAAAAATGAAAACTGTCATCATTTACTCAGCCTCAAGTTGTTCCAAACCTGTATGAATTTCTTTCTTCTGCTGAACACAAAAGAAGATATTTTGAAGAATGTCATATCTAAACAGTTGATGGACCCCATTTTTTTTTTCATCCATACTATGGAAGTCAATGGGGTCCATCAACTGTTTGGTTACCCATATTCTTCCATATATCGTCCTTTTCAGCAGAAGAAAGAAATTCATACAGGTTTGAAACAAATTTTTTAAAAGAAATTAATACTTCTATTCAGCAAGTACACAGCAAAAATATTAATCAGCACAACTGTTTTCAAAATTGATAAAAAGAAATGTTTTTTCAGCTCCAAATTTTCAAAGCTCTTCTGAATGATCATGTGACACTGAAGACTGGAGTAATAATGCTGATAGAGCTTTGCCATCTCAGGAATAAATTACATTTTAAAATACATTGAAATGGTTATTTTAATTTCTAACACTTTTACTGTATTTTTTATCAAATAAATGCATCATAGGTGAGCATAAGAGACTTTCTTTCTCTTCTTTCTGAAAATTTGCCTGAGGTACACCAACTGATACTTGTAGCAGTACACAATGCACTTGCACTCTACAACTCATTTCAATTTAGGTCACGGAAATGCTGACTTGGTTCTTGAAACAGTATGTTCCAGCTAGCAGCAAACACTAGCACGACCACAAGCATATGATAACATCTCCCGAGTCATTCTAAGAAATGACATCACAAGCAGATGAGATCAAAAACTGCATAAAGGGATAATTCTCCCAAAAATGAGAATTCTGTCGTTTACTTACCCTGATGTCATTTCAAACCTTCATGTCATCTTTTTGTCCATAAAATGGAAGTCAATGGGGTCCAATTTTGTTTGGTTTTCAATTTTCTTCAAAATATTTTATTTGCATTCCAAAGGAGAAGGTAAGTTTGGAACGACATGAGGGACAGTAAATGATGGCTTAATTGTCATTTTTGAGAGGTCTATACCTTTACATTGTAAACTGAGATTTATGGTTTCCTGATATCCCGTAATGAGAATGAACATTACATATCTTTTATTGCAACCATAGCTAGGGTTTCTCCAGCTCCCACGCAAACAAAGTTTACGATCACCAGTTTTGAAGAACCGGGAAGCTGGACAGCAATATGATGCATCTCGAAGCATCTGCATGCTCAAGTAGAAAGGTTTATAAATGAGGAGCTGCACTTTGCATTTAAATCATCATTTGCTCTACATCTGTGACAACCCAGTCATAATGGGACAGACAGACACTGAAAGGGCAATGTGGGCAAACAGTAGCTAGAATGACTTGGAGTGTCTGAAGCATGACTGGTTTGAGGTTATGTGGCTTTCTGGTGTTACACAAAAGAGCAGAGATTCATAAAATGGTAGATATGGATCATTAGTTTATTTGTACATTAAGTATATTGTAGAAAAATACAGTCAATGAGAAAACAAAAGTGAGATATTCTTTTTATTGATGGAGGGGCAATAGACGGGAGACAAAAATACTAGGATGGGGAAGGGGGAAATGGGTTCGAGATGTGGCACAGACTGGACTGAAATCTCCTGCTTATGCATTTGTTATTATTCTGACACCTTTTTTTGTTTGTTTGTTTGTTTTTACATTTTCAGGTGTCAAACTGTTTTTTTTAAACAATAAATCATTATTTACAAGTTATCAAAAAAAAAAAAAAAAAAACTGGTCCAAGCTATTCAAGAAAAAATGAAAACCAACAGAGAAAACTAATTTCTGTAGAACATTAACCAAGTCTAAGTATGGTGATAAACATGCAAAGACATTTTGATTCTTTTTAACATGCATTTGTTGTAAGTATAAAATTGTTGTTTTTTTAAATGCATATGTATGCATGTACAAGCATGAGAAAATGTACAATACGAAAAACCTACTGACACTGTGTTCAAATGTATGCATGTGTGCATATACAAGAATATGAAAATGAACATTGCACACATATTGCAAATCTTCTGAAACAGATCCACACTTGAACTTTACGATTTCTGTTATTCTCCAGAAAACACCTTTATATAAGGAAGATGATGTCATCAGCCACCATAACCTGGTTGTCATCCTGCATGCGGGCGAGAGCGGCACGGACCTCGGTTTCGTTAAACGGTGATGGGCAGCTCTTGTTGATGCTCTCCATTAGAGCGATCATGCCCACTGACTGAGCATGAGCAGAGCGGAACACCTCCAGCAGTGCGGTTTTGAACTCCTTCAACCTACAGCAAAAACACACATTGTGCATCAGACATTCGACATCAGAAACTATCAGCGGACATGCCAGCGATGCGGTTTCTGTTTAGAAGTTAATCAGAAACAATACTTCAAAAGAATGTGGAACGCTGAGTGTGATACAGGAAATCTCAGCAGACAAATCCTGAACGCCTACCTGTCATCAGATAACCCCGTGTGACCATTCTGATCAGGTGTGTCCACTGGCTCCTCACCCTGCCTTGCAGCAGCTGGGGACTGAACTGAGAAAAAATTAAATATTAATCAATTGTGCATTAATTTGTGTAATAATAATTATATGCATTGTGTTAAAAAATGATCTTTTAATTATGATTAAAATATTTAAAAAAAAAATTATATATATATATTTAACTTAAAAATATATTTAAAGCTTGTTTATATTTTAAAGAAAAAATGAAATGGTATATTTAAAAAAAATTTAATTTAACCCAATTTAACTTCTATTTTAATACATTTTGTTTGAAAATATATTTAAAAAAGTTTTAATAAAAAAAAGTTTGTTTGAAAATATTTTAAATGTTTATTTTAAAAAAGTTAACAAATTTTTTTTTTATTTAATTTAATATAAAATATATAAAATGTCTATTGTTGGTTTTTCTTACTTTGTGGTATGTCAGTCTCAGTATCAAAGTCATAGGGGTCATAAGACTCGCTGCCCTGAGATGTTCTGCGCTCAGATTGGCGCCTCCTACAGGACAAAGAAAATACTTTCATTGGTCAACTCTGTTCTGAGCTCTCATAAATTACTTTGCACCACAGTTAAGTATCATAATTATTACTTAAACACATTAAAATTGTTATAAAACACTGTAAACTAACAATTCTATAAAGAAATCATCACACCTGATGATTTTAATAATGAATACACCAATAAATTCACCACTGTTTGGGGTCAGTACGATTTCTTTAAAAGGAATAAAGTGACAAAGACATTTATAATGTAACATTAAAAAAACTAACAACCCCACACTTTTTATAGCTTGGAAAATTCATAAACATTGACTTTGTCATGCTATTGTGGACTAACGCTAGACCTTTTTCTCTGTGGTCGAGGTGTTTCTTGTGCTTCATCCTCTTCCTCCTCATCCTCTGAGGCTGCATCCTGCCCCCCATTTCTAGAGCGTTTACGTTCCTTCTCCAAAACCTGAGGAATAGGAAATAAGGATAAAAGATATTTATTTAACTGATAAGAAATTTCTAATGGATTTAAATCAGCTACTAACAGAAGTACTATATTAAAAAGTAAAAGTTCATATCTTAAAACACCAATGTAAATGTATTCAGATATTAGAGAATTAAAATTTGTCCATTATAGAGTAAACAATTGTAACTAATGAGTTTTTAGCAATATAAACAAACAAACCTTCTTGAAATAGGCAAACTGCACAAGCTCCACAGCAACTTCTGTGTCCAACAGTTCCACAACTTTGCTCATGCGAGCTTTGGCGTGAGCCGTAGAAAGACGGATCAAAGTCTCTAGGGTTCTAGCAGTAACTGGTGACGTCTGAGGGACAAAACATGGCACATATTCTTCATATTAGTTATCTGACAGCATAAGAACTTCATTTGCTAATACCTGACCAGCAAAGCAACTCAGAGTAGTTTGTAAATATGTCTGTATTTACCCGTGCAATGTCAGAGCCGAGCTGCTCCTGACTGCGCAGTCTTGAGTACTCCTCTGCAATGTGATTGGCTGCATCTTGAGTCAGAACAGGAGAAAGAGCCTTGGCAACGTGGATGTACTTCCTCATGAATTCTTTACTCACCACTCTGTCCCTAAAAAAACACACACAAAAAAAATAATTTAGCTGTATAATAATGGGGTGTTTATATTTGACAGCTAAGAATGTGTAAGAAGATTCTTTTGAACTTTCTATTCATAAAAAAAGTATCACGGTTTCTGCAAAAATCTTAAGCAGCACAACAGTGATAATAATAATAAATGTTTCTTGAGCAGCAAATACGAATATTAGAATGATTTCTGCAGGATCATGTGACACTGAAGACTGGAGTAATGATGCTGAAAATTCAGCTTTGATCACAGAAATAAATTATATTTTATAATATATTAAAACAATTATTTTACATTGTAATATTTCACAATATTACTGTATTTACTGTATTTATGATCAAATGAATGCCACCTAGGTGAGCATAAGAGACTTCTTTCAAAAACATTTAAAAAATCTTACAGACCCTTAAATTTTATACAGTAGTGCATTTTCTTGAAAAAGTATCTTAGAAAAGCAAAACATGGCAACCCTATTAAAATATCAAATCATTCATGAAACCACGTGGTAGTGCCAAAAAACCAGACATAATCTGAGCTGAATTAGCCTTTGTGATTTGCATTAGAGAAGAAAGCACAGAAGGGAAAGTAACAAAAAAACAAGTTGGCACATACTTGAGTTTTTTGCTGCCATGGAGAAGTGGATTGTGTTTCTCATACACTTGCAGCTCCTCTTCTTCCTCCTGAACTACATTAGGGTCTTCAGTGGCCAATGCATCGATTGCACCACCAAAAGACAGAGCTGAAACACAAAAGCATGTGAGTCTAATAAACACTACAGCACACAATATTTGCAACATGATTAATTACTAGTACATGACAGATCACAATTTATTTCACAGACATAAATATGAAGTGTGCAGTTTTTGATGTTAAAATACTTTCTCCTATTCCATCTTTATGTAACTCTTTTTGCTGACACTAACGGCACAATAATGACAAACCAACACAAAATATGTTGTTTTAAATACTCTATCAGTCTGTACCTGCTCCTTCCTGCTCATGGGGATCCCTGTAGCGGTGAATGCGCAAGACGTGATCGGAAACCTCACGGTCCTGCTCTGGGTCCATCTGATCCAGCATGATGAAGAGCAAATCAAAACGAGACAGCAGCGAGTCCTGCAGGCCAATGTTCTCCATGGGGGTCTTATACTGATTATACTGCAGACAGACACAAATTCACAAACATGAAATACAAGGAAATGACTAGCTGCTATTTGCAGCAATTATAATCCAGATTGTTGTTCTTTCAAGTCTGATTTCTTGATCTACACTGGATATTTATTAAGAGTACCATTATAAAACTAGGTAAGTAAAGTTTGATGACAAACTTTTTAGTTGGCTTGAGAAAGCCAGACCAGAAAGTTTGAAAAGGTTTTAAAAGCTTGAAATTTGAAGGTTTAAAGTTCGAATGTTTTGAAGACAATAAAGTCTATCAGAAAAATTGACAGATAGATAAATAGTTGATTTAGCATGTTGCTAGCATGTTTTAATACATTGCTAGCATGAAAAACAGACAGACAGATGATTTTGCATTCTTCTAACATTTTTTAATAAGTTTCCTAGCACGAATTAACATGTTGCTAGCCTTAATAAGTATGTTGCTGCCATGTTTTAGCATTCTGCTAGCATGTTTTAACATTTTAACATGAATTAGCATGTCACTTGCATGATTTAGCACGTTGCTAGCATGTCCTAAGCTAGTAGTTAGGCTTTGCTAGTGATAGATACATATTGGATGAAGCTTAAATACTCTAGTTATTGTATAAAAGTTTTGACCACCATGAAAGTGTATGGGACCTTTTGAAGTTTTGATTGTCCGTTTAACAAAAATCATTAAATTGGATCACTTTGAAAAGATACATCAACCCGAGTCACAACAGTCTGAGGGTCTGACCCTAGTTTGGTGTTTGTAGCCAGGGTTGCCAGGTTTTCACAACAAAACCCACCCAATTGCTACTCAAAACTAGCCCAATCGCGTTTCAGGGGGGTCCCAGGGTAAAAATCACACTCCAGGGGGTAAAATCCATGTTTTTGGTGGGGCTCCCCAGGTAAAAGTCGTTTCCAAGGGCTAAATATCATGTTATTTGGGTCGCTTCAACCCGAGGACATGAAAAACAACCCGCGGGAACAGCGTAGAAGCAGCCCGATTCCATGGCAACACTGTTTGTAGCTTAAAAGCTCTAGGAGGAGATATTGTTAATTCAATTTGCCTCAAAAAAATAATGATAATCTTAAAAGTCGATCAGTAAATTGGCTTTCTCAAGCCAACTTAATGATGCATAGATACAGATTCAGATTACTCACAGATTCAGATTTCACGAACACCAAATATAGCACTTACTCGGCCATAAACGGGGTTGGCAGCTGCCAGGACGCTGCAGCGGGCATTGAGCCGAGCGTGGATGCCGGCCTTAGCGATGGTGACGCGGCCCTGTTCCATGACCTCATGGATAGCAGTGCGATCCATATCTGACATTTTGTCAAACTCATCAATGCAGACCACCCCTCGATCCCCCAAAACCATGGCACCAGCCTCGAGACGACGCTCACCTGAGAGACACACACGACTTCATATTAAAAGCACAAACAAAACTAGCCAGACTTGTTATAAATTAACCTATGGATTCTTGGCTTGATAATGTGTGTGAAACCCAATACCTGTCTCTTGGTCAGTGGTGACGGCTGCAGTCAGACCTACACCTGATGAGCCTCGGCCTGTGGTGGGAATGGCACGAGGTGCGGTGTGCAGAACGTACCGGAGCAGCTGAGACTTGGCCACTGACGGGTCACCTAAGAAATACGCAGAATTGAAACACATCTTATGCATCCATTTACTATTTTGGCTAAATTGATTATGTTTGAGGATACAAATAAGAGTATAATAATCTCGATAATTTTTTTCCAACTAATAAATTTTTTTAAATCCATTCTGCAGGTTTTTCCTCAAAATCAGTTCAGATATTATTAAGATGATTTTTATGCTTGACTTAAAGGGATAGTTCACCCAAAAATGAACATTTTGTCATCATTTACTCACCCTCAAGTTGTTCCAAACCTATATAAATATCTCTTGATATTATAACATTTCTTTGTTCTGTTGTACACAAAGAAAGATATTTGGAAGAATGTTTGTAACCAAGCAGATCTCGCCCCCATTGACTACCATAGTAGGGGAAAAAATACTATAGCAGTCAGTGGGGGGCGAGATATATTTATATAGGTTTGGAACAACTTGAGGTGAATTTTTAGGTGAACTATCCCTTTAATCATTTATAATTTTTTAATATCCAGTAAACTGATAAATGGCGGCATCTGGTGGGTCTGTAAAGAACAGCACCCAAAACAGGCATTAAAGTACTGCATGTGCAACATAAAACGGATCATTTTAAAAATGTATGATTATTCAGTGAACTAGTGGACTTCATATAGTCTTATAAATCTAAACCTTTTAATTTAACATCAACCTTTATATTTATGCAAAGTTGCTTTGTAACCTGAACCTATTACGTTTCATATATATACATACATACATATATTGTTACTTATATTAATATTTATAAACCATAAAAATATAACTTGTTCTCCACAGAAAAGGTAAAAAAAAAATTCAGGGGGCTGCTATGGGGATCATGAAAAGTTTCAGAGAAAAATCGGGTTAAAAAATGCAATATAATAATAAATGTAATTATAATTCTATAAAAACATTATTATTACTACTAAATAAATAATCTGACATTGCCTTATATCATGTCTACTATTTCTCTCAGAATATGAATATGTCTTATAGTAATATATATCTGCTTTTATACTTTAGGAAGGGAGCACTCACAAGGTTTGGGCACCAAAATGTTTGAAAACACTTGGTCTAGATCCTCAATATGTTTGCAACTTAATTATTACATATCATATTTGTATTGTTACTTGTAAAGTTAGAAAGGTCTCTACAGAAAATGGCAAAAAAAAAGCAGATTTCATCTGTCTACTTACGATTCATAGAGTTATAAAAAGTTATTGTGGAGTTCTCAATTTCATGTCCAGCACAGAGAGTGATTTGTAAATATGAACCATTCATTTTACCCTAAATGTCGCTCATTATTTGTGCAAATCTAAGCAGGCAAATACCTATGAGAAGTACGTTGATGTCTCCTCTAATGCGTGAGCCGTTCTCCAAAACCTTCTCCACCCCTCCTAGAAGCATACACAGGATGGCCTTCTTTATGTACTCATGACCATGAATACTGGGGGCCAGTGAGCGAGCCAACTGATCAAACAAATTCTAAAGGAGTACAAAGACAAATAAGGCATTCATATTAGGAGAACACAGGCATACAATAACTTACCACTATACAAAAGTGTGTCCAAATCTGGAATATTATGTCATTTCCATTCTCTTACCTTTGAGCGAGATCTGCAGAAGCTCTTGATCTTGGCTACATCATCTGCAGAGAAGTAGTGAGCGACTTCTTTGCTCATCTGTTTGACGTGACAGGCGATCATGATGGTCCTAAACACGTGTATTATTATTAATATTATCATTTATATAATAATATTATAATATTTCAAAAAATGTAACCGCAGTTTGTGCAGCTCTACCTGAAGGTGCCCGAGGTGAATCCGCCCTTCTTGCCGGGCAGGCAGCGGTAGGTGCCGATCACCTGCGCACGGTCCCCTGGTTTTATAGCGTCCACCAGGTCGTTGTCCAGGATGATGTCCACAGAGCGGGGCAGCTGACCGGCAGGGGCCTTCTCTGGCATCTCCTGCACTGTGATGGTCTGATGGTCCTTGTAGACGGACAGACCGAACTCAGTCTCCAGTGGATTGTTCTCCTCATCCTGAATGGATCAAATACAGACACAGAGGATTAGTAATAATTATTACTGATGGTATTAAAATAATCTGATGCTGAGAGATATAGTAAGTGTGGTATTATAAAGACAACAATTTCAAATTATTTTAGTATTAATAATAATACTAATAATTATTATAGTTATTACTATTATTATTATGTAGTAATAACAATAATTATTATTATTACTAAAATAATTTGACATTCTTGTCTTTATAATATCATTCTTTTTCTCTCAGAGTATTAACGGGTCTTATAGTAATATACAGCTGCTTATATATTTTTTGAAGATGATCCCTTTGCAGGGTGATCTTCATATTTGGCACATCATAGAGTTTGAAAGCCCCTGGAACCCCTGACCTCAATATTTTTGCACAATTCCATTAATCTAAGTTGTGAGGTGGGACAAATTATAGTACCTTGGTGGGGTAAATGGCACTTGAAGGGAAGGCTTCCAGAGAGGTCAGATCTGTGTATTTGCGCTCCATAGTCTTCTTAGTGGCTGGGCAGTAGTGCACACTGCGTACTACTTTGGGACGCACCAAAGAGCCTGTGAATACAAGGAAAAAGCCTGATCATCTCACTGTCCATGACATGCAAAATATCAAATCATTCAAATGCTGGGACCTACATTTTGTGACAATGCCCTCCAAACACACCATGCTACCCAAAAGACGAGAGGTCAAGGTTCGAGGGGAGACGTGTTTGTTGCCGAAGCTGCCCTCCAGACCAATGAAGAACTCTTCGTGCTGCTTGGCATAAGTGGCATCTATTGAAGCCACCAGATCTTTTAGGGCACGCTGGAATGCAACAAGCTCTTCAAAAGCATTACTCAGCAACCTGAGGACCAGAGATTGTTCAATTCAATTAAAACAGTCACACTTTACATTATAATGTTAAACTGTATTTTCAGCATATAATGTAATACATGAAACACATATAGTTATAATAGCACTATGCATGGAAATATATTATATGCTATAATGCAGGCCAAAAGTGTACACTGTAAAGTGTAAGTAGAAAAAAAGAAATGTTTAAAACAAAACATACTTGGCTGCTCGCTTTTCGTTGCGGCGGCGCAGGTCGTTGAGGTTCACAATGAGCCTGGATTTGTTTTCGCTGATCATCTGTCGTACTTTGCTCTGATAGATGCCCTGGTCTTGCTGAAAACAGGTAAAAACCCAAGAAAAAGTTGTCAACAAACAAAACGTGCACAAAAATACCCCCGAAAAAAAGTTTAAAGCAAGTTACATTATGGTTTATGAGAGTGGGCCTTTGTTCCAATAAGACACATTAACTTCCATAGTTTAACAGTTAATAAGTATATAATAAATGCGTTATGCCTACATCATCGTCAAGAAAATCCAGGTAATCCCTCTGCGCCTCCCTCAGCTCCTGGTCGTCCACAACTTCAGCAGCCATTTTTGTATATAGCTTCTAAAAGTTTTAAGAAATACTCTGTGCAGAAAACCTCGTGTCGATAGCAGGACTGTTGTGTGTCTTTTCGCGCCACCAGGCTTCTCTCGCTGTAGAATCCGACCGCTGATTGGCCAACACACCAGTGATACATTACCATATTCTGTCTCAAGGGTTGCGGCGTCCAATCAGATCCGTAGAATGATGATTCTCCCGGCCCTCTTTAGTGTTTCGCGCGAAAAGAGTACCGGTGCTGCGCATGCGCTCACAACTACAGATGCAGTATATTCAAGTGGAGCTGTTGTGGCAAATAATGCTCGAGTCCTTGTTATTTACTCCTTTCTTTTGTGCAAATTTAAAGTAACTGTTGCGACTCAGACAGTCTGTACATCAAATGTACTATTTATTCAACGTCATATGAAAGCATTTTACTAAAAGTGATGTAAAGTCACAAAGTTATAAATTATACACTGTAGTACAAAGTACATAGTGTAAAATATCCGTTTTATAAATGGACATTACTTTTCTTAAAGGGAAAGTTCACCAAAAATGAAAATTCTGTCATCATTTGCTCACCCTCAAGTTGTTCCAAACATGTGTATACATTAGTCTGTTGAACACAAATGAAGATATTTTGAAGAAAGTTTGTAACTAGGCTGTTTTGGGGCACCATTGACTTCCATAGTAGAAAAAAAAATGGTGCCCCAAAACAGTTCAGTTTCCAACATTCTTCAAAATATCTTTTTATCAAATTTGTACAGGTTTGGAACAACTTGAGGGTGAGTAAATGATGACAGAATTTTCATTTTTGGGTGAACTATCCCTTTAATATTTGGTTTCCGTACTTGATCAGATTCTCATGTTGTCTTTTATGCATCATTTTTATTTTATTTTTTTGCCTGACTGTATATAATATTACACCATTGTTCTGTTTAGGCTATTTTACACTTTAAATATAGGTCTACATGTCTTGTAGTTGCTGTCATAAATAGTAGTATAATAATAGTTACTTTCAAAGTCAACCTATCCTATAATAAGCAAAACAGGATTTGTTAGGCAGAACCACAGCTTCAGTCTCCATTCACTGTCACTGTATATTGAAGTCTCGTGAACCTTAGTTGACAGAGTGTTGTTTCTAATTAATTTTATATTGAGAAAATGAGTCTTCGCCCATCAGAATGTGTGTGAATTTTAATAATCATGTTTTTTTTTTTTTTACTGTGATTTGAAGTTATATCTCTTTTTTTTCTTCATTTGTTTGCTTTTTCGTCAGAGTCCCTTCAAACATGAGTGATTTTGAAGCCCCGCCCAAATTCACAAGGAGCCGGCCCAACAGGTCTCTCAGTTTAGTTGAGAGGGAGAGTGCAGTTGCCAAGGTTATAATGCATACGTTTGAAGACCGAATTTAATCTTTAGGTTGATATGAAACCCCATATATCTTCTAAAAAGTGAGAGGTGAAGTCTGTGAAGGGCGACTTTCAACCAGTGCCGCAAAGGTGAGGAGCTACTAATATATAAACGATAATATAAACTCTTTATTATTTAAAGAAAGTTTCTGGCGTTTTGATACCATGTTTTTTTTTTTTTTGCAGAAGGTTGTATAAAAGTGTCGCATAGCATAGTCTTACTCTTTTTTTGCTTAATAAGGCACATTTAAAAGTAGCACGTGAAAAAATACTATAGTAGCCTAATTTATAGTAAATACTATAGTGTTTTTGAACCATACTATAATGAAGTACTTGAATTCATTTGTTGTGGTAATTCTATAGTTGCTGTGGTAACATAACAGCTATAGTAATATAATCAAATTACTTTTGTTAGTTTTCTACAACTATATGAGTATGTTATACTACAATATACACTACAGTTTACTGTAGTAAAAACTAAAGTATACTACAGTTTATCAGTTCACTAGTTAATACTACAGTATGATGTAGCATTCATTAACAAAGTGTTGTACATACTATAGAGTATACTACTAATTTACTATAGTATGGTTCAAAAACACTATAAATTACTATAGTATTTTTTCACCTAGGCTATTATTTTCTTTTATATTATTTTACATGTTAATTTACGCGCTTACAATTAAATGTACCAAATTTGGCAAACTGTTCTCAAGCCTTGTCTGCTTTAAATAGTGCTGTAAGGTGTGGTTGCAGTCTAGACATAGTATTGAGGGTTTTTTTAAATACAGAATACTAATCACAGAATGCAGATATAGCGTTCATAATGGCTATCTTCAAACCTATTAAACTCCCTATCTGGGCAGCATTTTTAGCCATCATACATATCTGTAACCTATCTATACAGAAATAATCTATAACCCATAACAGTGCTTTCTAGGTAGGCAACATAGGTTTCAAGACACAGCTAGGGTTTTAAAATGGAGAAACATTGGTTTGGAGCAATATACGGCAGAGCACAATGGGAGTACTTGGCAAACACAATGATCAGTTCAACCAGGCCAGATATTAACTTATCAAGTATAAGAGGTTTAGTTCAGCAAGAACTGGCTCTTTGTCTGGCAGAGGTATGAATCATGGCATACTGATTTGTCAATATAATTTATCCTCGTGCTGTTTTCTGCTTCTCATTGCAGCTGATTTTTGTCATTCACCCAGAGTTTCACCATGGCAAGCGGAGTTTTGGGCCGTCTTAGTACTCTGACATTGAGTATACAGCAGCTGGGTCAGTTACCACACTTGTCGAACTGGTTGCCCCGTCTACCTTTACCTAAAGCCACCGTACTTGCCTCTGAGGTGCCGAGTCTGTTTCGTGAGCCTTACATCTTGTCGGGCTATCGTCCGGTCCACCAGGAATGGCTGAGCTACTTCTGTAGCCTCTTTCAAAGTCACAATGAGTCGCTCAATGTATGGACACACCTGCTGGCGATCCCTGCTGTTCTACTCCACTTTTCTTTATTCACAGTCACATGGGGGCTGATGCTCAATGTGGCGTCTTTGCCTCTGTTTTTGTACGTGTTGTCGTCACTTACCTACCTCAGTTTTAGCGTGGCCGCCCACCTGTTGCAGTCACAGTCTGAGCTGGCCCATTACTCCCTCTTCTTCGTAGACTATGTTGGCATAGCTGTTTACCAATATGGCTGTGCACTTGGCCACTATTTTTACTGTTCTGAGCCAGTATGGAGACAAAGCCTAGTGGGTGCTGTTTTTCTACCCGGTGCCGCGGTGCTGGCCTGGTTGTCCTGCGCCAGTTGCTGCTACGCCAAATTCCGTTACCGCCGTCCATACCCTCTCCGCCGCAAGATCTGCCAGATCATTCCCACCAGCCTGGCGTACTTGCTCGACATAAGCCCTGTAGTGCACCGCCTGGTCACCAGATCTTGGGACGAGCCAGTGTTGGTGTTTCACGCCCTGCAAGTGGTGTTTTTTGTGTTGTCGGCTCTGTTTTTCTCTTGCCCAGTTCCTGAGCGCTTCTTTCCAGGGAGATGTGACATTGTGGGTCACGGACATCAGATCTTCCACATCTTCCTGGCCATGTGTACTATGTGCCAGCTGGAGGCAATGTTTAGAGACTATCTGGTGCATCAGCAGTCAGTAGTAACTATGCATGGAGAACACTTCATTCTACTGGCTGGAGGATCGTTCTTCTTATTGGTGTTGTGCAGCGTTCTGACTGCAGTTCTAATGAGAGAAGCTGTGCAAAGACAGCTGAAGAAGAAAGACTGCAAACAAATTTGAAAAGATTTTACAAAACAGATTTGCTTAGTTACACAGTACCACAAGGTATTTATTAATATAAATGTCAAAATTACTTTTATTTTAGTGCATTTATTATGAGAATTGTGATAAGATGTCACTTTTCTTTTGTTCTTTTTATTTTACTTTAAAAGTACATAATCACATTTTGAAATCCCACACTCTCAGCTGTCACTGTTTGTACACTGTAGGCACAAATATGTTTTTTTAAAGGGATAGTTCACCCAAAAATGAAAATTATTCCATGATTTACTAACCCTCAAGCCATCATAGGTGTACAGTATAAGAACGCTATCAGAAATATATTTAAAAATATCCTTAGTCCTCCAAGGTTTATAATGGTTGTGAATGGGGGGCATCAAAAGAAAAATATCATATTTTAAACTTTATAAATTCAAATAACTGGCTTCTGGCAGATGACCGTACGCATAGTGCGCAAGACGATTTGGGCGGAAGAGCAACTTTTGACTCGACGAAATGATGAACACGGAGGCGCAGAGGAGAGAGCAAAACAAAACACCGGTCCGGAATTAGAGAGAAATGTCGGAGGATTTTTATATAAGAGAAGAGGAGCTTGAGTTTGTTGCACAGCCCTATTTAGTTGAACCGCAAGAGGCGTCTAAGCTTACGATACTCCTACATCCTGCGTCATACATCGCAACAGAAGATTACTCATTTTGCGCAAGTTGACTTGCACAGTATGCGTATGGTCGTCCGCCGAAAGCTAGTTATTTGAGTTTTAAATATGGATATTTTTCTTACAAAAACACATCCCTTCACTTCAAAAGGCCTTTATTAACCCCCTGGAGTCATATGGATTACTTTGATTATGATGGATGCATTTTTTTTTTTTTAAACGTTGCCCCCCATTTACAATTTCGACGTAGTATGTCATAATTTCGACTTAGTTGACAATTTCAACGTAGTATGTCATAATTTCGACTTAGTTGACAATTTTGACTTAGTATGTAAAAATTGCGACTAAGTATGTCATTATTTTGACTTAGTTGACAATTTCGACTTAGTTTGTCATAATTTCTACTTAGTTGACAATTTCGACTTGTCATAATTTCGACTTAGTTTGTCACAATTTCGACTTTTTTGACAATTTCGACTTAGTATGTAAAAATTGCGACTAAGAATGTCATTATTTCGACTTAGTTGACAATTTCAATTTATGTCATACTTTCGATTTATTTGACAATTTCGACTTATGTCATAATTTCGACTTAGTTTGTCATAATTTCGACTTTTTTGAAAATTTCGACTTAGTATGTCATAATTTCGACTTAGTTTGTCATAATTTCGATTTAGTATGTCATAATTTCAACTTAGTATGTCATAATTTCGACTTAACTGACAATTTCGACATAGTATGTCATCATTTCGACTTAATTGACAATTTCGACTTATGTCATCATTTCGACTTAATTGACAATTTTGACTTAGTATGTCATTGTGGCGAGGGGGGCGTGGTTTAGCGGGGTCTGCGGCAGGAGGGAGTGTCTGGGGATGTGCGGTGATTGAACGGGTTGAATGTAAATCACGAACACCTGTTTCTCGTTCCAGTAACTGGCGTGGAGACAGGATAAAACGCCAGGAGAAGCAGGAGCGTGTGATTTACATTCAACCCGTTCAATCACCGCACATCCCCAGACACTCCCTCCTGCCGCAGACCCCGCTAAACCACGCCCCCCTCGCCACATCATAATTTCGATTTAGTATGTCATAATTTCAACTTAGTATGTCATAATTTCGACTTAATTGACAATTTTGACTTAATATGTCATAATTTCGACTTAATTCACAATTTCGTCTTATGTCATCATTTCGACTTAATTCACAATTTTGACTTAGTTTGTCATCATTTCGATTTAGTATGTCATAATTTCAACTTAGTATGTCATAATTTCGACTTAACTGACAATTTCGACTTAGTA
Organism: Chanodichthys erythropterus; assembly: GCF_024489055.1. Taxonomy (NCBI): domain Eukaryota; kingdom Metazoa; phylum Chordata; class Actinopteri; order Cypriniformes; family Xenocyprididae; genus Chanodichthys; species Chanodichthys erythropterus. The sequence continues at coordinate 12,054,767 of NC_090224.1, read as the reverse complement.
TGTCATAATTTCGACTTAATTGACAATTTTGACTTAATATGTCATAATTTCGACTTAATTCACAATTTCGACTTATGTCATCATTTCGACTTAATTGACAATTTTGACTTAGTTTGTCATCATTTCGATTTAGTATGTCATAATTTCAACTTAGTATGTCATAATTTCGACTTAACTGACAATTTCGACTTAGTATGTCATAATTTCGACTTAATTGACAATTTTGACTTAGTATGTCATCATTTCGACTTAATTGACAATTTTGACTTAGTATGTCATCATTTCGACTTAATTGACAATTTTGACATAGTATGTCATCATTTCGACTTAATTGACAATTTTGACTTATGTCATCATTTCGACTTAATTGACAATTTTGACTTAGTATGTCATCATTTCGACTTAATTGACAATTTTGACTTAGTATGTCATAATTTCGACTTAATTGACAATTTCGACTTATGTCATCATTTCGACTTAATTTTGTCAAAAACTTTTAAATTTTGTCAGTTTTGAGTTAGTAGTATGACAATTTTGGCTATATTTGACATTATATTTTTTATTATATCTCCGATTGTGTTTGTCTGAAAGAAGATTTATATATACACCTATGATGGCTTGAGGGTGAGTAAATCATGGGATAATTTTCATTTTTGGGTGAACTATCCCTTTAAAGTACATATGCACACCAGTGACAGCTTTTGTTTTATCTGAAATTGCAGATATCAGCCTCATGGGGGCATTTTACTTTTTAACTATCAAATACTTTTACAAATCATATCAAACATAAATACTAAGTAGGGTTTTTCCCACAAATTAAGTCACTGCTTAGGATAATCTACCACTTAGCCGACATTCCTCTGAGATCCAGTACTGTATGGCTTATACACAACTGGCCTATTTTCTTTAAAACTGTTTGGAGTCTGGGACAGGAGTTTTTCGAAAGCAAAAACATTCAAATTAAGGAGTAAAGCTTGATTTGGTCCAAATTAGAATTGGAGTTGGAGAGGAGTGGGGGATAAGGGGAACAAAGAGGCTACTTTTAGTTTGCACTCAGCATAGTCAGGCAATGTTGTTGTGGAGGAATGGATCAACTCTTGTTTGCTCAAAAGAACATTGATACAGAACATACATACTTCCTGAAATAGAAATGCCATCTACAGGCCCAAACAAAAATATCCTGCTTAAAGAGTTAGTTTGCCCAAAAATGAAATTTCTGTCGTTAAGTACTCACCCTCATGTCTTTTCAAACTTGTAAGACCTTAGTTCAACTTGGTTCGACATGAGGGTGAGTAATTAATGGCAGAAATTTTATTTTTGGGTGAACAAACCCTTTAAATCAGAGTGTAATGTTATATACTCAGTAGTATTTTTAGTAACTGTTTGTTTAGACCGCACAAATAAAGTTCTGGTATGTATTTACTGTACTTTCTTCCTCGTCATGTATGATGTTTATTTATTTTTTGCAAATCAAATCATTTCTACCTCAGTGGGACAGAAATTCAGGTTAACCCTGTTGTTTAAACGAAAATGTGCCTTAGATACTGCTTTGTACTTTTGATTGTGCTTTGTATTATAATAAATGTTTACATTAAAATCCAAGTATTCTAATAAACCTTTGGTGAGTTTTGATTTTAGTTAAGGAAGACTTTTTATTTATGATGCTATTTCATTGAGCAATTCTTTTAGTGTACCAGAACAGTCCATTAGGAGGCAGCAGTGTTCCATTTAAAAACTGAAAAAGTTAAATTTGTTAAAAATGTTTTAATTATTTAAATGTCGTTCAAAACAGAACTAACCCTATATGATATCTTAGAAAAAAGAATGATATGGCTTGTACCTAAATAAACTAAGCTAATTACCTGAACAAGTAAAATGCAAGTGACGTGAATTCTTTTGAGGGATATAGGGAGATATGGATTTAGGCACTGGAGTGGCTGGAATCCAGAATGAGGAAGCATGACTCTGTCAAATCCCTGTGGGATCAGTGTGTTGCTGCCAGTAAAGACAGGATGATGACAGGTGATCTAGGATCGTGTAACTGAGGAAAAAAGGTAAAGGGAGTTTTTTTAATTATTTTTATTCTTTTAGGCTGACTGATAGAAGAAAGCTGTTTATAGATAGTTTCTAAAAAATCTGGTGGTGGCTCCAAGCAATAAAATAATTTTCATTAACATTCAGTTTAAAGATGTCTATTTTAATGTACATTTCAAACTGTTTTAGTATCACTTTTTGGTATTACTTTTCACCGGCTTTGTCTCATTGCATTTTAAATATACACTAAACACTGCAGTAACAATTGCAGTCTGTTTGTGTTAACATGAAATAGAGGTGTGACTTGTACATGTACTCACCTGTGTGTAATCATATTTGAGAGAACAGCAATAACAGCTTACATTATATTCGCTTTCATTACTTTTACTCATTGGCCCATCAACTTGTTTTGTGGCAAATTATTGAGTTTAGTTTCCTTCGGTTCTTACCTTTCAGTCATTACAGAAACTGGATGAAGAGTGATGGCTCCTGTTGAGGAGGGTCTGATCACCTGGATATCAGGTTGTTCTTCCTCTCTTCAGATTGGCATTGTGTCAGCCCTCTTCATCATCATTTATGTCACGCTCTACAGCCTTTGTACAAGCTGTTTCAGGTAAGTCTCATAATTTTTGTCTTTTACTGTATATTTCAATGCACATTAAGGAATTTTTCATTCATTATCACATATTGTGCTGATTCAAAACACACCCAAGAGAAGGGAGTGATTGTAACAGAATGCTGTGAGTAAATGGGTGATCTCAGTGGAATGTGCAATGACAGGTTCAGACGCACAAGTCACCAAGTGCCCAAGTCGCACAGCAGCGTGAATAATGTTAATGTTTGTGTTATTGTAAGAAAAGTAGAGACCTGTTTGTCAACCACATATGTAAACCATGAAGATGGACAGCTGATAATAGCCTTTCATGTTTGCATGCAAGGATCATGCAAAAACTATTACGAAAACAAACAGGATGCACTGTGGTGTGTGCTATATCTGGAACATTTGGAATAGTGACTTTTCTTTTTATGTCTCCAGTGTGTCTAACAGTGTATCATCCAGCCATTTACACAGACAAGGGAAAACAAATATTCCATTGGCATCTCCACAAAATGTAAGAGATCGACAGACACCACACACACTCAGAAAACAGTCCATAAATTAGTATTACTGTTGGCTGTTGCTACACTCTAAAAAATGCAGGGTTATTTTTAACTCACACTCAAAAAAAAAAAAAAAACAGTTCTGTTCAGTTTGTATATTTGTACTGTTCAGTTGTAAAAATGTATTTTCATTTAACACCATTGTATTAGGTTTCAGATTCAAACTATTGTATTGTGTTAAACTGACTTGAAACAGTTGCGTTTTGGCTCAACTCAATATTGTCATTTTGAAAGAACTTGTGTCAATTAAAGTTCTCCCAAAAATTCTGTCATTTTTTACTCACCCTCATGCCGTTCCACACCCGTAAGACCTTTGTTCTTCAGAACACAAATTAAGATATTTTTGATAAAATCCGATGGCTCAGTGAGGTCATTACCAGCAAGATCATTAACACTTTCAGATGCCCAGAAAGCTACTAAAGACATATTTAAAACAGTTCATGTGGTTCAACCTTAATGTTACGAAGAAAAGAGAATACTTTTTGTTCACCGAAAAAAAAAAAAAAACGACTTTATTCAACAATATCTAGTGATGAGAGATTTTTTAAAACACTGCTTCATGAAGCTTCGAAGTGGTTCAGAGTGTGTATCAAACTGCCAAAGTCACATGATTTCAGTAAATAAGGCTTCGTTACTTCATAAGTGTTTGGAAATTTCAATGGTTCACCACTGGGGGGCGTGACTTTGGCAGTTTGATACACACTCCGAATCACTGATTTGAAATAAAAGATTCGTAAAGCTTCATGAAGCAGTGTTTTGAAATCACCCATCACTAGATATTGTTGAATAAAGTCGTTATTTTGTTTTTTTGCCGCACAAAAAGTATTCTTGTCGCTTCATAACATTAAGGTTGAACCACTGTAGTCACATGAACTGTTAAATATGTCTTTAGTAGCTTTCTGGGCATCTGAAAGTGTTACTTGTCTTGCTGGCAATAGAGGCCACACTGAGCCATCGGATTTTATCAAAAATATCTTAATTTGTGTTCTGAAGATGAAGGAACGTCTTACGGGTGTGGAACGACATGAGGGTGAGTAATTAATGACAGAATTTTCATTTTTGTGTAAGTAGGCCAGAAATAACATTTGATGCTTTTTCAGTTTACTTAAGTAAATGAAGTTAATCCAACACAATTCTTTTCATCCACTGTATTCAAAAATTATTTGCCAGGTTGCTTTAAAAATATGCTTCACTTGAAAATATCTAAATAAACCTGATTTTATTCAAGTCAAAATATTATTTAATTTTACCAAATCAACTTCATTAGGTTACACCAACAAAAATAATTGTAAGAGTTAGATCATGCTGAAATAATTCCTTATGCACATATCTACTTTCACAGAGTACTATAAATGACTTTTAGCTTATACTGTACAATACACAAAGCTTTTGTTGAGTAGTGCATGACCACTGTTGACAATTTGCTTTAAGAGGAAGAAACTTTTTTTCCGGCTTTGAGACCAATTGCAATACACTGGCGAACCATATCCATCCTATTATGGTCAATTAAAATCATTAAGTGGTAAATTGCAGCGGATCGGCAAGAGAGGATAAGTAATTTCCAAAGAGTTATTGGATTAATCTTCTAAAGGAAATGACACTGTAAAAAAACTTTTTTTAATCATAAAGGACTGGCATAATATAGCATGTGACGTGAAATGGAAAAAAGTAAATAATAATAAACGATTATTCTCTCATGTCCTTGTTGCAGAAACGACCTGAGTTCCAAAGTGCTGAAAATATGCCAGCTGCCAAGGATCTGTCTGATCATATATACTCGCACCTGGAGGCTGAACTGAATGAGGAAAATCCTTATGAGTGCATTAGTGAGCTTTCATTACATCCTCCATCTGACAAAGCTGAAGGGGAGAATGAGAGCCCTTCCACAGCAATGACAAAGCCTGATGATAATCACTCTGTCTCTGCCCTCAACCAACCAGTAAACAAACAGCCTCTCACTTCACCTCACACCCGGAATGATCTACATTTGACCGAAACAGTTGTTTATGCTGCAGTGTGCTGGAAAAACAAAAGTAACAGGAACACAAATCCTACAGATACTGTGGTTGAAATCAGAGATATTGATTTCAATATCCCTGACGTCCCTCCCATTCCAGACAAACATTTCTAATATGACGAAAAGGCAATGTTTGTATTTATTCTCATTTTGCAAGTCTTAAAAACAAACTTGCAATACAAAAATAATGTTCATGACAAATATACATATTTTTTATTTATTGCTTTTCAGAAACATTTAGATTAATAAATAAATAGTATGTCTGTTTTAACATCACTGCAACTTCACAGAAAACTGTTTAAAGTAAGCCAACCATGTCTGGGTTATTGTAGGTCAGCATGAGTCACATGATACAATGCCTCGAGCCAATACCCAGACTGGATTCAGAGACTGAAACCCAACATGCTTGCGCTGTCCAGACCTAAAATCCCCTTTGGAGGATGAAGTCCGTCGGCCACGGCCGCCGACAGAAGAAAGCTTATAATCCCCAGACATCATTTACATGATGAACGTTTTCTTCCAAATGTCTGTTTGCAAATACACAATGCTGAATATTTAGGAAATAGACCAAATGATGTAGGTGAAAGGTGACGCACATCAAGGGACTGCTTTGGAAACTGCTGTCTAACATTTAACTTAAAATGACTTATCCTGGGGATACATTTTTACCTATTTTAAATATTGATATTTGTCATATATTACTTTCATGGGTCTGTGTACTGTGTGTGTGTGTTTATAGTGTGTAGAATATAAAAGAATAAGAGTATATGAAAATAAAAGCTATATAAAAGCTGTATAATTTGTACAAAAAAAAGTGATTATTATAATGTGGTATAGAAAATCAGAAAGATTTAAGAGACACATGATGGAACAGACCAATATTATAGGAGCAGGTTTTAGTCAAAATAGCCTATTTTTATTCACACACAAACATACACATCTGGTTTACTATCCTTGTGGGGACTCTCCATAGACTAAATGGTTTTTATACTGTACAAACTGTGTATTATATCACCTTACACTAACCCTAACCCGAAAACTACCCATCACAAAAAACTTTTGGCATTTTTAGAAACATAGTTTAGCATGCTTTTTAAAGCCATTACTTGGGGTAATGGCCTAATACCCATGACATACACGTTTGTGTCCTCATAAACCATATATACAAGAACACACACAGATACAGTCTACAGATGTATAAAATAAATAAATAAAATACTTAATAGTGTGGAGCACTTTATTATATGCTATTATTAAAAATACAAATAAACCCCGCACAGTTTAAAATCGTGTAATAATAGCCTACTACGGATAGTGATATAGAATAACACGAATTATCCTTGCGTAGCACCGTGTTAAGCTATATAAACAATCATGTTGTGAGATGTTGCAGTCATTCGGCACGTAAGCCTACGCGAGCGCCACGTACAGCCCCCCCTCACTGACTGACGGCAGAGGAGCGCGGGTGAGCAGCAGGCAGCGGCATCTCTCCCTACCAAAACATTCTAGGTAACATCATTAACACGCCGGGTTTTTATTGACAGTAGAAATACTGAGGGTATTTTATGTCACTGCATGTTTACAGACTTTTCCCGCTATAATCATGTACGTTAGCCGGTGTTTATGTGAACTGTTCTGATTTTTTAAAAATCCTACTGTGGTCGTTTCGAGAGAATACTGTGTTTAAAATGAGCTGTTTTTGGTGTGGCTGTCTAATGCGTGTGTTTTAAGTGTGCATTTTCGAGAATATTTTGCACAAATGTGATTTATTGTATTGCAACTGTTCGTTGTTTTGCTTATTATGTTGTGTATATTAACGGGGGTTGAGCAGAAACTCGTGTACGCACACGTTGTTGGATGAAGGTGTGTCCTTCGGGGAACCGAGTCAGCCAATCAGAGCACAGCTTCCGCCCCCAGTGGGAAGGTTGTTTTTTGCTGGATGTAAACGCCCCTTACGAGCGTCCCAGCTAAAGTGTGGATCTGGATTAAATGGCACAGTTTAAAGGATTAGTTCACTTCTGAATTAAATTTTCCTGATAATTTACTTACCCCTGTGTCATCCAAGATGTTCATGTCTTTCTTTCTTCAGTTGAAAAAAAATTAAGGTTTTTGATGAAAACATTCCAGTATTATTCTTCTTTATAGTGGACTTCAATGGACTCCAGACGGTTGAAGGTCAAAATTAGTTTCAGTGCAGATTCAAAGGGCTTTAAACGATTCCAGACGAGGAATAAGGGGCTTATCTAGCGAAAGATCGGTCATTAAAAAAAACAAAACAACAACTGTATATGCTTTATAAACACAAATGATCCCCTTGAACGTACTTTCTATTTCCGTATTCTTCAAAAAGCTTATGCTGTATGTCCTACACCTTCCCTATTCTACTTACAGAAAAAACGGAACTGGCTCGTTCCGTAAGTTGAATAGGAGAAGAATTTTTTGAAGAATATGTTGAAGAATACAGAAAACGGAAGCACTTGCAAGGCGATCATTTGTGTTTATAAAGCATATACATTTGTATTTTTTTTCCGAAAATGACCGATTTTTTTTTCTCTAGATAAGACCCTTATTCCTCGTCTGGTATCGTTTAAAGCTCGTTGAAGCTGCACTGAAACTGTCATTATGACCTTCAACCATTTGGAGTCCATTGAAGTCCACTATAAGGAGAATAATCCTGGAATGTTTTCATCAAAAATCTTAATTTCTTTTCGACTGAAGAAAGAAAGACATGAACATCTTGGATGACATGGGGGTGAGTTAATTATCAGGAAAATCTTATTTAAAGTGGACAAATTTTTTAATTTAACTGTTTCAATTATTAAGATTAAATCTTCGTTTATTGGAGGAAATAGGCAATTGGTTTTGTGTAAATGAAACGCTGTCAGCAAGCATTTTATTTTCTGTCATCTGTGATAGAAACAAGAATCAACACATAAGTGTAGAGGCGGATATGAACTGGTAAATACGTTCAAAAAGACCAAGCGCAATGCTGACAAAATAGATGAAAAACGATAGTTCAGTTGACTTGGTTGATACACAGATACCTATGGACATAATGATTTAACTTCCAGAAAGGACCTTTGAACGAATATTTTGAGCGAATGGATTCAAAACATTCGATTCACTGAGATGAATCCTAATTCCGTTGCGGGATTTGGATCTCTCCATGATTTCACTCCATAAATCCGGAGTTACAGTATCTGAGAGGCTCACAGTCAGGGGGTGTGTTGCCCTAAAAAAAGTAAAGAGCAATATTCTGCTGCGTTGCTTGTCTGTGTTCAAAAATCTATCGCTTGTCTTCGATAAAGGTATTTTTTTTTTTGTATTTTATTACTGTTTTTAATTTTTCATGTATATCTGATTATTTAAGTTTCCAATGAGACTCGCGTATAAGTGGTTTCGATTTTAATAGAGAGTGTAAAGGTATTAATTAATTTATTTATTTATTTTTGCACGTTTGCATGGCCTCGTGGCGTTGTCGCAGAGCTTGTGTTATTATTAGCCCGCTTGGCGCTCAGATTAAAACATATGATATTAAACGAACGGTGTTATAACATGCTTTACCCTGCTTTCTAGCTTTTTGTGCGGAGAGCCAAAGTCGACTGTTGGGCTGAGAGCATGGCAGCGGTGAGATCCAGAGCAGGACTGAACACAATACAGATGGGCACAGAAGGGCAGGAGGGAATGGTATGTATCACAATAACTGGTATAGCCCCTGTAACTTACAAATAGGAGGAAAGTGTGGATAGTCTGTATATAATTGATTGTGTCCAATCCTGCAGAGCTACATGCAGTGTTGTGGGCAGGAAGGGGTGAGCGTGCAGAAGAAGCTGGGACCTGGGATAGAGTGGTCTGCTGATGTCAGCGCACAGCAAACAAACCTTCTATCATTCTCACGGTCTTCCGGTGTGGACTTACCTTACAGGTTAACCTGCAGATCCATTTTATCTCTCTAGTTTGTTGTCTTATTATCAATCTAGACTCACTTAGAGCAGAATTTCTCTACAGATACTGTGGAAGGTGTAATGTTATTGTGTGCATCATAGATCTATAATACTGTGTAATGTGATGTGAACAATTTTTTTACTCTCTACCATAACTCAGAAGTCCTGAGTCGGTGGAGATGGATGAGATCATGGCTGCAATGGTGCTCACCAGTCTGTCCTGCAGTCCAGTGGTCCAAAGCCCCCCGCAGAGGGACCTCCTACCAGGTGAACTGGCTTCTTTTGGAAACCATGTCTTACCAAACACGGAACACTTTTTCAGTGTATGCTTGCTTGACAAACCAATGCAGACAGTTTATTTGAAACAAAATCTCATCAGATTTCAAATGAGATTTCAATTTCATTTTTTTTTTTATTTTAGCTCTTTGAAATTATATATTTGTATATATATATATATATATATATATACACACACACACACACACACACACACACTCACAATTATTTAAAAAAATATTGATATTGTACATAGTGTTGTCATAAATTTTGACATGTATTGATACTGAAATATCTGAAACTGTTTGCATACTCCTTTTCTAAAGTATCGATACACTGATACCAGCTGCGTGTTTTGCTCTCTTCTTTCCGGTGAATTGACACACCTGCCTCCTCTCATTCACTCGTCTCATTTGCTCCTGGTTGAATAGTGCTTGTATTGCGCATAATTTTATTAATTGACCCTTCACCGGGAGTTTGATTGACAGGCGATCTAACCAGTCATAACGCCATATCCGCCATTTTGTCAGACAAAGCAGTCAGGAAAGTTAGTAGATTAATGTTGGTGGACTTGAACTTGGAAAAATGTCTTTCTGTGGTTGAAATGTGGTTCATTCATGTTTATTTGATGATATAAATTAACTAGTAAGAAGTTATGTAGTATGAACTAGTAGTATGTTTGGTTCATGAGCTGCTTGATCTGAGGCGCTACAGCAATCTGTCACGACACATTAAAGAGCCACAAAACAGTATTTATTGTTTACATTTTTTCAAAAATTACAAAATTTGAGACTTGGTTCCATATCAAAAGTAACCTGCTCTGCCTTGTCTGTCGATACATTGTCAGCTTCGTCTTTGCTCCACGTTGTATTTTTCACTGTGTGAGAACGTGTGCATGGCTTGTCGAACATAGCAACAGTAACAGGTCTTCGCGAACGGTCAATTCCCACAAGTTTCGTGCTCACACCAAAAGCACATGCACTACTGATCTAAGTGGCACACACATAAAGCCACCCCTCAAACAGCTTGCGAGTCCCAAATTGACTTTTTCATGGTTTATTGCACTTAACTTTGTATGTATTTGACAATTTATGTCAAAATGCTGTGTATTCAAGTAAATACAGTCAGTTTTGGAATGTAAATAGTTGAGAGAAAAAACAACAGTATATTGGATCCATACATAAGCTCTTAAAGGGACAGCAGCCTAATAAATTTGCTGCTGCCTGTCATGTTAATAAAAGAACAAAAGACAAAGAGAAAAAGTGATCAAAGAGAAAATCGCTCTATGCTCTTGACAGAAAAACTTTTGTAACTTGAATTGTAAGCATTCATCTGTATTTAATTTTTACAATTAAGACTATCCAGTGCTATTTTACATTTATTTTAATTTCTGTATATTTCTTACATGAATACTACTGTTAGACCCACCTGAAAAACTTAAAGCCATGTTTATTTCATTTGTCTCTCTATTTTTTTTGTGTGTAACTTTAGGTCAACAAATAAAGCCTCCCTGTGCTGTGTGTAAGCTATTGCAACAAAATTACCCAAATTATCAAAAAACAAACAAACAAACAAACAAAAAGAGATAATAACAAATTATCTGTATGGCGGTATATATGGCAGTTTCCCCCATGGTATCGAAAATGGTATTGAATATCGATATTTTTCAAGGTATTTTATTGAAGTTAGAAATTCCAATATCGTGACAACACTAAGTGTACAGCATAACACAACCCAACAATGAATTTAGCAATTCTATGGTTATGCCTGTGTTATTTACACTTGTCCTCTCTTTTGTCTGTGTTTATAGCTGACATGGAGTGTTGCGGAGGTGAGCTGTCTGACAGCGGCAGCAGCGGTTACTGGAGCTGGGACCATGGCAGTGTAAGCCCAGCCCCTTCTCCATCGGTTACTGAGATGGACAGGAGCTCGGGCCAACTGACAGACGAAGGACTGCACATGGAGCTGGACCAAGCCGCATGTGAGGAGCCGGAGGCCAGGAGGTGCAAGGTGAGAAAGAGAAGACTGTCAGATTGCTGAACCTGAGGGTAAATAGACCGCATTTTAAGCTGATGTTTTAAAAATACATGTGAGTCACTCTTTGTTTTTCTTTCTCACTCTCAGAGCTTGAGCAGGGGAGCATACAGGTGTCTGTGGCCTGGCTGCGGGAAAGTGCTGACTTCACGGGTTGGAATGAAACGGCACATTCGCATTCTTCACCTGGGGTGAGTATGTCCGTGCATACCAAACTCATGGAACAACTGAGATTGAGGCACAGGAACGTTATGATGCAGCTTTAACCCTATAAAGCCTGCTGTATTATATTTGATATCTGGTGTATCAAATATGGTACTCAACAAAAAAAAAAACATATATACACACTTTTTGTAACACTTTAGTTTAGGGTCCATTTCTCACTATTAACTAGTTGCTTATTAGCATGCATATTACTAGGATATTGGCTGTTTATTAGTCCTTATAAAGCCTTATTCTGCATGACCATATTCTACATACCTTAATCCTACCCAATAACTAAACTTAACACAAACCTTACTAAATATTAAAGGATTAGTTCACTTTAAAATGAAAATTACCCAAGCTTTACTCACCCTCAAGCCATTCTAGGTGTATATGAATTTCTTCTCAGATGAACACAGTCAGAGTTATATTAATAAATATCCTGACGCATCTAAGATTTATAATGGCAGTAAAAGGGACCAACGGGTACAAAGCTCAAGAAAGTACATCCAATAGCAATAAACGTACTCCACACGGCTCTGGGGGGGGGGTTAATAAAGGCCTCCTGAAGCGAGGCAAAGCATTTGTGTAAGTAAGGGTGCTTTCATACTTGGTTCGATTGCCTGGACCGAACCCGAGTTCGATTGCTCCCCCCTCCCCCTGTGCCCAACTGGACTGTGTTCACATTATATTATTTGGGTCCGAACCGCGGTTTGTTTGCGTCATCAAACCAGCAGCTGTTTACTACGTTGCTTAGTAACGATGGCACAGGAGAAGGCGGCAAAATGCAACGTTGCTCTCCTCACTTTTATATTTTTGTTTTTGAACCGTTGGTTTTGTTCATAACGGCTCTTGCGTCTATCTGCCGTGAATGTAGAATGTTGAAGGCGAGCAGAAATGAGAAAAGCTACGCTACAGCTCTCTGTTGGCAGCATGTCCGTCACGCTCGTCGGGAAAGTGAGTGAAACACACACACACAAACACACATTTTTATCAAATTATACGGCATTAATAGCGGTTCACTTCCGCAATTCGGTACGTTTGCATTCATATCAGAAGCGAACCGTACCGGAGTTCACTTGAACCGCACCCCAGACCACCCTTTTTAAGTGGACCCGAGTTCAGAAGACCGTGTTCACATCATCCAAACGTACCGAACTCTGATGTCAATCGAACCCGGGTGCGCACCAAAAGTGCTAATGTGAAAGCACCCTAAAATATCCATATTTAACAAGTTATAAAGTAAAATATGTAGTTTCCGCCACATAGTCTTCCGTATTGAACTTACAAAGTAACGCCTCTCGCAGTTTAAAATGCTTACACTACGTCCTACGCCTTCACTTCAACCTTAACTGACGCAATGTCAGCTTACTAAGTTGATTATGGAAGGCGGTCTGGCGGAAGCTAGATATTTTACTTTAAAACTTGTTAAATATGGATATTTTTCATACACAAACACATCACTTTGCTTCAGGAAGGCCTTTATTAACCCCCCGGAGCCGTGTGGAGTACATTTTGCTTTGGATGGATGCACTTTCTTCAGCTTCATACTCATTGGTCCTGTTCACTGCCATTATAAAGCTCGGATGCGTCAGAAAATGTATTAATATAACTCAGATTGTGTTCATCAGAAAGAAGAAAGTCATACACACCTAGGATGGCTTGAGGGTGAGTAAAGCTTTGGGTAATTTTCATTTGAAAGTGAACTAATCCTTTAATAATCAGTAATAATCAGCAAAAGTGGTGACTGGACCCTAATCTATAGTGTGACTTTCATTATTTCACGTCAGGCCTTAATGGGTTAATAATGTTAAGCAGTGTGATTTACTGGTTTGAAAAACCATGTATAAGTATATAGGTTTACATTATTTACTAGGCCTGAAAATAAGTGACAAATGATGTTTCTTATTCTTCCCGTTATTTTATTTTCACTCAAACAGTGGGGGTTCAGAGCAGTCGCATAGGGAGGAAGACTTCTACTACACAGAGGTCTCCTCTGAAGATGAGGAAACTGCACCTCCATCTCCTGCTCCTTCCTTCTCAAGCGGGGCCTGGACGTCCTGCAGCTCTACCCAAAGCCAATCCACCCCAGGACACCAAGATGCTCCATTCCAGTCAAGCCCACTCAGCCAATCAGCTCCAAGCAGCGTGTGGCAGATCCACACTGAACATCTCTATCAGGTACATATCAGCTGAGATAACTGGCTGAAACTGATTGTTTAGAAATGAAGCATAGAAATCTTGTCTAAAATCTTTGTGATGTTAGTGCGTTTTTGTGAGTTAATTGTGTGTGTTTTTTTCCATCACTGTGTTGTTTTACTGCAGGCCTGCGCGCCAATTCAGGTGACAGTCTCTCCAGGCTCTCCCACCTTTTGTAGCTGGACCCCGCCTGGTGATGTCCAGCAGAAACCTCAGGTTGGTCTGCCTCTCCAAAAGCACTTAACATCATAAGTGATGCATTTTAATACACTTTATGCCATCTGCCCTTTTATTACTATGTTGATCTATAGATTCCAACATCTCGCAGCCGGTCAGTGAGCGTCGGAGAGCAGTGGCTACAGCGGAACAGCGCCCCCACCAGATCACAGACCATGAGTGCATCTCCCTCCAGAGGGCACTGTTCATTCAGGTGAACCGCTTAGTTAAATGCTGCCCTCTGTAGTTACGAAAAAGGTCTTTAGTGCAAATAGCATATAAATAGTATATTAATATAGTATTATATTTCTATGTATTCCTTTCAGATACATTGTAAAATGTTTTATGACTTAAAAATGTAAATATATGTTTTAATTTATAATAATTAAACATTACACAACCAAAGTCATATTTAAAATGTACTTTTTCGTCTTTTCCTTAGGAAGGGCCGCGGTGAGGCCAAAAAGTGCCGGAAAGTGTACGGCGTGGAGCGCCGGGACCAATGGTGCACCGCCTGCCGCTGGAAGAAAGCCTGTCAGCGGTTCCCAGACTAAACCGAAAGACTTTAGGAGACAAGGAAGAATCCCCATTTTCTTTCTTTCCTCCAACTATTTCCTGCACTGTAGAGGAATCCCTCTTTTCACTTTTCTACCTTTTTTTTGTTTTCCTATTAGAGTTAAAAGTGTTTTGTTATGATTTCCCACAAAGTGAACGCTGGTACTAGCTGTCGAGACTGTGGAGTAGTAGGATCCCAACCCCTCTTACAAGACTAAAGTGTAACCCTGTATCTGAACAAGGTGTTTTTCTACCCCAGTCCTGCATACCTGAGATATTTAAGTGATTGTTGATTTTTGTATACTGTGGACAATGTATTGCTTTGAGCATTTTCATGATGTTTTTTCTATTGCCGTTTTGTTAGCCTGAAAGGTGTAACAGTGCAATGTCATGTATTGTCTTTTTTTCTACGTATTTACTCAAATTAAGTCACAACTTTTGAGTTTCGCAAGGTTTGACTATCGTTTGCCATAGCGCTTCCTAATCAATCTAAACTGCCAGATATAAAGCTACGGTGGTGTTGAGTGGGAGATGTGAATGATATTGGCCACATTGGTGGCCACAGTATGTTGTCTGATGGACATAAAAGTGCAGCTATAACCTTTCGATTGAATACCAAAGTGCTATTGCAAAGAGTTAAAGGGAGCTTGACTGAATACTGCCTGGACAATAGATCGGGCTCTTTTCATTTTGTACGTTTTTTGACATCCTTCCGAAACGTGATAAGGTCTTGTACAATACTGGATCATCCCCTTGGGAACATCTAAAAGGATTTGAAAGCATAACATCACACTGAAAAAAGATATGTGTAATCAAAAAGACACAAGATATAATATGCAAATTTCATAAGCTTGTCATTTGTGCATGACAAATAACAAGAACAATTGTAAAATTATTTTATTGGCCTTTTGTGTGCATTTCATGTACAAGTGGAAAGGATTAAAAGAAAAAACTTACTTTCCAAAAATGCTTGCAGAATGTGTTTGAAATGAAAATTATTCACAAAGCCAAAATGTCTACACAGACAAAAGCATTATTTACAGAATACTGTAAAGTATGCTGAAAGACTATCTGCTAGTTCTTTCTTTACATGTAGGGGGTGTCAGTTTTCAAAACCTTTTCTGTGACATCCAGTGAGGGTGAATCTGTCAAGCACTAAGATGATCTCATTTGTATGTTCATGCACAAATAAATGCAGAAAGCTGGAACACATGCTAAATTCATTCTCAGCAGGAGGAGCCAAACAATTAAAGGTGCTATTTATGTGGAACCAAACCAAATTGCACAAATAATAACTATAAATTGTTTCAAACAAGACATGGCATTGGCAGAGAGCCCCACATTTTCTGATTGGCTAACATGTACGGGCCGCTATCAGATTTAACTTTGTCATATTAGGTACGTTCACGCCATGTCGTAATTACTGTAACAATTCTGAACTGTAAAAAGTAATTTTCTGAGAGCCACGACTTACCACCTGACCACTGCAGATTTATAGGGTTAGTTTACCCAAAAATGAATTTCTGTCATTAATTACTCACCCTCATGTCATTCCAAACCCGTAATACCTTCGTTCATTTTCAGAACACAAATGAAGATCTTTTTTAGTGAAATATGAGAGCTTTCTGTCCCTCTATTGACAAATGCTGCTATCACTTTCAAGCCCCAGAAAGGTAGTAAAGACATCATAAAAGTAATCCATGTGACTCCAGTGGTTTATCCTTAATTTTATGAAGCGACGCGAGTGCTTTGTTTGTGCGTAAAATATAATTTACCCCTATATTTACAAAATATTAAAGCTGCTGTTCGCGATTTTTGGCCCTCTAGCGGTTAATAAACAGACCTGCACGCGTCTTGCGGAGGAGCATTCTAGCCGGAGCTACTTTTCTCCTATGGCGAGTCACGCAGTTACTGTGATACTCTGCGGCGAGTCCTACCAGTCCGGTCTGAAATAGTCCGAATATAAACACTTATTTTAAGTGTACCATAATGATTCGGGATAAGAAAAAAACACGGTTTGGAAAATGGATTCATGTTGTATATTCTCATTATATCATTTTTGTAAATTTTTAACACAAAAAAGTTGCGGACTGCAGCTTTAATCTCCAACGTTTTCATGAGTACCAAAATGCTGTTGACACGAGAGCACCACAACGCAAGCGTGATGTGTTGACGTAAGTGCAGATGAATATTTTGTAAATAAAGTGGTATATTATGTTTTTTTTTTTTTTTTTTGTGCAAACAGATCACTTTTGTCGCTTCATAAAATTGATGTTAAACCACTGGAGTCAAATGGATTACTTTGTGTCTTTACTACCTTTCTGGGGCTTGAAAGTGGTAGTTGCGTAGGCTGTCAGTGGAGGCTCTCAGATTTCATTAAAAAGATCTTCATTTGTGTTTCGAAGATGAATGAATGATATGCGGGTTTGGAACGACATGAGGGTGAGTAATTAATAACAGAATTTTCATTTTTGGGTGAATAAACCCTTTAAGGTGTGTTTAACTTTAAGCAGACATATCGGAGTTTGACATCAATGCATCATTCGAAAACATACAGAGAGTTATTAACGTTAATTACGACATGGCATGAATAGCCATTCTCAGTGATATCTTTCAGGATTTTTATGTGTGGTATTCCACAAAATATTGACAATAATTTAGAGTGTAAGCTCTAGGGGGCAGCATTGCCTCACAAAACATTCCCTATAGAATACCGCTATATTGGACTAAAAAATAATCACCCATTGACTTTGATTTTGAAAAGCAGTCTAATTACTCCTAGATTGCTTCTGATTTCCATACAACACAGATGTGTAAAGTGCATATAATTAATATAAATAAATAAATAAAGTGCTTTTCTCTCAGTAAACCCCAAAACAGAAGAAGAAAGAGCGATACTCCACCACAACCCACTGCTCTCATTTGTAACTGATTCACATGCTCAATTCAAGTTTCACTGCTTTGCCTTTTATTTTATTTTTTCACAATGCTTCAAGGTTAATTCTAGGAGTTTTGATTCTGAAATAAACAATCAGTTCTCATCAGCAACAACATTTGTCCTAATGACTTGATTGAGATGTTTTTGATGTCAGGAACGGCACCATGGAAATGTCAATGATAAAAACCAACGCTATACAAAATATTCCTCTTCTTTGATTTAACACAGATTAATCTAGTTCTGGGCTGTGGTGCATGACAGATGTTCACAGTTACTGATGGCTGATGAGCAGTTGAGTTGAGGTAAGTGAAAAGACCAGGGCCTGTGCTATAAGGCCATCTAAACTTCACTCTGTCTTCGGATTCTGGTGGAGAGGTTACTGATGTGACCTGAACGCCCCGAGCGGCCCGTCAAGCTCAGGTACTGCCTCAGTAGCTGACTCACGCGCTTCTGGTTGTTCCACTTGCGGGCAGATTTCCTTATCCCTATGAAGCCACCGTAGCGTTTCTGCAAAGGCCTTCCGGAGCTCACCAATTTCCGGAAACCGTGACGACCTTTCATAAAACCTCCAAATCGCTTGGAAACGCTCACGGCTGCCTCACCGCTCTTCTCTTCTCCTACACCATCCTGGTCCTCCTCTGTCCCCGGGTCAAGGTCCGGGTCATATGAAATACCGAGTTTCTCCTCCTCCTCCTCTGAAGGCTTTTGGCTGCGGAGTGCTTGCGCGGCATGTCGAAACCGCTCCAAAGCCTCGGTGTACTCGACACCATTGTCATTCTCTATGCTCACTGTGGCCAGAGGATCCGCTTCATCATCGGAGCGCTTTGAAGTTTCCTCCTCCTGTAACGGTAGTGGAAGCTGGTTCAGACCCGCTGCTTGGGAACACAAATCCCAGGTCAATGCAGGAGATGCCTGTGCCTCACATTCCAGGATACACACCTGCAAAATAGCAGATATTGTTTACATGACATGAAAAATATTTCCATAATAGAGATTTTTATTATTTTTCTCAATTGACAAATACTTATCAATGTGGACTGAAGAGGATATTAATTTAAATGTTGAAATGATTTGAATGACTGAAATGATGTGTAAAACAGGAATATTGTGAAATAATATTACAATTTAAACTATAGTTGAATATATTTTAAAATGCAATTTATTCATGTGACGCAAAGCTCAGTCTTCAGTGTCACATGATCCTTCAGAAATCATTCTAATATGCAGATTTTTTGCTCAAGAAATATTTCTTATTATCAATGTTCAACAGTTGTGCTGCGTAAAGGGATAGTTCACCCAAAAATGAAAATTTGATGTTTATCTGCTTATCCCCAGCGCATCCAAGATGTAAGTGACTTTGTTTCATCAGTAGAACACAAATGATGATTTTTAACTCAAACCGCTGCCGTCTGTCAGTCGAATAATATGAGTGAATGGGAACTCAAACAAAAAGAGTCGAAAAAACTTGCATAGACAAATCCAAATTAAACCCTGCGGCTCATGACGACACATTGATGTCTTAAGACACGAAACGATCGGTTTGTGTGAGAAACCGAACAGTATTTATATAATATTTCACCTCTAAAACACCACTATGTCCAACTGCGTTCAGCACTCGCTTAGTGAGGTCTGATCGCGCTCTGACAACGGCAGTGATGTCTCATCCGCAGGGTTTAAATTGGATTTGTCTATGCAAGTTTTTTCGACTCTTATTGTTCGAGTTCCCATTCACTCCCATTATTTGACTGACAGATAACAATGGTTGGAGTTAAAAATCATCATTTGTGTTCTACTGAAGAAACAAAGTCATCTACATCTTGGATGCACTGGGGGTAAGCAGATAAACATCAAATTTTCATTTTTGGGTGAACTATCCCTTTAAAGGTGCAGTCAGTGTGTAAATTTTAGCGGCATCTAGCGGCGAGGATGCAAATTGCTATATAGAGAAGCTACGGTGGCCAATACAGGACAAGTGTCGTAATCTAAGACAGCAAAGAGTAGCCAGGCAAGCAAACACGCTCTTTAGAGCAGTTTGTCCATTTAGATTTACTGTAGAAACATGCCGCTGCAAAATGGCGACTTAACATGTTAGGGGACCCGCGGTGTATGTAGATAGAAACGGCTCATTCTAAGGTTTCATTATGTAGCCTAAGGTCTTTATACAACACATAGTTATGTATATTATATTACATTTATGTCAGTAGATCCTCCTAAAACGTACACATTGCACCTTTAATATTAAAAACATGATTTTTCTCAGGATTCTTTGATGAATGTAAAGTAAAAAAAAAAAGAAAAGCATTTATTTGAAAACCTCCTTATTCCTCTTTGGTATGATTTATATATATTTTCATTTTTTTTTTTCTTGTATATGTTTTGTTTCATTAAAAATATGGATAGAATAAGGAATAAGGATAATGGTTTATTCTTTGGAGATTTATGATGTTATTTGGATTTGCCCTTTCTAATAAAAAATCTAAGTATAAAACATTCCTAGTGGCACAATGCTGCATGCAAACGGTCTTCCCAGTGCAATGAGATGTGAAATGATATGTGGCATTGGTGCAAGAAATGATATGATAATTGAGTGACTAGAAAGGGATAAAAATCTTTATAATGTATGTGATCAGCAGTGCTCAGCTCTAGACAAATGCAGGTTCTTTCCACAAAATGTTCACGTGATGCCCTCTTTAAGGACGATTATGTGAGCCTGATTTTTTTTATTATCTCCCATTTATAGGGGGAAAATAGATCATAAATGGTGTAGCGGCTTATAGCAGTGGAGTGAAACTAGAAGTTGCATGCATGGAAAGTAATTGGCCATTGCGAATTAAATGTCATAAGTATCTGAAAAACAATCAGAACATAGAAGACAATATATGGGGGTAGTTGAAAAACAGATTTCTATGCATACAATATGTGAGTGTGAGTCTTCATCTGTTGATGAAATGTTAAAATCTGACACCATTGTAGTGTTACAGAGGAAAACCATGCCCAAAGGGACCCATCTGGTCATAGCAAGAGCTCCCCCACCAAGTGTCAATCACTCCTACCCACAACATCAGCAGCTGACGGCACCGCAGCAGCCAATTATGGGCAGACATTACCCCAATCACCCCAGTCACAGCTGTTTGGTCTGCGCAGTCATTACAAACTTCATTACAGCCACTATCGTGACAGTGACCAACTTTTAACAAAGTTGATTTGTTTTACAGTTTTCTCATCCACTCCTGGTTTAAGATAACTTATAGACATATTTGATTTATTAGTTGTTTTATTGCAAACGCCACACACATATGTGCTTGCTGAGCATTTCATTTCAAAACCATGAACATTAATAGGGAGTTTGTACTTTTATATTAGTAGACGAGGCACTTACCAATGTATTAAAAGCTTGATGTTCAGGTAGGATGAGTCCACAGGTTAAACAGTCCCCTTGGCAGTCACTGTGACCCGAGGAGCACAAGCATAAGAGCAGCAGGGTCCAAAACGGGGTCTTCATGATTTCCTCACGGAACACACAAGTGAAGCAGGAACTTGGATTAAGGGTAGACACTGGGAGCTCTAATAAAGGAAAGAGAAGAGTAGAAGGGTACAATGTTTGACAGGTAATCATTTTCTAATTAAAACAGTTGCCGTTTACAACTTTTTGCTGTAAAGTCTTCTACAGATACTCTGAGCACTTTATAGAGAAACTAAGAAAGTGTAGTTTCATAAAGTAACAGAGAAAATTTGATGTGGTTCCAAAAACTCTTAAAACGGAATATATAAGCAATTTGGCTCAGGGATTGTTTTTTTATAACATTTATATACAACAGTTCTTTCTGTTTATCGAATCTGACTGGCTAAGAGGTCTTTCCAGCCATGCGATATTCTACCAATATCGCCAGGAGAACCGTTTCACCATTTTTTTTCGATACTACTGTTATTTTGCGCGGTAAGTTTTTTAGGCGAGAATATAGTTGTTTAGACCTCAGATATGCGATTTATATGTAAGCATAGCACCTATTTGAAAATTTGTGTAGACGCTTTCGGAGATGTGAGCTCCAGGCCGTCAGCAGCCGCTCAGTGCTCATGTACCCACAGAGAACAGCTTCATCTTGGCCAGTCCTTCGAGAATTTGCTGCTGGCTTTTATGTAGATAGTGTTTAAACATGAGATACAATTCATTTTGGGTATATCAATATACCCAAAATATATAATAGATTAATAAGACCAAAGATTGTCCATCTTTGGTCTTACACTCTAAAAAATGATAGGTTAAAAACAACCCAAGTTGGGTTGAAAATGGACAAACCCAGCGATTGGGTTGTTTTAACCCAACTGTTGGGTTAAATGTTTGCCCAACCTGCTGGGTAGTTTTACTTAACTCAACTATTGTTTAAAAATTACTGTGTTGCTTACTTAAAATTAACATTGAAAATTAACATTTATTAATATGTTTAATAAATTAACGTTTTAATTTCATTTTAGATTCATTTTAAGTCAGCCATATAGTCATTTTCAAACAATAGTTGGGTTAAATAAAACTACCTAGCAGGTTGGGCAAATTTTCAACCCAACTTGGGTTGTTTTTAACCCAGCATTTTTTAGAGTGTATTAATCTATTATTATATTTTAAAATATATTAAAATAGAAAAAAGTAATTTTTAGAATATTTCTTAATATTACAGTTTTACTGTATTTTTGATCAAATAAACACAGCCTTGGTGAGCATAAGAGTTTTTTTTATGAAAGTTTCTTGCATTATCTCAATTTTTCTAACTATGAATGATCATTTGCAAAATATTTGTGATTTAATGGGGTAATATTCTTAATGAATGCAATTAGGTTACCAATATATATATATATTTTTTTGTACTTTAGGTTCTGGGGTAGGTAAAGATTGAAAGGTCTAATACATTTCACAAGGACGTTCACATGTTTGGATGTGCACATCCAAAGCCAATTTGACCTGTATCTAATCAGCTCCGGAAACACCTTTTTCACCCTTGTCAATCAGCTAAACGAATTCCTGCTAATCCCAGATATTAGAGCTGATAATATGGCACTTTAAAGATAAACTGGGTCCAGTTTTCCCTAAAGCCAAACACACATCCATCTGGAGATAAGATCAAATCATGACAATCACATTGAAGCCCGAAGTCTCAAAGTGAATCAAACCTATTTGCAAAAGTGACACATGAAAGTATAACATAATGGTGGATCACTACCACTACTGTCACCAATGAAACATGTCAAAATTTGCAAGCCACCATCTGTTTTTTCCCCACACATACTGAAGTTCATTAAGAAAACTCATCATTGGCCCTAATTAATGTCTGAATTAGCATGTGTGGCATAATGAGAAGGAAATGAGTGCGGGAGAGAAAGAGCGGGAATGCAGTTCCCATCAAACTCTGACTCACGCACTGCGCCAGAACACATTAGTCACGACCGCATTAGGAGAGAAACGCACACATGCCCGCGCACCTCTAAAAGCTTTCTTTGATGAAAGCCAACTTTCGGCGAAGCAGTGATGAAAAGTTGACAATAAAAGCATCTTGAGATGTCTCTGCTCAGTGAGCAAAGAGTATGTATAATTACAGCCCCTCATGTGGACATGGGTATCCAAAGCACTCTGAGGGAAGGACTATCAAAAAACACTACACACAAAAGTTTTCCAACCAATTAAATCCCTTGCATCATTAATACAGTTCAATTTGGAGAGTGATTTGATGGAACTTTTTACGATCATCCCCTGCTATAATCTCTTATTAAAAGTGTTTGTTGGAGATAATGGAATCATGAAAACAGCTGGAGGGAAAGTGCAAAAGCATCAACCTTAGCAAGTGTCATCTGCAATACTAATTCTGTGCCTGTATCATTTTGCCGAGAAACAGAAGTGTCCTGTTTGACCTAAGGTACTTATTGACTCCAGAAGAGTAAAGATTTATTATATGATACATTTCATTCCAAACCTGTGTGACTTTCTTTCTTCTGTGGAACACAAAAGATGATAATATAAGTTTTCTTATACATACAGTGAATGTTAGAGGGGTCCAGTGTATCCCCGAGTATCACTGTACTAACAAAAAAGGTTTGGAACAATATGAGGGTGAGTAAATGATGACAGAATTTTCATTGTGGGGTGAACTAGGTCTAATGCTGCAGTGATACATTTCCTCATAGACAAGATGCTCTGTCTACAGCCTTTGACTAATCTAAGGGAATGCGACTAATCTGATTTGACCAGTCTGTTCGCTCTCTCCTACAGCCACCTGATCGTATCACCTCCACGGTAAACACCAAAACCCATTCTCATTCTGTCCCTGTGCCTTGGCTGAAACACAAATGCTTGAATTGAGTCACCACTAGATTCAAGTCTGCTGCTTTTCTTCTGTTTTTCCCATTTCCATTTTTGTCGGTCAACTGTGTCATGACATATCAAGACTCAGAAAATAACATTTACTGTTGTTTGTTTGTTCCACAGCAGATGGAAGGAGGAACATGACCTCTTTTTCATTTCTCATCTGCATTAACATCATCCGCTGAATGCACTTCATCACAGTAAATGATAGCTCACCTGTTTGCTACATCTAGCAATTTTTTTGTCCTTCGCAATAGCATTGTATCAAAATAATCTAGGCTCTGTTCTTTGTCATTACCATTTTTGTTGAGGAATGGGGGGATTCGCATGGTTACTTTAATTGAGAGCACAATGATTGCCCGAGGGCTCGGAGTCTGCAGTCCCGTTGCAGATGATCATGGTTCCCCTCCACACACACTGCCTCTTCACTGGCAGAACAGCAGCAATCATTGCATTATCCTCCCCGTGGCCATGACAATGAGCATAAAGAGAAGGGGGAGGGAGTGAAAAGTTGCTTTCTTTATTTATTTTTGAAGAACTATTGGCATGATATTTCAATTGTGTGGAGAAAATGAAATAAATGCCACCGTCACAGCCTCAATCAAAAGCAAATGTGAAAGTAAATGCATACATTAGACCGTTTGACTCATGGAAAGGGTATGTGATTTATATATATATATATATATATATATATATATATATATATATATATATATATATATATATATATATATATATATATATATATATATATATAGTCCAAGTTCAGGAGCAGCTGAGAATGGGAATTAAGTCCCACAATAATGCATAATCATAGGAAAAGTGAACATCAGATATGGCAGCTTCGACCTTATACTGGTTCTATCTAAGTGATCCCTTGATACTGTGCAGCTCACAATTTTTATTGCAATTAATTTTGCTCAAGCTTAAATGTTGACAGCTTCTGCATGGACATCCATTGGGGGCATTAATTGATTTAACAGATTTACTCTTGCCTGTGTAAGAGAGTATAACTCTAATTGATAGATGTACATAATTATGCATGCATCACTTCTGCTCTAATGGATTTTAGGGTAAAAATCAATTTAACATGGTTCAGGTAATTAATCTGAGGAAAGTGCAGTGCAAAGTTTTAAAATAATTACATGAAATTAGAAAAGCGGCTTTCATGTTTCAATTCGTAGAGGATTGTTGCATGAATATATTATGGGATGCATAATCTATGCAATTTGGAAGATTTATTTAGATTTGCCTTAGATGCAAGCCAAATAAAAGAGACTTTTCATAAATTGAAATAAAATATATGTGTAAATTTCCATGACATTCATGAAGATATTTTGCAGGCCTTTAAAGAGACATTTGATTGCTTCCTAGAGAGAGAGAGAGTATGAAGTGCTTCTTACAGAGGATTTAATAATAATAATAATAATAAAGTTTAAAAAGTTAAATTAAAATATGTTTATATATAATTATAATAAATACATGCATTGTTATACTCCTTAAATATACATTTTAAAAAATTATCTGAAATTCAGCTGTATAGCTAAATAGATTAAGCTATATCTTATATCTATCTATAATTTATATAATTGAAATGAGATTTGACAATCATTTTTTTTGTATTGTTATATACGGTGTATTGTTTATAAAATGTGAAAATATGAAAAAATAAACAATAAATAAAAATAAAATTTCAAATATTTGTGCTTTGCCTTCACAAAGAATATTTAGATTGCATTCTATATATACATTTGCAAACATATTTACATTTATCAAATATTTATTCCAGTCTTTTTTAATATTGATCATGTTAATTACTAGTATAGATTAGAAATGTTGTCCTAGAAGCAGAAAATATTAAATGAATAGCACACTTGTTGCTGTTCTGCGCAGGCTGAAATTACATTAAAAATTGGAATGAAAAATGAGCACAAAATGCTCTATTAGATGATTAAAGGGAGTCTCAGTGGGCACATTGTATTAAGTTTAGTTCAATTACAGCTGTAAAAAATATTGTAAGTAAATATATTAGAATTGCTGCGCTTCCCTCTTCAACCCAGTGCAGACACTCCAGTGTCTGTGATCAAAGCTTTGAATGGAATTCATTTGTTTAGTTCTGGTGTCTAGTGTTATATGCAATTTCAATCAATCGTTAGTAGACTTAAAATTTGTAAGAGAGCCTAATGCTACACCAAAACAAACATAATCCAGAATTTTTCTATTCTATTTCTGCAATAATACATATTTTGGAAAAGTTGCTTATTAAACAAAAAATTATTTAAATAAGTAAAAAGAAAGGCATATGTCTGAAAACGAAAAACTTAAAAAGTTTACAAGCAACAGAAAAAAAAATCTGCCACAGAGGTTAATGTCGGTTAATTGGTAACTATGAAGATGATTAATGGGGAAAAGCCATGAGTAATGGAAAAAAAGATTATTTAAAGAGCAGCACTAATCATTCAAACGTCATCCAGGGATCACAGCACATTAATATTAACCCATTTGCACCCCCATAAGAAAAACATTGACTGTGATGGCAACTGCAGTCATTATTGCTTCAACAGATTAGTATTAAAAGACTAGCCATCTAAAAAAAGTGAGTAATCACAAAAAACAACCAAATGACCCAATAAAACAGGTATAATCTGTATTCTTTCACTGTGGAATTAGAATCAATACAAAAATACAAAAGAAGTATCAACATGACACTTGTTTTACCTGCCGTCTGCGGTAAGGGCTTGTTCTCAGTCTCTCTCTCACTTTCAGTCTTGAGGTGTGGCGGTTATGTCCAATCTTCAGCTTCTTGGTTTGTTCAACTGCTTGCCTGCTCCCTTTCTCTCCCCTCTTATAACGGCACACCCCTTCCACTGGTTCAGCCCCCCCGCCAGTGTCGGTGGATGGGGCTACACCAAGGCAGGGTATTACGCACAACCTGGACAGCCATACAACCCTTAGTCAAGGCTGACGTACTAGGCACTACCAACGTCACCTCTTTCCCCACCCCAGAAGAAATGACCTAGGCTAAAAATATTCATCATTCAAATTGTATATCCATTCTAGTCATGGACCAAATATTAATTGGTTTTATCCATTGACTGTATGTGTCCAAACATAGTTCTCATCAATTAACTGATGATAAGAAACTTAGATAACGTGCGTTTAACAAGCTAAGCCTTGGCTTGGGAGTGAGAGTTGCAAATTAAGCCCGAGATGCAATTTACAGTTGAGCGGTGCATACAGGAGAAAAACAAAATGTCCCAGAGGCAAAGAGAAGTCTCGGTGGATGCTGGCACTTCACATCCACTCCAATGGAAAGACAAGATTTGCCAGGAAGAATAAGAAGAGAAAAACTTGTTGTTTAGGAAAGTAATGCTTAATAGAGTAATGAATCATACAACTATATAAATAACTTGATTTTAATTCATGATTTCATGATTTGCAATGTAAATTACAATTTAATTGCATTGGCCACATCCCACAGGAAGCTGACTTGAAATTTAAATGGGAATGAGAGGAAAAGGAATTAAGTGAACTGTAATTCAGAGAAATTCAATGCATTGTGGGTAATAAGGGTAAATAAGTTTTTTTTTTTAACCTTTGGTCCACGAAAGCTCATTTATATGATGTAATTTCAAAGTTCTATCTGTAAGCCATATAAACCTTCAATCCTTTTAAAACATTCAAAGGTCTGAAATCTTTCAAACAAGGCTTTGTCAAGAAAAATATTCAAACTCTGTCTGTCTGTAAATTCTACACTGAGAAAAATACCAACAGTGAGGTGGTAGTTTTTGTGTTACCCAACTCCTGGGTCAGACAAAACAACCTAAAGGTTGAGATATTAGTAGAGTATTTAAAAAAAAAGTTTAGAGGAGTTAATTTAAGTTAATCCGTAAACATTAATTCATGTATGAAGTAAAAAAAAAAAACTCTTTTAGTAATATAAACCCATTATTCTGAGCTAAATAAACAAATTTGCAGGGTAAAATTAACCCAACATGTGTTCTGTCCTGTATGTACCCAGCCCTTGGGTTGTTTTTAAACCAGTGTTTATATGTGAGATAACACAACCACCAGACAAAGAACATCATATTGCCCTCATAACTCAATGAACAAAACAAGGATCAGGTGTGTGAAATCTATGAAAAAATGAGTAACCATGATGAAAAATAAAAACATACTTAGCAACCATGGCAACAGAAGGAAACAAGAAATAATGCGATACAAATTAAAAATCCATGAAAACGAAACTGAAACAAGAACTTAAATTCAAATTGGAATTCTGCACCATGTTTGCTAATTTCAATTCACATTAAAAACCAGGTAGACCAGCACCAATCCAGCACAATCCAGTCTATACCATGAAGCTGGTTTAGGTGGTTAGCCAGGTATGTTTCAGTTTAATTTGTGCCAACCCTGGGTTTTAGGTACCATGAAAGTGGCTCGGCTTTTAGCAGTGTTCATCACCATAGTAATGTACGCTGCACGGCTAACCTGCTCCGGGCCAGGTTCTGTGTAAAGGATCTCAAACCGAAATTTGACCAAAAAGCTGTGAGCTCCCCCAATTTCTCTTGCTCCAAATTAAAGGTCACTACATAGTAACAGATTTTTAAAGACAAAGTTGTATATATAGCGATGATTATTTATTATAATTATTTTATATGATTAATAAGAATTATTATACCCCTAATCCATTGCACATGAGCAATTATAGTTTAACAATTATTATTAAGCATAAGATACAGATAAGCAATATAAATATATACAGATAATATATA
Source organism: Chanodichthys erythropterus (assembly GCF_024489055.1). NCBI lineage: Eukaryota > Metazoa > Chordata > Actinopteri > Cypriniformes > Xenocyprididae > Chanodichthys > Chanodichthys erythropterus. The sequence goes on along the minus strand of NC_090224.1, from coordinate 12,026,065 downwards.
AGATTTGGAATCAGTATAGATAAAGCATTAAAAATGACTACATGTGAGCTTACATGCTCGAGTCTCTACACAACTTTCACTTGCACTAATATAGCAAGATATTTTTTCTTTCTGTTTAAATGCATTCATGTGCTTCATATTGTTCAATCTCTTAATCTTCAGATAACTGAATTGCTCTGAGTCTCTCGTGAGAAGTGAATTGCTAAGTTTCAAGGCATGCGTTCGGCTGTTCACTACTGATGTCACACTTTCATGTGCACGCTCTCCGTGAACTCAAGATCAAAGCCCGAGTTGACAGTGAAAGTTGATGATCAGTGTCATGGTACAAACGAAGCCTGATTGAATTGGTCTGGTTTTGTCAACTTGAAACTAATCCTGTAACCCTGAGTTTGCTCAACTACCATCATGGTATAGGCTCTGGTTGGGATCTTACATAATGAGCATATATAAGCATACAAGCATACCTCAGCCAAAGCATTGGGGCAAATTGAAATACTGTAACATTGTGTTCTAGCTGATAATTACTTTGAATGAGCACATTTTAATTGTAAGTGGTTCAGCATTAGAAAAAGCCTGTTGAAACATAAACTCATTTGGGTAAGACCAGTAGCTAATATAGGTCTGGATAAGAGCACACTTTAAGTAACAATAGCTTGCTTTGATCTCCCTAATCATGTCATTTCAGAGGCAGTTAAATAACATGGATTAGATGCAAAAATAAACACAAATCCTGATTTGTAATTAATCTCTAAATGCACATAGTGATTATAAAAGCATGTGTCATGCATTTGTTCCACTGACGAAATGAACAACCAATAAGCATCACAATTATTAATTTTAATGTGTCCAATTCTCAGTCTTTGATAACTCGTTCCTAAATAATAAACAACTAAAATAACCCATCACCTGAGTCCCTGTCCCATGCATTTGCATACTGTTCCATACAGTAAGTCAGGAATTAGATATTATACACAGACAATCAGAAATGCTCCTTGCCGCTACAGAGGAACTCATCAGATTCTGTGCCATATCATATTACAGCAGTGGCTGAATCACAGAACCAGC